>NC_142611.1:11217121-11520151 GCF_059453375.1 Lepisosteus platostomus
CGAGACAGCGGCTACATCGACTGCTGGGACTCGGAGCGGAGCGACTCGCTGTCGCCGCCACGGCACGGCCGGGACGACTCCTTCGACAGCCTGGATTCCTTCGGGTCGCGCTCCCGCCAGACGCCCTCTCCCGACGTGGTGATACGGGGCAGCAGCGATGGTATGAAACCGGGTCGCTGTCACGGGCGCGCAGCAGCAGCAGCAGGACGGCACTCCCGGGTGAATGATGGCAGTGTCCTGCGACTTCCCACGGGAGAAATGTCTCGTGGTGGAGCGCTCACTGCACCACAACATCCCGGTGGAAAAATACAGAGCTGAAACCTTTGGAGTTCGCAAACTGGCAGTCTAGTTGTTTTCCAGGCACGTTGAAACGTAGGTATTCCAGCTGAAGGCTTGAAAGAAGCTAGGGGTTGGTCGTTCCTGAGAACGGCAGGGAAGGAACTCGGGAGACAGGAAACAGCAGCTCAAGGCTCGTGCCCTGCCTGGCTGGTCTCCGCCTGTTGGATGGGAAATAAGTCCTGCGCTCCTGTGATTGTGGAAAAGGATTTGGAACACTAGGAGAAGTAGGAAGGATCTGAACTTCGGTTGTTTATTGCCGGTTATGAGTTTTGCAGTGATGAAGTCCTTTTAAATCTGTGTGTTGTTTAGTTCAATCTGACTCCTTATGGCACTAAATTGGTCAGTATTTACAGTGCAAGGTGGTTTTTCTCCAATCATTTTTGCCCTGCATTTATAGTATCCTTATGTGGTCAGTGAGCAGATCTTTCTCAGTCATGCAGACCTTTAATTCATTGCTTTCATACTGTACGTGTGTGTATTACAAAGGCCAGAAAAGTTGTTTGTTTATTTCTTGCCTTGTTTCTTTTGCAGTCTGGTTTGCATAACATACCTACAGTACGTGATATGCACATGAAGGGGCAGCTGAGATCTCTCATTGTTTCAACTGTATACAAGCATCTGCTTTTTTGTGGTCTTTTCTAGTGCCTAATCCATCTATTGGGTCTGTCTAATGAAGGTTTAGATGAGCAGATGTTGTGATCCTGTGTGCTGTAGAGAGAGGGACTATACAAAACTCAGTATGGCCACCAGATGCCCTTCTTGAAGGGGATCTTGTAAACAAAATTGAAGATTTGCATTGAAATAAGAACACCATGACCTCAGTGCTCTTTCAGTAAGCCACAGAAACGGATCTCCTCAGAAATTATGCAGCCATGCTCAGTACTACAGCAAACTATCTGTGAATATTTCAGCATGGAATAAACCTATTACTTGTTCCTTTGCAGCCTACGCATGCTGACGCAGCTACCCACCTGAACTATCTGTGAATATTAGATGCATACTGTAATACAAATATCTGTGTACTGTATAGTATGATAAACATTGACATGAGTGTGGCTCTTCTAATTGTATGTTTGCTATTCTTTACAAATTAATGTTAAAAATGATAGCTACAGTAGACTAGTACTTGGTTTTTAATGAAATTTTTAATATAATTCAGCTAACTTCAGCTGTATTGTAAAGCGTAAAGCACAAAAAAAAACATTTGCCGTGCCAACAGCATGTGCTTTGAAAGAGAGACCAATCATACATATCAAGTTAAGTCTCATAGATCTTTTTTTATTTTACTATTTTTACTAAACATCTTACAAACAGCCATGTTTTAACAGATGTTTCTAATTTATTTCGACTGCCATAAAAGAAATTCTAATAGAAAATGAAGATATTGAACTTTTGCACAACTGATAGTATTATTGCACTAGTATTAACAGGTTACTGAAAATAGTTCTGCTGTTTCACCTTTTTGTGTTGGAGTGGATAGCAATGATTTTTCAAAGCTCCCTCAAGTATGTTCAGACTTAACTCCAAATGTCAAGGTTACCATTTAAGGTTTCATGTCACTGTCATGTCTGCCTTGTGTTCTGTTTTGCCTGTTTGAAATAATTCACCAACAGTGACAATTGTCGAGGTTGTGATCATTAACAAACTCTTAATTGTGCATCTTTCTCACCCCCACTGTGCATTTAGTTCCATTTTGTAGGATTACAAGAAAATCTTAATCCAAAATTGTATTTCTAGAAATACAAACATTGTTCCTTTTAGCCATTGATCTGGTTTGTCAATGGCTAGTGAAGGCACGTTCAGGTGACTGAGACATACCTGCAAGTCTGGTCAGACCCAAGGTGATTATCCTCCATTCTCAGTGGCGAGACTGGGAACACCATGTTTCAGTTCACTGCTGCCAAAAACACAGTAAGGGGTGAGACTGGAGGCTGTTTTCAGAAAGCTTTTTTCCCTTGAGAAGAAAACCTCACATTGGGAGGGGTTAAAAAAAATGAAAACAAACCTGGAATGCTAATTACAAAGTCCAGCTAGTGGGTGACTTAAAACTGAATTTTTTTGGCTTGGTAACATGAGGAAGGGGAGCAGCATTCACCCCCTAATAAAATGCCATGAAGTGGACAGATCAGGAAAACACGGTACGGCTTTGCTCTCGAGAGCTCAGCAAGACGGTACGGCTTTGCTCTCGAGAGCTCGGCGTGACTATGCTGTCCCTATTGCTGCCTCCGGACAGGGCAGTGGTCCATTAGTGACCAGCATCTGCTGTGGCTGAAGGGATTGCCGAAAGAAGTAACCTGGTGTGGGAGAAGATCTCTACGGGGGACATCGCAGAGCCTGTCTGAAGATGCATTGAGCTACCTCTGAAATCCAGATGTCACACGGCCGTACTGTCTTGCGTGGTAGCTTCAGCAACTGGAGGGCCGTCTGTTTCCAATTGTGTCCCTTGGAGCCAAGCCAGATGCAGCTGACGAGATGCACCTCATGCTGAGTGGTGCTGCGCAGATCTGCAGGGGCATCTTAAACACCCAGATCTTAAAGAGCAGTTCAAAGAACATGCTGGGGAGTGTTAACGCGGGGTTTTATCCCAAGTGCCTGTTCCCCACATGTAGCGTGTGGAGTCGGACCCCAGATTTGCGGTGCCATTTTGGGCACGTCTCCAAACACATAATTCAAACAGCCCAGACACGCCGTAAGCCTGCGTTGCTAGATCAGTCCCCTGCTGTGGGCAGCGTGCATGCTCCTGACGCTCTTGAGTCTGGTGGAGTGATGTCTGTGCGTTAGTGAAATGAAACCTGACACACAAACCCAAGTGCTAAAAATGAGCTTTTTTTTAAATTGGGAGATCAGGGTACTGATTTTTTTGACAGATCCTTTCAGGTTGTGGTTGGTTTAAGAGGCAGCTGTCAGGAGAATTGCTCTCGTAAACACTCAAAATGATCTTGAAGAGCTGGCTTTAATTTTGTATTTAAGACCGGAGTGTTATTCCTGAACATTTACTGTACAGTACCCTTTACTAGATGTGACAGATCTGGACTTCTTCTGGCGATGCATTCTCACTCAGTGCGGTTTTTAAAAGACTGCAGGTTTTGTCCAAGTGTAGGTGAGAGTATGTTCATTATTCACCAAGTTTGGCAGATTTAAATCCTAAAAATTATAATTGCTTTTCTGAGAAAGCACAGTTGACAGCTGGGAAAGTGGGGGTTGATAAATTATGCTGTCGCTGTTCTGAGCAGCTGCTTTGAATATAAGTTTTTTGCCGTCTACAGCATCAACCCCAAAGAGGTTTGTGTATAAATAAACCCGATTTTATATTTTGAAAACATGTTTGCTTTTTTTACCAGACGGAGGAAGCCATTTGTCTTTTCTGCCAGTGTGTTGCGTCTGCGAGTAGGTTGTGTTGCAATGCATCACAGCCTTGTTATGCCACTGAGGAAACACTTATGCACAAGAGCTTGAACTCTTTGATAAGGCTGTTTAAACACCCTCAGACTCTATTAACAACTGCAGGAAGGGAGAGGTAAATATGGTTTGTGCTCTGCCACAAAATGCTGAAACCTCTTTTCTTTATATAAAGAAGTCATTAGAGAAAATGAAATTGAAAAATGTTTTTTTGTGCTGACATTTCAAATCCTTAATTACACTTGCAGGACGGCTGTTGTATTCAAACTCACAAGGCACTAATGTGAATTCAAACAGTTTCCATCTGGGCAGGGAGACAACCCACTTGAGTTCTGAGTTAAAGAGGTGTCCCTTTACAGTTATCTACACTACAGTTTCTGCCCACTGGTGGTGATTTTTTGGCCTTTTCTAAGGGTGTGCGCTAAGCAAATACATAAGATCTTTGTTCCGGGAGTTTTATCTGTCCCAAGATAGGCTGACTGTGTAGGAACTTGATTTTGTGAAAACCAACAGATGTTCGTATTGTAAAATGTAATGCAGAAATGTGGTAAACTCACACTTTGAGAGGTGGACTTGGCACCAGCTCTGTGGATTTTGAGTTTTGGTCAGAGGATCTGGGGAAAAAGGGAACTTTTAAGCATTTAAAATTAATGAAAAGTTTCCCTCACTGTGCATATATTAATTTTTGCATGTTTTTTGCAGTTTCCCCTTTAATTTCACGTATTGCATATACAGTAGCTTTTCAATCCATTGTTTCGAATAGATTGCCAGGTTTTGACTCGTACTGCATTAGGACTGGTAAGACCTCCCGATGACAGTTTAAAAGGAAACATGTCTATCTTTCCAAATTTCAGAGCACATAGCATTTTTAAAACTGCAGTACTTTTGATGTAATATTGGCTTCATAACGCATTAAATTGTCAAAATTGGCTAGGCTGTAGCACAACTCGGCTTGTAGTTTTCAATTAGTAGCCCTCTTGCACAGATTGTATGAGCTATTTGTAGGTCTCCAGTAATGTTTCTTTTCCTCATCCAAGCCTGGTACAGTATATGATGAATGTTCATGTGGCATTGCTTTAAGGAAAAAAGTGCTCCGTTTTGGTTTTCTCCAGAACTTAATACTAATTATGCAGAAAAAGAGAAATTGACTCTTTACTTCCTTTTTAGATGTGCTTAATGTCCATCAGTTATATTTTTATATTTGTGTAATTGCAAAAGATGCTTAGAGCTTCGTTTACATGCTAGAAACTACTCAGTTCCCCTTTAGAGATCCTTACAGTTTGTGTACATTTCAAAAGCACTCTGCAACTCGATGTGGTGGTTTGGTTATGTAAAGGGATTAGGGTATTCTTTGCCTTGAATTTGCTAAGCTGAGGGAAAATGACCTGCTACAAGGTCAAGGCAGTCACAACCCTGTGGGAGGAGAGAACCAAAGGGTTATTATAAGGTTGGCCATGGGTGTCATGGAGGGGCGTAAAATGAAAGATTCTGGGACAGAAGGATTAGGGACCTGTATACAGTATATATAGAGGAGAGAAACCACAAGTTAGGCCGGCGGCACCCAGTGATTAGTGCGTTCCTTCAAACTTTGGTTTGCTCAACTGTCTTTCCTTAACTAACATTTAGAGAATGAATTTAGAGAACATTTAACAGAGGGGTTTGTGACACTTAGTGTTGTGGGCACCACCATTGATAGCTTCCAAGGCTGCTTTCCTCTCTTAGTAACAGGAATTGGAAGAGACCAGACAGGAGAGCAGTGGCTGGCTTGACAGGAGGACCGATTGGCTGAAAGAACAACCTGCACTCAGGTTTCTCTTGACCAGCACGGAGGAGCTGTGCCACAGACGAAGAGCGAGCTCCCTGCAGGTTCCCTGCTGCAGAGGCCACAGTGCGGGTGGCATTTGGCCTTTTGAGTTCAGCTAGCCCTCAGACGAGAATGGTTTTCCTTGAACCGTTTCAACAACATGGTTTTTGAGCTGTAATTGACTGACTGCATCTTAGTCTAGACGCTTTAATGCTTAGTGAAGTATATGTGGTTGAAAAGATAAAAGGAATATATTTCTTGTTTGCCTGCAGCAGTTAGTGTTTACGGTAACAGCTTAGCTCTGCAATTGGTTTGTGAAGATTTAAGTGTGGAGAAGAGAGTTCTGAAGAGATGCAATAACGAAGAAATGGTACTTTTTCTCATTAGATCACAAAAATGTCCTAACGTAAGATGAATAACAGCAGGCTGTTTTGATTTTTTTTTCTCCTGCCCTTGTCGAAATGTGTGATGAAGGAGTTACTCCTCCACAAAAAGTGTCGGCAGCTTTTAATTCCAAGGCCACTCTTCAGAATCTGAGTCTTGTCAGGGTCAGCTAAGGAAAGGGTCTTCTGTGGAAAAACAAGAAAGGGGAAAATTATAGTTTGTTTCAGCCAAGCTGCATGTGTAGGTGTAACATAACAATTTGTATCCTTGATAGGAAGGTCTATTTTTATTTTCTTTGTAAAGGCTAGAGTTATCATCCAGGGAATTCAATTAAGAAAGTTCTTATTCTGTGTTTGATCTCTCTATAATAACAGAGCAACTGGTTAGCCTGTCAAAGAATTTACCATTTTTACTAAAGATCATTAGAGGGGCTGTATATTATAATAGAAAAGTGAATAATGGGTGTTTGTTATTATATAAACCTCCTTCTTGGCATGACCTGAGTGTGATCTGTTTTATTTTCCTGTTTTGTATTGTGTGCTCTGTGTGGTTCTGTCCTGCTGTTGCTTAGGTAAATTTCTGTCCAAACAGGTGTGACTTCTGAAAACACTCTACAAAAATTAAACTTGTCCAAGTGGGTCAGTGTTGGGCTAAATGCATGGAGCTTTTGCAGTAAAATCTTGTCAACATCCATGCAGTACATATTTGGTAGTGTTGGATCTTTCATCCACGTTAAACTGTCACTGTAAGCATTTTATCATAAGCATGTCAAATGTTTTTCCTTTGTTTCAGGGAGATCGCAGCAAGCCTGACATTTGAGCACATGGCAGTTCTTGATCTCTGCTTTGGGACTGACTGAGTGCAGACTAGAGTAGGGGTGGTGACCAATGTCATGCATTTTACAGGCAGCTTGTGCAGTATTGTTTGCCAGTATGAGCACTGCTGTGCATGATTTCAAATGGTTGCCTTCAAAGCAGATCCCGAGTCAGTCTTTTGCTGAAGGTGTTTGCTGTATCAGATTCCCGTTGCTCACGAGTAAACTAGTGTAATTTTGGAAATTATACCCCGAGTTTCATATTAGTGATATGTTTAATTGTAGCATTCTAAATTCAAACATGGTAAAGTTGGAGCTTCCTGTCAAGTCTGTAGGTTATTTGCCACCTGGTGGCTGGTTGTCAAAATTACATCTCAAACCGGGTTAGAATGACCCTGATATCACTACAGTATGTATTTAAGACTCTCTGTGTTTGCGAGTCCCAAGGCATTATGCTTTGTCCTTAAATAAGGATTGTGACTTGGTTTCTTATAGCATCAATGTCTGATAATATATAAAAGTCCTTGCTTTGTAACCCAAGAATCCATTATCTTGGCCACTATAAGAGAACATTGTTGCCCCAAGATGATAACAAGATGGACAGATCAAGCTGTGTTTTGACTTTGGAGGCACTGATTTTAATAGCTGAGGATTCGGGCTGTAACTAACCACAGTGTTTTTTCTTTTAGCAGAATATACACTTTCAGAGTGTGTTTACTGCTTGCAGGAAGAATCCCTTACATCTGTTAAACATCTTGGGGAGGAATTCACATGGCAGAAGAGCTTGTTTTATAGTTGTGCATAGTTGAATGGAAATAAATTCTGTTTCATGTAAAAAGCTGAAAAATAAATCTTTGGAGATGTCTCGTGTATTAATGCATTTCATTAAATTGAAATCCAGGCTTTGGCAATCAGCCTATTTTAAGTGAGAAATGCCAGAGGTTTTTTTTACAGCAGCTCTTACCAGACTGCTTAATTTTATATTGCAGTGAACACCTTGTAAACACTTAAGTAGCTAAAAACACATTTTTACTGCAATTTGCCATTTGTTGTTGTAACGTGTTTGGGTTGTTTTTCATGGCTTGTTAAAAAATCATCACCTCATGCTAAGTTTGAAAAGATTTTTTTGGGTGGAAAATTGGATAATAGTCCTTACCAAAGGGTGTACTGTGGGCCAGTAAAAAGTTGCAAATGCCAAAAGCACAGGACATTTATTGGGTTTCATGGTGAAACCATAATGGGAGGCAAATACTGGGATTGCTGGTTCAAGTACAGACCCGCATCACCTTGCTGTACTACTGTATATTCAGTTCAAAATCTGCAAAAGAAGCTTGATGCTGAAGACGTTTGAAGACTTTTAAATGTAGCAGTTAGTTAAATTCAGTCACTCCTGAACCACTTGGGCAAACACCAAACCCACCAGGTCAAAAGACCAGCCCCTTCCAACCAAAGCACTCTTGTGATGTCATCATAACCATCTCATGTGAGGGTTACAGTATGTAACTTCCATCTTAAGCAGAATTAGACCACTGCATTCCTGTCAAAATCAGTGTCCAGCTTTCGTTTTCCACGCCTTGCTGGGCCCTAGATTTCTGTCCATTTTAATATCTTGTTCTGTGCCTTATCTTGCACAGAGATGGTTGAATTGTCTAGCCATTTGAATAGGAAAGATGCTTCTCTAGGAAGCCTGTAAGGAATCAAGGTTCCACGTACAGTGTCACTGTATCCGATGTTTTCGATTTAAAAAACTAATAGGATACTTTAACCTCTAACAGTGGAAACTAAAGGCACAAGCTTGATCAGATGCTGTGTGATGTTGGAACGCAAGACATCTTGCAAACCAGGAGGCCATTTGAGCTTGTTTTTATTTTACGGATTTTGCGAGATGGAAATGACAGAGCATATGTGCTAAAAGTGCGCTGAATGGATCTGTTCTGCCACTTCTAATGTTTTGGTTTGCGGCAGTGCGGGCCTACCATACTACAGAATTGTAGTTGCACCGTTGCAGATGTAGACATTGGCCAATGTCTCTCCATTCTCTTCCTCTCCGTGCAGGCCGGGGTAGCGACTCTGAAACCGACACGCCCCTCCGGAAGATACCCGATGTGAGGAAGGATGACATGCTTGCCCGGAGGACCTCCTACCACGAGCCCCGGACCGTGGTGCCCTTCAACCAGTACCTGCCCAACAAGAGCAACCAGAGCGCCTACGTCCCCACGCCGCTGCGCAAGAAGAAGGCCGAGCGAGAGGAGTACCGCAAGAGCTGGAGCACTGCCACGTCCCCCATTGGCGGAGAGCGCCCCTTCAGGTAACGACCCCCGGGCCGGGGCAGTACCGGGCACACACGCCCCCCCCGGGGCAGCGGTCTTCCTCCTGGCACGGCGACTCTGCCGCAGGCTGGTTTCGTTAACCGCAAGCTGAGAAATGCGGGTGTCAAATCTGGGGGGAAGCAAAATGTGCTGGTCAAGGTTTAAATCAATAATCCCGTTTCCTGTATACATTTGTTTTTTTAAAGGTGCTTTCTCGCTCTCCTGTGTGAAAATATACTTGTTGATATAAATGATCTTCCGTTTCCAGGGTAAATGGTGCTAAATGGTGTGTGAAATGCTGTTTCGGTTGTAATTTTTGAAAAAAGTCCAAGTACTCATTTTACTGGTTATTTGCCACCTGAGGTCAATGGCACTACCTTTTATAGCACAAAGTACTGCAGCCTTCAAAATCCTGTTTTTCATAATGCAGATATAACCAAGACATTGACCAAACTTCTCATGTCATGAAGGGCCTTCACCTGACTCGGAAGAACTTTTCTGGAAAGTTCTTCTGTTTGTAAGTTACGTATGGTCTGTATATCCATTATGTTTGGAGTCGTAGACCGTGCAAATTCAAGATGGAAGCTGTTCTCTAATCGATGTCTGGACATCGGTGTGGTTCACTAGGTAAAATGCGAAAATGTTTTGTGTGAAACTCAAGTCAGGCGGATGTTGTTGGTTTTTTTTTTTTGTCATCTTTGTGCGTGAAGGTGACATGGTGCGCTTCTGTGACGGAACCCCGATTGTTTTTGCGTGATTCGGCGGTCACCTCAAGACTCGCAGCCCTGTCACAGAGGGTTGTGTGGGAAAGAATGAATAAATTTGTGGGGGGGAAGATGTGAAGTAAACAGGGCTGGTGCTGAAAGGTCCTCTCTGGTCTCTGCTTCTAATTAGAGGTCTCGGTAGCTGCCAGCTCTCTCTGAAGAGCTGCTGCTCAGCCTGGCTTCGTCCTCCCCTCGCACAGCCCCACAGCAGTTAGCACTTCACTGAAAAGCAACACACTCAGCCATGGCTGTGGGCTGTGTGACAGCACTCTGTCCACCCTTCATTTGCCCTGCTGCACCCCGCCGACTGCTCTCTGGAGTCGGATGACGCGACTGTCCTGGGAGGTTATTTTAAGTCATGCCAGTGAAGTAATTGTTTCATTTTTCCCCTCTTTTCCGCAGTTCCCGAAGTGTGGCCATGGTTATTCAAACATGAATATTTATTTTAGTACACTTCTCCCTGGCTTTCTCCCTTCGTGGATTCCTTGCTCTTGGTCTTTTATTGCTCCCTCTAAAAGTCCCTCTTTCAGCCGAGTACAATTTCTGTGCTCAGCTTAAATGATCTCAAGGAAGTAGTGCGCTACCATAATAGTACTTTTAATATTTTATCGTCATTTACAGTAATAACAGTTTTAGAAATAACTGAACAAAGTAGCATAATATAGTTATGGATTATAGTGCTTTCCAGGACACTCCACTAAAAGCGCTTTCCAGGTAATGGGGACTCCCCTCCACCACCAATGTGAAGCCCCACCTGGATGATGCAACGGCAGCCATAGTGCACCAGTAACGCTCACCACACATCAGCTCTCAGCGGGGAGGAGAGCAGAGTGATAAAGCCAGTTCATAGATGGGGATTATTAAGAGGCCATGGCTGGTAAAGGCCAGTAGGAAATTTGGCCAGGTCACTGGGGTTACACCCCTACTCTTTTCAAGAAATGTCCTGGGATTTTTAATGACCACAGAGAGTCAGGACCTCAGTTTTAGGTCTTATCCAAAGAGTGGTGCCTTTTTACAGTATAGTGTCCCCGTTACCCTGTCGGACCTTATGCCCCAGTATAGTATCTTTCATGTTTACTTCTGCTGTGGTTATTTGGGCTGCCTTGCGATTAACGGTTCAATCTGAACTACGCAAAACAGTACGTAAGTATGCTGTTCAGAACTTGCCTGCTTCCTGAAGCTGTATACTTGTGCTCCATAGACCTGCGCTCTTTCTCGACGCACATTGAAGTTTTTTCTTCTCTTTTTGATGCAATGGGAGCAAGGGATTGTGGTGAGGCACTGACTTTCCTGGACCAACTTTTTGCAGTCCATTTTCTTTAAAGAGCCAGCTAATTTTGAAAACTTTTTTTCAGTGTCTCCTTTTATTCGCCTGAAGACCCAGTGAGCCATCGATTCAAATTTAATTGAAGCTTTGTTCTGTTATTTCCTTTTGGATTTCTCACACCCATAGTAGGATATTGGGGAAAGAAAACAAACAATACAAGATGCTGTTTAATCCTGGCTCGGGTTCTTATCTGATTTTAAAGAAGAAACAGTTTAGGGTCTGATCTTGTTCCAAAGAGAGCAGAGGAATGTCTTTGAAAACATTTTTGCTGTTAAGCACTCAAAGACCAATTTAAATGAGCCAAATTCAGAAATCGTACAGGACGCTTTACGAAAGGGGTTTCTCTTCTTTTGAAGTGGGGGACAAAAGCAGATGTTTTCTATTGTTTTCACTGAAAGCCCTTAACATACTTAGCTGGATGGATTGAATTAGTGCTTTAATGTTTCCACTCTATATTTCATGTTCTCCACTACCATGAAACCAAGACTCTCGGGGGACCGTGTTGGTGTTTCACCTCATCATTCAGGAGGTTTTTTTTTTCGCTCCGCCCTTTCCATCTTCTTTTGATTACTACTGAAAAGCAATTTCTAGACAATTCCGGGATTGAATTGTTGCCCGAAAAGGAGTTAAACTGTGCTTTATGACTCGGCAGCCACCCCGAGACAATCCGCGAGGAGTACTGCGAGAGATCTGTGGGCCGGGAGGAGACGGAGGCTGGGGCCTGGCCCAGAGCCAGGGGCGCCGACCCAGCTGGGGAAGGCTCGGAGGGCAGTGGGCCGCACCAGTGGGCCGGGAAAGATGAGGAGGAGGAGGAAGCGAGAAAGCTCCAGAAGCTGGAAAAGGCAGGGATCAGGGTGCTGCCTGCCAGCGCGCGCTACGGCAGGTCAGCAGGATCGGCCCTGCAGCTTCTTAACCACTGACCTCGCCTGGGGTGTGTGTGTGTGTGTGTGCTGCTTTTATGGACACTGAGTTGATTAACAGCAAGTAACTGTTATGCCCGGTACTCCTGCGTGTTGGAGGCAACGCCAAAGGGTTGGGATTTGTCACAGAGATATGTCGACCACTAAGGCGAATTAGAATCCACTGCCGTACAAGATCTTTTGTTCTCTTCCTTGAATCTGTGGAAGGACGCATCACTTCCTCTTTCAAGCTGAAGAAAAAAGTTCA
The DNA here is from genome assembly GCF_059453375.1 of Lepisosteus platostomus. Taxonomy (NCBI): domain Eukaryota; kingdom Metazoa; phylum Chordata; class Actinopteri; order Semionotiformes; family Lepisosteidae; genus Lepisosteus; species Lepisosteus platostomus. The sequence goes on from NC_142611.1 coordinate 11,229,429, forward strand.
CTTTGCATTCACCTGTGCCCAGACTACTGAGGGTGCCTGATGGTCTCATCCCTCGAGCTCTTCTTAGCAGCCTGGACAGGGGATTTATCACTGTGTGGCTAAACTGAACTTGAAATCATTTTACTCTTGTTTCTTCTCTTGGTTCCAGTTTAATATAAAGCAATTCCAGCTTAACACTTAAGCTAGAAGGGGGGAAAAAGACTATTTCACTTCTAACGGTTTGAATTGGTGCACTGCTTTCTGTTTGGAAATGTTTTTTCCCCCCCACGATCACGTGACCAGCCGCAGGAGAGCTCGATAGAAAGACAACTCCAACCGGTGTCAAACTCTACTACCAGCAGGATTGCAATTTCTTGGTCCGCAAGGAGCTTTTTGAGAAATGCATGCATTTTCCAGTTTGGTGTTCCGTAGCAAAGGCTTTGATAACTGTGCATGACCTCAAGGGTGCATCTGCAGTTTTAAACATTTAGGATGGCTTGAAGGACGGAGCTCCCCTTTGTCAAGCAGTGGAAATGCGCTTATTATAGTCCGAGAACAGCTGGAAGAGGAGCAAGTGTAGTGGAGTTCCAGTGGTCTACATTTGAGAGGTGTAAGTTTCAGGTCTCAGTGACTCCTCTGAGGTTTTCTTGTCTAGACAGTGCCGTTCTTGGCATTATATTTGAATGGCTGTAAATTTGAACACATTCATTTTATTGAACTAATAATTGCCCAGACAGGTTGTATCGCTTGCACCAGAGATATGGTGGCGATTTAACTTTTGCCTGAGGTGAACCTGTTTTTTTTAATGTATTTGGAGGAGTGCTTATTATTTTCTAGCCCACCTTTCTTTCTTGTGGCATGTGGTGCCAGTGACCATTTGTCAGAAATTGACAACTGACAAGCACGGTTTTGTTTGTTTTGCCTTGCTTTGTAAAACGGTTCGTTACTCAACGGTACGCACGTGCAGTTGGAGTTGCATCCCCCCCCAACGTTTGCGGGTTTCAATTTTGCCTTTTCAACTCAACCACTGCTAGCCCAAAGCCAGTCTGTGAAGAAGCCAAGCCCCCCACCCCTGACATTATCCTGAGGCGGGACAATGACTTTCTGAAGCACCAGGAGGAGAAAGCCTGGGACTCGGAGGAGGAGGAGGAGGAGGAGGAGGAGCAGCGGAAGGTCCCAGATGTGGAGAAGGATGACCTGGCCTCCAGGAGAGCCCGCATGAACCAGTTCAAGCCCAAAGTCCAGCCCAACCAGTTTCTGCCACAGCTGTGCTCCGAGAAGGACAAGGAGAAATGGGAAGGGATCAAAAGAGCCTGCCAGCAAGTCCAGCTGGACCGACAGCAGCAAAGGGCAGCCAGGTGTGGAGCATGAAGCCATTCCTTCTATTCCTCCTGCCTGCAAGTTTCTGTTACTCCGTAAGAGCCAATGGATAATTGATTGTGAGAAAATGGAGCTGTTTTGGAGACAGTTGTTGCCGAGTTGGTATCTGCCTTGTGCATCAGCGAGTAAATTCAAAATGTATGCGCACGTCCTATAGGCTTGTACAGTGAAAGCCATTCCCTTTCATGTAGTTGTGTGAAAGCTGAGAGATGGAAAGCTTTTCACATTGCAGCTAAAACTCTGTAGTGAAGTTATGCCGTGTGTCCGGGCTGTTTCTGGCAATCTGTAATCTGAACAAGGCTCCTTCTTTTCTTTTTATGGGAAACACTAAATCGCAATTAATTTAAAATCCACCATGAACCAGTGTTCTTGGTTTGCAGTTTTTGGAGCAGGTTGTGGTAAGCTTGTAGTTGGCAGCTGACTTTCCCATCACCTTTCCTGTTCCTTGTGTTTTGTTCTCCTGTTGTTCCTTTCCGTTTTGAGCTCACCTGCCACGTCTTTGTTTTTTCCCCTCTCCTTTTCCCTTTCCTTGTAACTGTCGCGTGCGTTGTTGGCCGTGGGCTCAGTGAGATCGAGGCCCGGGCTCCTGAGGCAGGGGACGACCTGTCACGGAGAGAAAACGCTCTCCTCCCGCCGCAGCACAGGGACTCGGAGGGAGAGGCAGGGAGTCCAGCCACATCGCCCCATGTCCAGAGAGATGACCTGGCCAAGCGGAGAGCCCAGAGGGGCCCGGTGCCACACAAAGAGCCCCAGGCCTTTGTCAAGGCCTCCATTACCCAGTCTGACCTGGAGAAATGGCAGAGGCTCACACTGTGCACAGACACCAGGTGCCCCCATCTTTGCCCTTAAACTGAAGTGCTTTTCACGTGGTAGCGTAAAACTCTCCTGATGTGATGTGTGGTAGACTTTTTTTTTTTACTTTTTCTGCCAACGTATGCAGGGAATTAAAATAAGTAATTGCACACAACAAAATGCAGCAGTACAGTTTTGTTTTAATGGATATAAAACTGTGTGGCAAAACATTAGTAACCCACTATAGAGACAAATGCCCTTTTCGTTTGACAATCTTCACATTTTTCCCCTGGCTATACTGTACTGTTTGTCCTAGTTTCACTGTGAGCTCTGGTATTGAAGGCTGTTCTTTCCTGGTGTCCAGCATAGTAATGAGTCACGTTGTGTTGTCCAGTTAAATACAATAGTACTTAGATGCCTGGCCCATTAATTTGCCTTTGAAATAATGCAGTTCATACCCAGGGAGCTTAAATTGCCTCTAAAAACTTGCATGTAAGTGCTACAGTTCTAGAGCCTCTTCTTAGTGTTATCGCAGGAATATACAGAATTTGCCCATGAAGTTTGTAAGTGTCCTGCACAGTTACATTGTGACAACCAACTTGAATCTTTTATCAACAGATCTAATTTTTAATGTCATTAAAGTGATATCTACCTTGAAATATCTAATGTTGAGTTGCTGGGGGCGATTCAGAGCATGTAATGTCTGTTTTCCTTCATTCTTGTGACTATGGCAGCATTTTGCAAAGCCGATGACTTTGTAGATTGAGGCATTTTATTACTTTCTTTTGAAATTTGGGATAGGATTAACAAGCTGTGATGAGGTAAAAGAAAATGTGAAAATTGATCAAGTTGATAAGGTAACACAAGCATCCCACTTGATTCCTCTTAAATTCCGAGCAGATTCATGTGACTTGTTAACGACAACCTGCTTGTCCCATAATGTATATATATTTCACATTGTGGGTCATCAGAGCTAAAATCAAAAGGGAAGGTCCCTGTAGCAAATCTTTCCAAGTTTAATCAAAAACTCAGTCTGTAATTGCAGCGGAAAATTAAAATGAATATCTATAGTCGGACGACTTTGAGACAAAAAAATCATATAATCGGTTTTCTGTGAAATGGTGAGATTTGACATCACCAAGTTCTTTATTTAATGTGTGGGCAGGATGGTGTCATTTTCAGAAGGTGAGGGTAAAATAATATTTTCACCTGTGTCACTTATTCCCCTCCTCTGTTTTACAAAATGAAGAAATTTCAACTTGACTAGAGCTCTTGGGCCTTGTTTCATTTCCCACCTTTCACTTCGTGAATGTGTATTCGTATTGCCCCTTCAGTGAGAGCGAAGCCCAGGTTCTAGAGAGGGAGAACCCCTGCCTCCAGCTGCAGCAGATAGACCCAGCTGGAGGCCCGGCACCAGTACCCAGTGCCCAGAGAGATGACCTGGCCAAGCGGAGGGTCCAGAGGGGCCCAGTGCCACATAGAGAGCCCCAGGCCTCCATTGTCAAGGCCTCCATTACGCAGTCTGACCTGGAGAAGTGGCAGAAGCTCACACTGTGCACAGACACCAGGTCAGATAGCATGCTCGCAGACTGTGCTGCTGGTGGCTGTGAAGGTACTGCTGACATTGGTGCCAATAAGCAATTGAGCAGAGTGTGAAACGAGGCCTGCCAATGTGATGAGCCTATTGAGAAATGCAATAGGTGGGCCTTTAAGCTGGTTTTGAAAAATATAATTTACATTAGATGTCAGTGCATTTAAAAGACCAGAGACTATCAGTTATTGCGGACGACAGTAAAATTGATGAAATTATCGCCAGAGCTGAAATTCACAAACAGAAAATTATTTTAAGCAATTTTAGGATGGGGCTTTACACTGAAGCACGTAAGCAACTGCTGTTTTACCTAATGTAAGTTGAAAAGGACATCGATTTTGGAAAACTAGAACATGTCACAGTGGGTCTTGTTTCTTTTCCATTGAAGATTTCCTGAAAGTTTCAGATAACTCCTTTGTTTTTGTTTTTTAATGCGGTCTATAATTCTTTTTATTAACCATCCCATGAACTTGCTGAAAAAAGTAATTTGGGTTTTACTCTAACCGTCTGGATCCACTGGAAGTGTGATCCCATCCAGGTTTTACTCAAACCGTCTGGATCCATTAGAATGTTGTTTTTGAGAAATGATTATGATTCACTCTGACAGTCATGGTCACCTTAACTGCTGAAAATAGTGGCCCATTCCGTCTGCTGCTTTGGCAATCAAAAGCTGATTGGCAACAGGAGTAGTCAGTGATTATACAAATTATAATTGTGTATTGGGGTAGAAAGCAAACATCTGCAGACTTATATCCTAGATGATTGTGCTTCTGCTTCACATTCTGAGTGCATTCAGGGTTAAAGACAGAATAACCTGTGTATCAAAGCATGATGTCTATGTTTGTGAGCTGCAAAGCCATTGCAGAGAGAGGGACTGGGAGTTCTGTCATTTTCTGCTGCATTAGCTGCTGTTCCTCGACTGAGGATGTCTCGTCTGCAGTGTTTTGTCCCAGCCCACGCTGGCAGACAATTTTGTCGAGCAACTTGTGAAGAAAGGAAAGGCCCAGCTGCAGCTTTTTCCTTAGCGGGCCTTTTTAAAATGGGGTGGTGTTGACAGGTGCTTCCTTTTTGTGACCATTGTTTTTCTAGATACATATACAGCTTCATGGGATATTTATGTACCGCATTGTTCTATAAAGAGAAATGGAAACCATATACGTTGTAGGCAAGAACAGGAGCAATAAACTTAGGACATTGAGAGGAGCAGGTTGTACGCTAGTCAGGGATGGTTCACTAACACCAGCGGAGGTGTTAAAGGTGCATCACTCTTTGCTTCAGCTGTGAGGAAAGAGCTGTTTCTCTTAAGTTTTAAGTTGTTTGTCTTTCACAAAACTCCTCCTCAAACCCTTTTGCTGCGTCTGTCCGCACAGTAGCCGTTCGTAATGCTGGAGCGCTTTATTGTGTGGTGTCAGACATCCTGCCAAAGGAAGCTAACCCCCCCCGCCCTTGTCCGTCGTCTCTCGGTGCTGTCTGACATGCTGTCCCCTGTGCTCCTTCTCTTCCCCTGGTCCAGCGAGGAAGCTGTCAAACCAGTTTGCCAGGCTTGTCTTGACAAGGCCCTCCCTACCGTCCAGGCCCAGAGGGCCGCGCTGGATGACCTGGCTGCGCGCCGGGCCAGAGCAAACAGAAAGGCTAGCGCCAGCCAGCCGCGCTTTGTGCGTTTTGGCCCGGTGACAGAGATAGATCAGGAACGCTGGGAGCGGCTCTGCATCGCCAAGGCGGGCGATGATGAGGACGAGCCGGGGGTGAGGAGCGAGTCGGAAACGCTGCGTCGGCTACTGTCATCTGCCGCCGTGGCAACCCCCTCCATTGGACTTGGCTTTCCAGGAGATGACAGGTACGCACTTGCTGAGGCGCAGGACAGGCGCGGAGCAGGACATGCGCCATTTGGACTCTCAAGAGTGGCTGTCCCCGAGGGTTTTAGAAAAGCCTTGTGGCCAAAGAATTGTCACCAATGTCATATTGTGGTGAATGCTGACTCCCAGGGGAGATTGAATTCCAAGTTTTCCTTACGATCCGTTCCCTGAAGCATTTTAGATTCCTTGAGCTTTTGCCTCTTGTACCAAATACCAAAATTCTCAAAAATTGGATCTTTTTTTTTTCCCCACTCGGCTTAGTACGGAGAATATAAAAATATGGATTCTTTTCATTTTTTTTTGGTGCAGAAAAGAGTTAAACTCGAGTGTCTTTTGTTATTTTCTCTTTGGGCTGAAAGGTTATGCAAAATCACTTTTCTAAGCTCTTAGCAAGTATTTGTGGAATACTTGGACTCCCTGGTCACAGAAACATAGATCTGTGCCAGCCTTTTGTTTGTTTTAATTTTTTTTTGTGAAAGTTCGCCTTATAGTTGCTCTTTTGTATCATGTATATTACATGATTTTTTTTCTGTCAAATTAACCCTAAATGAAACTGAGGTGTTCTACAACACGTTAAATGCCAAATTCTGTTTAGCTAGGTCTTCATAATTTTATACCCGAGTTTGCAATGTTTTTTGATTACTGCAGTGGTTGGACATTTTAGAAACGTGCGATCTAGAAAGCTGGGAACGAGTCTTTTTTTTATGCTATAGCAACGCATGACCACTTTGTGGCGTTTCTGGATACTCTGGAGCTTTGCGAATAGGGAAGAATATGCAGTTACAGTAGCGGCGCCTGGCTTTTGTTCTGCATCGTCACCCTGTTTTCGTTCTCTCTTCGGCTGGTGTTGTGCTGGCTGCCGGGTACGGGCTACAGCAACTCCGCAAAGTCACGCGCCCCTGACCCAGGGTCCGAGCGCGCTGCAGGGGTGGGACCTGTGGAACCTGCCTGTGAAGAAGAAGAAGCAGCAGCAGCAGCAGCAGCAGCAGAAGAGAGGGACAGGCAGCCCAACCCTGAGAAAGACGACATGATGGCCCGGAGAACAGGGGTCTTTCAGAAGACCGGCAGCCCGGCGTTCTTTAACAAGTTCCTGCCCCTGCCGGGCTCCCTGCTGCACAAAAAGGACAGCCCGTCCGAGCCTGTAAGAGGGAGCAATGAGCAGAGGTGGGACAGACTCTGCACCTCCTCTTCCTAAGGACTTGTACTTGATTCTAACATGCGGATTTTAGAACTTAGTTCTGCTTGACTCCTAACAGTCTGAAAGTGTGTCTTCGATCAGGCATGATTCCCGTTTGCAATAAACTAAAACCAGCAGCCAGCAACTCTCCCTACAACTCACAGCTGGCAGCCCACTGAAGCTCAGCAGGTGTGAGCCTGGTCAGTACCTGGATGGGAGACCTCCTGGGAAGAACTAAGGTTGTTGCTGGAAGAGGTGGTAGTGGAACCAGATGGGGGCGCTCATCCACCAGTAATGCCCCAGTGTGGAGATAGGGAAACCATACTGTACAAAGGCGCTGTGCTTCGGATGAGATGTAAAACTGAGGTCCTGACTCTGTGGTCATTTAAAATCTCAGGGCATTTCTTGAGAAGAGTAGGGTTGTTACCCCGGTGTCCTGGCCAAATTTTGCCCTGGCCTTTACTAATCATGGGCTCCTAATAATCCCCATCTATGAATTGGCTTCATTACTCTGTTCTCCTCCCCACTGATAGCTGGTGTGTGGTGAGTGTTCTGGCGCACTATGGCTGCCGTTGCATCATCCAGGTGGGGGCTGCACATTGGTGATGGTGGAGAGGAGTTCCCATTACCTGTAATGTGTTTTGAGTGGATTATTTTTATTAAACTCATCTCCTTTCAAAGGTTCCTTCCTGCTTTCAAACCCCAGGCTTGCAGATGAAGAGCTTGATAATAACAAAAAGGCTATCTTCACAGCTGGATGCATTGTGTTGAAATGTAGTGGAGAATTTATAATTGGACTAGGTTTTGTGTATGGAACAATGGTGTTTTTTCACTGTATTGAATACAAATTGCCTGGTTTGAGGAGCATTCAAAATGATTTGTGATTACATACTTCTAACCCATGACTAATTGCATGCTCATATCAACATTTGTGGACCAGTGTTCTGTACTTAACTGATTAATAAAATCTGAAATTGGTAATTTCCTGACCAATGAAATATTGACGCTTTGCGAGTACGCACAGTAGGGTTACTAGTTTGTGTTATGCTTTGCTTTACTGAAACAGCTTAAATTCTGTTTCTGTGAAGCTAATTTGAAAATATAAAGACTTTAAAATCTGGGCTACCGTGGCATCCATTTAAGAACACCAGACCCTTTTGCTTGGTTTAAAATAGAAATCTTCCTTTCAACCTTCCCCTTCCCCTCCACTCCACTGGTTTGGTTACTTCCATGCTGTCGGCTTTTATGCACCTGCTGGTTTTCATTCTTCCCAACTACATTACCTATTTTGAAGACTTAATTGAACTACCAAGTTGCTTGATTGGGAATTTTTTTTTGTACTTGCAAAACGCAGTAGTTAGAAGGCTACCTCCAACATGTTTGAGTGTTGGAACTGTAGTTTTGTGGATCTCCAGTACCCGTTTTGAGAACCCCGGTTATAAAGCATAGTGAAGTCCGCTGAGGACTCGCTGCTGGAAAGCTTCGGCTTCTCTTTCTAGGTTCCAGTTTCTTTTCAAGGATAGTGATGGGGAGGGCGACAGATACTGGGGTTTCAAAAGGAGGCGGTGATCTTGCATCTAAACACTTTGAGTCCCTGATTCCTGTGACCTGCAGGATGAATCTTCTCAGGTTTCCTAGGTTTGGGAATCGAGGCGTTTTGTGGTTATGGGTTGTTCTGCATTCTGTATGTTTTTAAATCTTGACTGCTTGACTCTGTGTGCATTTTAAAAGCAAATGGTCTCCTATACCCCAAAATGAAAGTTTCTTCAGGATTAACTGTGCTTTTTCCTTTTCTGAGTTGTAGGCATAAGCTTTATTATACTATGTTGACATGAAGGCTGTTGCTCTTAGTGTTGTGGGGGATTGTCAGGAGTGGAAAATGTCACTATAGGCAAGCTACTGCATGTCCAGAGTACTCCTTCTGCATGATGCAGGAATGAATTGTCATTTGCACTTTTATTTACACTTTGTGCAAACCATTTTTGTTAAAGGTCTTGTAACAGTGGTTGCAGCACAATATATTGATTGTATGTGTTTCCACCCTTGTTTTCATGTCCCATGTCAGTTTTAAACAATACTGTGTTCTGAGGTAGAAGTTGTTTGTGAGTAATCCACAAACTTGGACTCTCTTGGACCGCTGCCTGCTGAGAGATGTCAGCATAGCTTGCAACTTCCAGTTCCTCCTCAGGCTACGTTGTCTACATTCCCTGTTTTTGTGGGGGAGGATGTAGGAATTGTGGGAAGTTGGTCCTTAATCCCTCATACATTTAAAACATTCGATGTATTGGTTGTTGTTTTTTTGCAGGAAGAGGAAGTAAGGTGGTCAGGTTTGGTCTTTTCTTTTCCGTTTTTGTCTTGTACCTCTCGCGCCTTTTCCCCTCCTGACCCCCGGTGTATAACTGCGCCGTTTTCTCAGCAGTAGCTCCGGCCCGTCGTGTTCAGCGGAACTCTGCCGCCAGCCGCCAGCCGCCAGCGGGGCATGCGCCGTTCCCAAGGAGAGCCCCGAAGCTCCCTGGAAGGCCCCCCAGGGAAGTGAGGAGGAGTTGGGAAAAGACAGCTGTTCGGACCCAGGGAAAGAAAACCCAACCGAGCCTTCTCCTGGCTCCCCCAAACAAGCAGCCCTGATGCCAGATCACTTCGCCCCGGTCCCTGCCTCTCCCCAGGCAAGGGCTCTGAAGGCTGACGCCGATGAAGGCAAACCAAGCAGAAGGCCGTCTTGGTTAGACGATGACCTGCCGCCAATGTGAGCTTCCTATGATCTCTAACGAGGCACCCTGAGCCTTGATAAAGACGTTTGTCTTAAGTTTTTGTATCATCCCCTAGTGGAAGTTTTTTTTTTCCTGCTCTATGGCCATCTTCTTTCCAGAAATTCTAGCTTTTGAAGAAAGCGGCTAGGTCAGCCAACATATCGGGACCTTTGAATTTCATGTAGTTGTAAATAACTGCTAGTCGTCACTTAATAAACATGATAAGTACTGCTCCGCACTACGAGTAGGCTCTGAAGGTGAATTTAGCCTTTTGGTGCTCTGTTTCTCATTCTGGGATGTAGATGCTAAAACCAGCATTCGTCCGATTTCCAGAGAGACCCATTCAAACCACCTGCTGCACTTCTTGCTTCTGTACATGTCTTGATTTTAAAATAATTGAATAAGTGAAATCTCATTCAAAACAGGACTCCTGTTGAGTATTGTGATGGTAACATGGTACAGTGATGCTTTTCTGGATATATACGTGGACTGGTGCGACAGAACCTGCATGACTCTTCTTTGCTAAATGAAGATGTTTCCCGAATCTCTCCTTGAAACACTATCAGAATGGATTCTGTTTTTGGTTTTCTGTGTCCACATTCCTGGAGGAGAACGCGCATGTTTTTCTCTTAATCTCGCATGTGACAAATCCCCATGCTGTTTCTTTAGCATTGACGTAGACAGGCAACTCCAAAGTTCGGTTTCCTACCAACGTATTCTTGCCAAATACAGTAGCGGCACATCTCCTAGTGACGTCCTGTCTCTTGCATGGGTTACCAATGATTGAGGAATATCAACCTTGTCTCACACCAGTCCTGTCCCTGTGAAGGAACTAAACCATGACCAAACCGACTCCTCCAACTCGACTCTCATAAGCTCGCTGCATGGAACCCGTGTTCGGTTCTCGACTGAGTTGACTTGACTCTTTTGAAGCATGTATTGCAGGTGAAGAGAAGAAACCAAACCTGCCGAGACTTTCCTAATGAGATTGTGCATGAAGCCTGTCCTCCAGTGTGTCTTTATTCTTTCCCAGCTAGCCACCATTTAAAAATGGGCAAAAGCATTCCTGCCTTGTGTACCTCTTGCTATTTATTTTTTGTCTCTCCAAGCCATGATTTTTTGTTGCAGTGCACATAATATCCTCATACTAGGCACGTAAACCTTCTTAGCACCTCCAGAAAGTAAAAAACAGTAGTGCTGTATTAAGACTGTCATGTTACAGTATATCACACCATAGTGAACATAAACACATCTGATGAACAGCTGCATTTCACTATGTAATGTTTTGCATTTTTGTGTAGTTATATATTATGCATTTGCTTTTTGCATTAACTGCTGTTGTCAGGTTTCTTTAATGCTATCCATCTTCCAGCAGATGGTATGTTCAGTTAAGAACTATAAATTATAAATCCTCTGCAGGTTAGACTGTTTGGTTATTACATCAGTATCAAGCCCTCACTGCTAGAAAAGAGATTTCTCTTTGGCTTTGTGTGATCCAGGATTTATGCCGTCACCCCTTGCAGACAGATTAGAAGATAAAAACCGTCTGTTATTTTCAGGGAAGACTAACTCCTTCTTCCCACATTCCTGAGGTGTGGCATTCAGGTTGTGCAATCCCCTTTCGTTGTCACGCTTGACCGCGAAAGTGGAAAAAACAGCCACCATGATGTTGCATTACAGATGTTAAAGAGGTTTATAATGTGCTTTTCCTGAAGTTGTAGTAGCCTGATCATCTGATCAAGATTTAATCATTCATGAAATTGAGAATTCATGTTCTTGCAAACAGTTAAGTTGTTCTAGTGGACTAACCAATTCATTATGACAAACATACAGCTGTTATTGCACTGTTGTTTGGAAGAATGCATTAGAGAAAATTGATTCCCTCCAGTAAGCAATCCATGTGCTAGAGTACCATCACTAGACTTCAACTGTTTAAAGCTTTTCTGATTTCATGGAGTTCAGACTTGCATGTTACCCTTTCCTGCTCTAAAGATGTTTATCCGATTTGGTCATGTTTTTGTCATGTCCGGTTAAAAGAAAAATGTTTTTTAACATGTGCTAAATGTTCCCTTAAGGATTGATGTACTGTCTTCGCTGGTTTGTGTGGTTTCTTCACCGTTTTGTGAACTTCATCTGTTTTTTTTGTTTGGTTTTGTAGATACAGCCACAGAGCTAGTGTGTCTGATGATGGAGAGTAAGTCATTCCTTGTTTTTCAGCTGAGTGGAGCTGCATGTGTGTGCCTGTTGCTTCCATCTTACATCTCTAACCTCATGCCAGCCCCTGCATATGTGTTTGGACCCTTCGCCATGGTTCTTTAGCTTTGTGTTCCTTATTGCAACAAAGGGTATTGCTTGATGGCTACAGTAAGCCTCTTTCTGGGTCTGCCTGGAAACCAAGGTATTCATAACCAGATGGGGGTCAAGTGGGCTGTGATAACTGATGTGCCACCGGGACTTTGTTAATCCATCCATAAGGCGGGGAGGTACAGTATTAATACTCCTTCCCATGACGTTGATTTGAAAATAAATCAAAATGCTTTTGTCACGTTGCTATTTCGCAGGATCTTGCAAATCCTCTGTCCTGCTGAATTATTGCAAAGTGCCTTGCAAGTAAAAAATATTTTACCTTAGTGTGTCACTAGGATATCAGGTTTTTCCTGATATTCACAAGGGAAGCTGTGGAGTGCCTGGCTTCCAGTAGGGATGTTCCCAGTCATCAGAAGTGTACGGTGTTGATATAGTGGAAATATGACTGGGGTCAAAACTGTGGAGTGCCTTGCGGGTCAGTAAGTTGATTCTAAAATGCCCACAAGGATTTATGAGAACTGAGAGGAGATCCACGGGAATTAATGTAGGGCATGTGTCTGTGGGGAAGGAGTGCAAGTCCATGCACAGAATGACAGGGGTAAAAGATTGCTGTAAAGCTTTCGCCAAGCTGTTGTCTGGGATATATTACCCAGCTGCAATGATAAACCAGAACACGTGGCATCCTTTCAGAAAAGGACAAGGTCCTCGGGTCAATAAGGAAACAAGCAGCATGTGCTGAATTGGGCTCCTCTTGGCCTACTTTGTTCCGTTGGATTTTGAAGTGGCGTGTGTTTTGGTCACTCATTGTTATCCACAATGGCTGGCCGATGCAGTTCCCACATGTTTGTCATTTTAATTCAGCCTTTTCGCTATTTGATAATCCGGTGATCCAAATTGCTTATACAATAAAGCTGATACTCAAGACCAGTTCTGTTTAGGCTATCGGATGGCTTCCTGGCCACCTCGATTTCAACCATCAGCTCTTGATAGTCTAATAGCAGGTTTGTGATGCTTTTTCATCAGGAAGGCCTCGAGGCACTGAGGGATAAGAAGCTTTTTGCACTGTTTCTTTAACTTTGGTCTGTACTTGTTTTTCATTGTCTGCATTTCATCTCAGCATCTCTGTGGATTAAGCTCCTAACAGGCATGCAGCTGAATTGCCTCTCTCGAGACGGTTCCATTACTTTCCGTTTAGTTACTTACAGTATTCTTTCTAGAGTACGTTCTAAGGCGCTCTGGGTAAGTGTTCCACTCACTGATTCTAACGCCAATTTGCTTATTAACAGTTAACATATGACAACTGTTAACTGGCTATTGTTGATTCTGGCCCTGCTGTTGCAAACTGAGCCCGACGTTACGGTTTCGTTTATTTTGGAGGAGTGTTTTTTTTTCAGATGCTTGCACGGCCCCTTTGGTCAACAGAAGGATTCCCGGATGAGATGTAGTTAAAATAAATAAGGTTTCACTACAGTGAGGTCTCGGTTTATTTTAGGTGCTCATTTTAATTCCAGATTCTGTCAACAAACTCTCATTACCAGGAAGGTGGGTGCTGCCAAAGTTCTGACAGTGTGAGCTGGAATGACAAGTGGTCTCTTTTTCGATAAAGCATGACATTTAGGCAGGGTACAGTAATGCTCAGAGAACACTACAGCAAGGTTATCTTTTCAGCAAAAAATGATTGATTTATGTGAGATCTTGATTTGTTTTTAAGGATAGTAGCTGTTCTCATCTATAATATCGAACAACTAATCACATAGATTCTTTAGCATAGAAGAAGGCAATGCACTGATTTTGGTTTCTTTTACCATTAAAAGTGAGCACGTGGCTCAAATTGCAATTTTTTTAAAATATATTCATGATCCATTTTCTTGCATTGCAGATAGCAGAATAGAAACAGCTTTTATTCATTATGGAGTCTTTAACGGTCTTAAATGAGCGATGGAACAAAAGGTTATTTATATAGTTTCTCTGCTTTTTGGCCGAAGGCCTCAGCGGGGGTTTGGCGAGTTTGCCGTTGTCCAGCTTTTTTTGGAATCCGAGGTTTGTGGTAATGAGTTTTCCTGTGGCGAACGTTGAAATTCCGTCCCGATCCCGTTATGTGCAGAATGGTTTTGCGATTTAAAAGTTTTGCCGTGGCGTTTCGGATTTGCCCGCTGTGTGGCGAGGGCAGCTGCTTTTACGAAAATGAGGATTGGATCTCTTTTCCAGCAGTTGTGGGTTTGTAGTCATGTCAAGTCAGTGTCATCTAGAGCACGTTACACTACAGCACTGCCAAGGCCAACACGACCAAACTCCAGCGTCCTCCTCCTGTTTCTTTTTTCTCTTCACTTAATATTTCACTCATCCTAAACTAAACATTGCCGTCTTGCAGTGCAAAAATAACAAATATTTTGAAACAGTGGGATAGGTCTGATATGGATGGATAAAAGTTCAAAGTTGAGGCAGGCTTTTATTTTTTCTTGGCACTAGCTCGAGGGGAAACAGGGCTGAATTCTCACAGTTTTGTGTTCTTTTGGTATTCTCAGGTCTGGGTTGAGATAAATCTGAAAAGAAAGCTCCTTGAATTTGTGTGGTTGTAAAAGTGGGTTAGCTTTACTCAAGTAAAAAACAAAATCTCCATGATGCAAACCTGTTTTGGCTTTTTGTGGCTGAGCTTTAATTTTAGAAAAGCCAAAGAATGCTCTGTGTCTCCTTGCAGCTTTAAGTCTTCGGGTAAAATATTACATTCGGCAGCAAATTAGGATGTTTTTTAAAAAAGGCTATTTGCATAAAACCTTATAAAACTGCTACTCTTGTTTCCCAAGGCATGTTCTCTGATTTCAAGCATGCAAATCAGAGTTCTTCTCAGGCTAGCTCACCGCTTATAACGTGTAGTGGTCTCCTCTCCTTTGTGAAAATAAGGAGCAGCATTCTCCCCCCACCCAACCCCCCCGAGAGAAGTGCACGCGCTCCAATTCCTCTCCCGCCTCTGTGTTCCAGGAGCGTGAGCATGATCGACATGAGGTGCGAGGAGGAGGCCATCCTACAGCCACACAGCAAGGCCCGCCACGAGCTCCTGCACAACCTGCACAACAAGCTGAAGGAGGAGGAGGACCAGTGGCAGGATGTGAGTACAGCCCATGTCTGACAGACAGACAGGCAGGCAGGCTGGTATAAGCTTAGGCAGGCTTCAGGCCAGGTCACTGCTACACCATGGCTTTAAAAAGCACAGCGACGTTCTTTCCCACAGTTCCCCATCGGTTTGTACCATACTCCTCTGTGCTTTACTTTGCCTGTGCCTTTTCTTGTACTGTAGTTGGCTGACAGTTGTCGAAAGTGACTTACCTTAACTGTGTAAATGAACGGCAAATGTATTTTACTGGAACAGGTGACGTACCTTACTCAAGGGTACAACAGCAGAGTCTCACCGGGGATTTGAACCCACTGCCTTTTTATTATGGGCCCAAGACCCTGACCACTGCTTTCACCAAAATATGCCACAGGAAACATGTGTAAAGTGATCACAGCAAACTTGCCTGGGTGGCTTCTCAGCTCCTGGCCTTCTCAGCTTGGTTGAGGCCAGAATACGTTTTCTTTTTTTTTTTACTATTCTTTTATTTTCACAGTGAAGGGCTTGTTTGAAATTTTTTCATGTGTATCTTTTAATTCGATTTTCTAACTTATTTGCATGAGATCAGGACGCTTGTAACCTGCTCCTGAAGAACCTCAATCCAGTTAGACCTGTAGGTGAGGCTCACAGTTTTGTCTGTGGGAGTTGCAGCATCCTGTTGGTGCTTTGAAAGTGGCATTTGTGTCAAGAAGGTCGTGTTTTAGGGAGTGTGTGTGTGTGTTTATAAGGGTGTAATGTTGCAGAGGGTCAGATAAACCATTTGACATTTGGCTGTCCGTTAAATTGGAGACAACTAGGGAATACAAAAACTGACATTTCTACTTTTTTACCGAGGTAAATCGTGCCAATAAATACTACAGTATGTACTAATAAGAATCTGCTGCCTCTGGACATTCTTTGTGCTCATCCATTGTTTTCAGATCCTTTTTCGACAACATTTTGTTTTGCTCAAAACCGCAGGGGATTTTGAGAAGTGTTTCCGATTAAACGCTCTGGGGATGTTTTGTAACCCTTTAGGTGAAGAGTCACTTGGTAGAACCAGAGGGAGGTGTAGGAGAACATGGTGTAAAAATCATAGTTTGACATGTACTGTATGTAGACTTCCACCATGAAGCAGAGTGTAGGGAATATGAGTAAATTCGTGAGATAAACCTGGCAAAGCCGTGGCTCAAGTTAAAGCTGACTGATGTACCTGGGGTTCGTCTGCAGGACCTGGCACGCTGGAAGAGCCGACGGAGGAGTGCCTCTCAGGACCTGATTAAGAAGGAGGAGGAGAGGAAGATGATGGAGAGGCTGATGAGTGGGGAAGGCGGGCTATCGGAGAGGAGGAAGAGCATCAAGACCTACAGAGAAATTGTGGAGGAGAAGTATGTGAACAGCCAAGGGGCAGTGCGCTTCATATTACTAAACTAATCCTTGTGGTTCAGATGCAGCCCTCAATCTTGATTTAAAATATTCCTTTTCTAGTGGGTAAAGAGGTGGTGTTGTATTTTAATAACAATGGCCAACAGCTGAGTCATAGCTGAGCTACTTCCTAAGCCCACTCAGAAAATGAAAAATAAAATACAAAGGTCTTAGTTAACTCCGATTCAGTCTAAACAGTACATTCTTTTTTTTTTTTAGCGTTGTTTGTTCTAAAGGCCTTTCTGGTTAAGCGAAGGTGTGGGCCGTGCTTGCCTGTGTGGTAATGCCTGCCTGTCGTTGCCAGGGAGCGCAGGGAGAAGGAGCTCCACGCGGCCTACAGGAGCGCCAGGACCCCCGAGGAGGCTGAGGCCGTGCTGCAGCGCTACACCCAGCGCTTCACCATCAGCGAGGCCGTCCTGGAGCGCCTGCAGCTGCCGCGGTGCCTGGAGAGGAGTGTGTCTGTGGACCCCAGCGCTGGCTCCTCCTCCTCCTCCTCCTCCTCCTCCTCCAGCTCCAGCGCCATGAAGTACCTGCGGCAGCAGTCCCTCCCGGCCCCCAAGTTCACTGCCACCGTGGAGGCCTCCGTCTCGGGCGTGCCGAGCCAGCGCCGGGCCAGCTCCCCGCAGACCTCCCCCACCCGCGCGGTGACCTTCAAGACCGTACCCCTGCTGACCCCCAAGCCTTACTCCCAGCCCAGGAACTCGCAGTCCGGCCTGAAGTCACTCAAGGTGAGGATTGAGAGCCACCGCTGATCTTGTAATAATATAATGAATTCCATACACTTCTATAGCACTTCTCTGGACACTCCACTCAAAGCGCTTCACAGGTCATGGGGACCCCTCCACCACCACCAATGCGCAGCATCCACCTGGATGATGTGATGTCCAGAAAAGCACAATATAATTGTTATATATTAATATTGTCATCAGCATTTAGATGTAAAACCTAAATATTTCTCAGCCCTCAAGGATCAGATGTCCTTAGGTGGTGCCACTGTTTAATATCACATATCTGAGCTAATATTTCACAGATTTTATATCAGAAGTGGAAAAACTCTGATATTTATTTTATTTATGAGATATTTCTTTTCTATTTAAAACTATGATGTGTGTGTGCCACACTGGCTTGGTAGCTCTGCTACTTCTTTGCTCTAGGGTCCTGGGTTAGACTGCAAATTATAGAGCCTTTTTTTTAAATAGATTTAGCATCCTCTTACTGGGTGTACATGCGGGTTAGCTTTTCCCCCATTATATAATCCGAATGTATTCTTATTAATCCAAAACTAATCTGATATTATTAGCATTGTTGTCCTCTTTATTATGTTTCATCAGTTATATTATTGATTCATTTTTTATTTATTTTCCTCATACAGCCGTAGGAATTTTAAAGTCATTGGTAAGTAATGTAATCGGATGTCAGTTAACTCAGAAGATGTGTTTGGTTGTGGAATAATGGAAATCAGGATTTCCTGAAGGGTGACAGGTTTTTACAGTCAAAGAGAGACTGGCTTCATCCTTACTAGAACTGAGCTTCCTCTGGAATGCTATGGCAATGACCAGTTCACCTCCACTGTAAACTGTAAATTGGTGGCGGTGGAGGGGGGAGTCCCCATTACCTCTAAAGCGCTTTGAGTGGAGTGTCCAGAAAAACGCTATATAAGTGTAAGCAATTAATGAATTAAACAAGGTGGAGAAATGAGGATCTAATTCTTTCAAAAGAAAAAATGGAGGCAGTCCGGATTTGGGGGGAAAACGATCAAACTGAACTCTGGTCAGGACAGTGTTGAAAGATCTTTATTTTTTAAAAAACCACATGCTTGCGCTATGAAAGACTTGGCTCAAACAGCAGTCCTCAGGGATTGATTGTTCAGTCAGTGCTTTATTTTTTGGAAAGCCATCCAAGACCATTGATTAAAAATAGGAGCAAAAAAGGTTTGGTTTTCCTCTTCTTCGCATTTTCACTCATAAATTGTCTCATTCCTCTCAAGGCCTCAGCAGTCTTGTGTAGCTCCTTTGCTACAGGCTAAGGGAAATTAATTTAAGTCCGTGGCGTTTTGCTCTTAATCTTTCTGCCTCACCTCTCTGTCTGCTGGAGTATGTGAAAGCTTTGAAATCACAAAGACTTGAACACCAGTATATCTCGTGTATATGCACATTGTTGGTTTTTATTAGTAAGCTCAAGGTTTGTGAATGCTCTGAAGACTCTCAAACATGACCCAGGGATGCAATTGATTTGCTACACAAGGCCTTAAAGTTATCTGGATGTTTTATAGCACATCCTTCACTTTAAAACAAGTCTATGACCAGGATAAGGCGGATGTTTGCCAATTGAAGCAGCTTGGGTTGCTATGTGGTGGAACCATTCAGAACCACGGTCTTGTTTGATGCATAGATGCCCACAAAATGTTTTCAAAATCCTAAGAAAACCACTGTATTCTCTTGCCACACAATGTGCCAAAGCATATTTCCTGAGTGAAAAGCAGGTAGAGGATCAATAGAAAAATGCATCTCCACATACAGTAGGGAGTCCATTTTATTTTTGGTTTAAGACTAGGCACTGCAAAATCTAGACTCTTTACAAAGGTGTTTATCAGGGTTAGATTAAATTGAAGTAAAGACACTGCTGTTGCTCCAGACTCTTGCCACAAGACGTCCAGAGCCCTTCCTCTATAGTAGAGGGGCTTGGGTAGAAACAGCAGTGCAGACAACTTTAATGTATACGTTCAAGACATACTGTTCTCTCTGTGCGTTTGTGGGTGTTCCAAGCCATTCCAAGCCATTCCAGGCCATTCCAGCACAGCTATCTCATATTCAGACTTGTAGGTCCCTGCAGAGTAAATGGGAGCCCATTTAAATACAGTGGACAATTTATCATTTATCATTTTGTTATTGAGGTTATGCCATGCGTACATCTGAATTATTCTGTTTTTCACATCAGGATCACAGAGAAAATATCTGAGTTCATGTGACTTTTTTTGTACATTTTTTACAAAAATGTGCCAATGTGCTTCTCTGGTGGAACCAGGATACACTCACTCTAACTGTTGCACAGACTCTGAACCTTGACAGCAATTCACAAAGTGTTATAGGTAGAACAAAAAACCTACTGCAAAAAGTCCTGGATGATTCAGGCTATGATCAGAATTAAGGCTTTGTTGCTAACATGTAATTAATCTACATTATCACTTTAGTGTCACTCTGTTAGTACAGTGTTAAAATGATTCCATTCTTAAATCCCTTATAAATGGCATGTGCTGCCTCTAAGGCTTTGCTGTGGTTTTGGAGTCTTTTCCCCCTTCCTAAGTTGTCATGCCCTGCTGTTTTTCTTTGTTGCCCAGCTGGACAGCTTGGTGCGGGTGAACGGAGAGACGGGCGAAGTGTTCAACAGAGCCGAAGACGAGAGGGACAGCTCACCAACAAAGAGTCTCTCGTCCCCCACCTCTCCGCTGGTTTTTGAGAGCACCACCAGGCTAAACCCATCCCCTGCGATGTCCCGGGAGAGCCCCAAGCCAGAGACGGCGGCAGCCACGCCTCAGGGCAGCGTGAACGAGGGCCCCGTCCAGCCCACCCCCCTCGCCCAGACAGAATCCCACTCTCCGGTCGCAGATCCCAGGATCTGCTCTCCACTCAAGACACAGGAGAGCAGTGCAGCGCAGAGCAGGCGGGCTGAGACACCGGACGACTCCACTCCAACAAGACCGACTTCTCTTCCTGAGGTACTCCCTTCGTTTCTATGCCATTCCCATGACTTGATTCTTGTTATGCTCTGCAGACCAAGTTCAGATAAATGGTCTGGTAAAAAAGGGAAAGAGCTTGCAACCGGGAGATGACTGTTATTGCTGAACAAGTTACTGAACCTGATTGTTCTCTTAAGATCAGAGTCAAATCAAGATCCCACTGTCCACTCTAACTCTAACTTGAATTGTTCACCTTAGTGAGAGCATCTGCTCGATGAACATCAGTCCACTTTGTCTGAAATGGGGCTAGAAAACGCAATCATACTGTAACTCCTTTATAAACACCCCACAGCATGCGCAAATATTTCAAGCATGTGACAATTCAACATGGTTCATAAGGAGATCTAGTTTCAGCCAAAATCTAAGGGCAGAACTGTAGGTGGAGATGAGTCAAGTGAACATGAAGGAAGACGCCACTAAGGATTTATCTCGATAAGGACTTTCTGCAGATGCAGCTCAGTAACAGTAGTCCTAGAATGTTTGTGAATTGTTGTATGCTATATGCAAAATATTTTTAGGCATATTGTTATATTGTCTTGCGTTATGTTATGAAGGAGTTATGATGGGGGTGTTAACCCTCAGTCAAGTAAAGCTTTAACGGAATATCTTGTTGATACTGTAACACACCCTATGTAAGAAATACATTAAGAACAGTTGATTATTTTTGCTTTGCTGGAAGGAAATAAAGGTGTGAAGCAGGGCTTTCATATTGAAATGCATATTTGTAATCCCTTTTTAATATTTCTTTTAAATAGACTATGCTGGAGCTGAAGTGTTCTGTCCCCTTGAAGTAGTGCTTTAAGGGAGAAGAGCTTCCATTGTGCTAAGAGTCTTTTTTTTTATTGCGTCTCAGGAGCTTCAGAAAGAAAGTGCTGCATTTGAAGAGGCAGGTTTTATCCCAGCTCCTTCTCAGGAGGAACTGAAGGCCGGGGTTGCTGGGGAGACGCCACAGAAAGGTCTGGAATTGTCATGCTCTCACTGGTAGCTAAGAGAACAGTGACATCTAGAGGCCTTTGTAGTGCTGGCAAGCCACGCCTGAGACAAGCAGTGGAAGGCTGCTGAAGGCTTATTGGAAGCTGGGCTTTTGTTCCAGTATATTCTGAAAAATCGAGAAACAGTTGCTCCTTATCCATAAATGCCTATAGTACGATAAAAGATTTCTTCTATCGTTTCGTTGCCTTGAGCCAGGTGTGAAATATTTAACAGGACTTTCAGTGTGAGTTTACAACCCTATCTGTGCCTCACATTTTGCCTTAACAAACATTCTCTGCCTCAGCTCTTCTTCTGCTTGCTATCCGGGCAGGTCCAGCAGGTTGATGTCTGTGGTGTAATCTGAAGGAAGTTCCGGAAAGGGGCAGTAAGAGGGGATTTGAAACCCATTTGGGTGATTAGCCTTTAAATCCTCTGCCATTCCAACCTCTGTTTGCTCTCCTTTCAGAAGATCAGTGTGTTGAGAAGACAAGCACCTATGTGAACACTGTAGCGATTGAGCAGAACTCCATTTGTAAGACTAGTCCCACTGAAGAAGGCAAACCAGAGCGGCCCGCAAGACAGAGTTACCAGACCACAGTAGTGTTGAACGCAGTGCAGGTAGGCATTGGGATTTGCACTTGAATCTGTCTGCAGGCCTCTGATTGCAGAAATAAGTCTATAACACACTTATGATGGCCCTGGCATTTTGCAACCCTAGTATAACGTATCAACTGCAATAATACCCCTGTGCTGACTCACTGCTAGCATGATCTACTGCAGTTTACTGAAGTTAAGGGATTGTGCCTCACAGTAAATGAGCCAAAACCCAGTGCTTTGCTTTAGAATGTGTGACATTGCAATAGGTGGACGACCTGCATCATGTCTGTCACCTGAACAGTCAGGTGACCGTGATTGGTCATGTGACTGTACAAAACCAGGAAGCACATTCTTCTAAGAGCTCTCCAGTAATCTGCTGCCTGGATGTAGGGAGCAGGTCCTCACCCAATTCTCCACTAACTTTTGATGGCTTAGGTGGACTTCACAGTATTATGTATAAATCTGCACATCCATTGAATTCTGCATTTTTACAAAGCGTTTTTTCACACTGTGTTTATTAACATCTGTACATCTTTGTGTTTATAGTTCCCTATGCTATTTTCAAGGTGGTAAATACGTTTTTTTAAATTGTGAACATTTAAAAATAATTGTAGGGATAAGTCTGTAGTACATCTTAATTTTGTTTTGAACATGATCCACCAAAAGAGGGCGCTAGGTCCCCAGCCCTTGTGAGAAGGTTACGCCTGCACTTATGCTCTTTTTCCAGTAGGTTTTGATTTTAATCCAGTAACCTACTCTTCTTATGGAGCAATGAATTAATAATAAATAGAAAATAAAATTATTAATAAAATCAAAAAATGGTACATGAGACTTTTTTCCAAGTTAAATGCTTATAAAATGACATTATAAATAGTCATGTCAAGCGAAGGTTATGGTAAAAACAATATCAATAAAAATACTTCACACAATTATGCTAACAATCAACACTTTTCACCTGGAGATAAGCACGTACTTTTCAGTCAAAATCAGTGGCATTCAAGAGTAATCATCCTTCACACTTTTCTCCTCTTGCACTCCAAACGTCTTCCAGGGCTCAACCCTATATCATGTAAAACAATTGCTATACTCTAAAGACGACGTCAATTCCCATTTCAATACGTTTGGAGAAAATAAAAATGAAATTGAATAAACTTTATCAAAATCTTCCACCAAACATTACACCTGCTTTTGTCACCATTAAGAGCACTGTGTCCATAAGCGTGTATATCTAATTCTGCCTCAGTGTCTGTATTTTTCTCTCCACGAAAAGCTTAGCCCAGTAGATATTTTCAGGAATGTGGTATGCTTGGTGTAATTGTAAAAGATATCCAGTAAGACACCCTGTGTGTTCTACAATGGATGGAGGTGTGCAATATTCTGTCAAATTTTGTCTTTGGAGTTCTGCTGTAAGAATATATGAAGCAGTCTGGAACTTTAGACTTGTGTATTCATAATCATTTCCTCATAGCTAATGAATCTTGGGATCTCATGCAGATGTTTCTTGCAGACTCCAAGGGAATCTGTGCAGCAAACATTGCTGGGAAGCTCATTCCAGACATCCATCACACCGGGTGGCTGACTTCTTCCTCTGAGCTATACTTATGACTTTGATAGTCGTGAACATTCTACGAAGGCGCCATTTACACGTTAAAAGCACTTTCGGTTTTGCTTCCCGTTTACCGGTCACAAGAAAGCTGACCAAGTATCTTTTTATTCATTCAGCTTGATCAATCACCCAATGACAAACACCAGCAAAACCGCGAGGAATTGGTCACACCTAAGAGGACAGAGATGCCTTGCCCCAACACTCCGTCTTCCTGTGGGCCTGTGAAGCACCGTAAGACACCCTTAATTACTCCTGTGTTGGGCTTTTTCGGTTTTAACCTTGCTCCAGCTGTGCCTTCTGTCATATCAAGTTACAGTTTATCAGACACGGCATAATTCAGATACAGTGCTCTCCCTGAGCTGGAAATAGTCTCAGCTGTGTCATAGTTTACTTGAGGACGTCATGGATGAAATCACTTCAAGTTTGATACAGTATACTACAAAAGATAGCCAATTTCTCAGCTGTAAGGATAGTAAAGACTTGCTGAGGAGTAGATGGAGGCTTTAGAAGCTTTTCCCCTTAACTATCCTTACAGTCTTTAAACCTATACTTAAGCCATGATCTACAGTATATACTATTATTTATACTAAGTATATATTACCATATACTAAGGATATAGTATATTACCATATACTAAGGATATAGTATATTACCATATACTACTATAAACCACAAAAAGTGACCAAACAACGGTAGATGTTTTACTGATGTTTCCTTAAGGTAAAACAATTCAGAAGGAATTGGAGAAGGCAGCTGTTGTACCCTGCCCACTATACAAAGCGGTGTTATATCAGTTGTTCGGTTGTGTGTTAATTGGTATAGAAAAAAGCCAAAGAGTAGAACAAATTGAATATCACTGACAAAGTGTTCAGGCAGGTTGACTCTTCCCTTATAGGAATAGAAAATTAAGCACCCTAAATATTATATCTCTGGCAGTGGGGCATATATATCTCTGGAGGTGGGGCACA
This sequence comes from Lepisosteus platostomus, assembly GCF_059453375.1. Classification (NCBI taxonomy): domain Eukaryota; kingdom Metazoa; phylum Chordata; class Actinopteri; order Semionotiformes; family Lepisosteidae; genus Lepisosteus; species Lepisosteus platostomus. Next base: position 11,253,650 of record NC_142611.1, read on the forward strand.
GCTGACTTCCGGCACCAAAGCTTGGTCGGTCTGGAGGACCAGTCTGATAAAAGTATGGTATCAGGGGAACCTTCCAGAGAATGGATCGCACAGAATAAGGTGGCAGGAACTGCCTGTATCTGAACAAGCTTTTCAAATAACATTTATCTCCTCTAACTCTGGTCTTTTTCAGTCCCACGGTTTCATTAACCACAAACCACACTCGCCTGTCAAGAGCTAAAAATTGATTCTTACTCTGTAGAATGTAAGAAACCTTTCAACCCAACCCTGTTGAATACTTGCTGGCATCTGTGAGGATGCTGGCCCCCAACATCCTGTGACCTTTCTGTTTGATCCCCCACCCCATGTGTTTAAGTTTGATCTGTCTAGGCCATCTTTCGCGACAGAACTCTTTTATATTGTCTGTTTCCCCTTTTTCCCCAATTCGCCTGGCGCTGGGCCCTCTCGTGTAGAGGAGGCTGGCAGTGCCAGGGTCCCGCCCAGGGTTGTGAACTCCTGGATGCGTTGGGAGTTCTTCACCCAGCCAGGTAAACTACACCTCAGTGACTGCGCTCTGCCTGTACGCTGCCGCACCAGAGAGGCTCATGGGGCTCTTTCCTGGGAGGGGCGTTGCTGTTAGCGGTGAAAGTCCATTCACACGGGCTTCCTCGTCTCGCTGTCCTTCGTTTCGTCCTGTATGGAGGGTTTCACGTGCGACTTGTCCAGGCGTGATGCTGTGTACGACAACATTCCTCATCTGCACTCTGAAGGCTCCCTGCACCCCTGGTCTCTTCACATTATATACACCTGGATAATGTGGTTGATCTAGTTAGTGTTTTGCATCTCTTCTCAGTTCTCTGTAATGTCTGTCTTTCACTTGGTATTTTAACAATGTGTGTATTTACAACCAAAAACATTTGTTCTTAAAATAATAGAGCATGATCTATCATACCATGTACTGGAAAACAGGAGATTAAACAGGGAAATCGAAGGGCGATAAGTTGCATCTTAACATCTCTTATTCACGCCTACTGTAAACCTAGTTCTTTCATTTCAGGCAGTGGTTCTCAGTCTTGGTCCTGGAATATCCCCGAGTCTGCTAGATTTTGTTTAATCTGGGCCCTTAATTACCAGTGCTAAATGAACATGTAACTTGATAGAAACCAGAGTTTTCGCTTCAGCAACAACAAAACAGACTTCCTTATTTCTACAGCCCTTGTTGGCAGTAAAGGATATGATATGCTTTCTTGGTTTAGACTGTTTTCTGCTCTTAGTGCTGGGTTTAAAAAAATCCCCTAGTTTAATGTGTATTATTTCCAACAACTGGAGCAATGAACAGCAGACAGAGATACCTCTGAGATGTGCCGATTTAAGTGTGATTCCATTACATGATCTATTGATGAGCAGTAATATTGGATCCATCTTTGGTCATTTTGGAGAGACAGTTTAGGGTATTACAAAAGAAAGTTACACAGCTCTGAATGATACCGTTATTATCCACATTTGTGTTTTTTTAATAAGAAATTTAAAATCTGTTATTTTTATACCCACCTGGTTTGGAACAGCTGCAAAGCCCTCGAGAATGAAGAAGCTCAGACAGACCCCTCTGTCCCTTGCCACTTTTGTGCCACTTGTCTTTTAACACCTCAGAAGCAGTGGAGCCCCCTAGGGGTGGTTCTGCGTCAATTGGAATCCCTGACCGACCGCACCTGTAAGCACCAGGAGGCTACAGGGGTCACCAAGATCCAAGCAAGAGCCCTTGCAGGACTAGATCAAGGACAAATCAGGCGAAGAATCGAATGATTTGTTTGCATATATAAAACAGTAAGGAAGCTTTTCCAGCCATTGCAATTGTACTGGTCCTGAAAGGAACAAAAACTTTGCAACACAGGATCAAATGACAAATAAATGGACCCAAATAAAAGCCAGCACCTGAAAAACATATACATCAACAGCACATCGTGTTTGAGTTCCTTTAAAAACCCATACAACAGCCATACGCTCTACAACGGAGAAATCAGGTTACGGTTTGGGGACCAATTTTTTCAAAAGATTGGAAGTGTATTCCGTGTTTGAACATATCCTGCCACAGGGAATCTGCAGGTGCATTTGTGTCTGGGAATGTTTGTCTGACTGGTGCCTTTGGTTTTTAAAGTTCCTACCTTCCCTTGCTACTTTAGTAATCTGTGCATAAAAGTAGCCATTGTCTTTTGCTCACAGTAGACTGTCTGCTTTGTGTCTGGGGTTCTGCAGCTATATAGGCCTAGCATCTTTTGCTACTTAGATAGATCTTTGCTCTGCATCAGCTTTCCATCATGTCTAGAAAAGTTATGTAGCTGAATGGACAAGTCATCCAGGCAAGATGACTTGTCTGTTGCAAATCTGACAATTAACCATGACAATTTTGCAAGCAAAGTATTTGCAAGATCGCTGTTGCCTTGTTTGGGTGATTTTTTTGTCATTGCATTGTTTGATGTACAAATACCAGCCCCAGTTACTGCTCAGAATTAAATTTGCTTTTCTTTTCTGAGGAAGGTGCTTAATAGGTGCCATAAAGAGCTGGGTTGTAGTCTGTTCAATGCTTCAATACAAGGTTTGTTTTGTGTGTTTTGAAATGCCAAATACGTGCCAAGTATGAAATGAGACAAAATTTTAAAGCTTGTGTTTCAAAGTGCGGTGTCTTCCAGAATGTTTGCAAATATGTCCCGTTTCTAGAATATCTGAAGTATAGATAACTGTAACAAATTGAATTTCATTTGGTCATTTTGGGCTGTTAGTTGTCACATGGCTGTTTGGCCAAGGTGCTGCCCTTTCATACTCGGTAAGCTGGTCGTGTGGTATTCAGTCTTTAACTGAACAGCTGCTGTTGCCGAGATCCAACTGATGTCTGTGTTCATGTGTAACTGAGTCTAAGTCCGTAATGCAGTATTTCACCATAATGAAATTAAACTTTTAACTTTTTTTGTCATCTTTTCACAGAAGACATGGAGGATGAAAGCTCAGATGTAAGTACCTTTTTTTGTTATATCATTCACGTATATCTGTTCATATCTATCTGTGGCTGGAGAAATTGTATGTGGAGAGCTGTAACTTTTGGGGTGCTAAAACATTTCATGTTGATATTTCATTTGGCTGTAATGGTGTATTTTAGTGGAGACCAGATTTAACACCCTGCATTAGGCATTGGGTTCCCAAATCCTGTTCTTGGAGAAGCTGTTAAATTTGTCTACTTACAGTAGGCGCGTGACAAGCTGGTTAAGCTTGTTAAGAGACAAGTTGTAACAAAAACTGTCCTGTTACCGACTTGTTTGCTATTGTCAGTGGCATACAGCGCTGTCACCAAAAGCTCTGGTTTTGGGTACTGTTAAGATTCATCTGTCTGAGGAAATATGCATCCCACAATGTCACATAAGGAAAAGGAAGCCAAGAGCTTTCAGGCAGAGAACAAACAATATAGGGAGGAGATGGTCGAAAATTATGTACATGTCTGAATCAATTCAAATGCTTTAAAATTTGAATAAAAACAGACACCATAGGCAGACAGATCATACAAAGCCTACGAGCTGCAAGCAAAAAGGACTCAAGCAAATTCAAAGAAGTTATAGTTTTCCACCACTCTACTTTTACTGTACTTTAAAGAAACAAGAAAAAACATGTAAAACCCTCTGTTGAGTGCCTTTAAATAGTGTCCCAGAGTAAGACAGTGTCTTAATTACACTGAGGACTCACAGTGTGATTGTTACTCTGCCTGAGGAAATAAAGGTCACTCTTATTTAGAGTAAGACTGGAGGAAGAACTGATCAGCCTGCCGATGTCCCTTGTTCCAGTCCTACTGTTGTCTTTAACCCATGGTTTAAAATAAGTGCAGCTTGCATCACATAACCAAAATGAACCCCAAATCTTTCAGGCAGAAAAGAAACCACACAGGGAGGAGACGCTCCAAAATGATGTTGATGTCTAAATCGCTGACTCCACTAGAAAAACAAAATCTTTTGTCATTTGCAATGGTCGCATCAGCCTCGACCCCGGTTATACCACCCCCTGCTAGCACGGGGTAGCGGAAAGCACCTTTTCGATCACGTTCCTTTCTCCCGGTGTGGCCCCGTCAGATCCCAGCCCCTCTGTTAAATCCGCCCAAGCACACCGACTGCTGGTCGTGGGACCCCGAGGAGGAGCGCAAGCGTCAGGAAAAATGGCAGCGAGACCAGGAGCGCGTGCTTCAGGTATCTTAACACGGCCCCCCGCCCCATCCCCCTGCACTGCCTCGCCAGCCCTGTGTGCTGTCTAACCAGTGCCATTGCGCTTGCTGCCGCCATGTCGTCTTCTGCTCTCGGCCCCGGAGCTTGCTGCCTGTTTTCGAGCGCTGATGGGAAGCAGGCCGCTGTCTGTTTCTCTTTAGTTCAGGCGTTTTTTTTATTTGTTCAGACAGATGTTGTGTCGGATGGGTACCTCACACTGGATTAAATCTGTTTGGGCTTTCCAGTCACGTGCATAATCTAAATGTCGTGCAGGTGTGAGTTTTTAACCCAGCCAGTGGAATGTACACTGCATTCTTTCTAGGTATTTCTGATGGGGAGTTCTTTCTCCCTTTTTTGTTCCCTCACCTCATGTTACCTATTGAAGTTTTTAAAAATGTCGGATCTTATTACAAACCAGCCTCCGGACACATGTTTTCTTTAGCTCTAAGAAGTGCAGTGCCAACTTCAGAAAATGTTCATTCCAATGATGTGTGTGGCAGTACATTACAACTAACTGATCGTCACGTTTTACTATTCGGTATGTTAAAAATGAAACCCATTTAATAAACCAATTACGCAATTCAGAATCCTGGGCTGGGCACCCAGCAGCTTAGCAGTGTAGCAGGGAGAGGTGTGTGTTTTCTTAATCGTGTCTTAGCTGGTGTTAATCGAGGAAGAGCTTGGTCTGGCCAAAACCAGCTGACCTCAAATTAGAGTGGATTTCTTGCTCCGTGCTTGATTCCTATTTTTTAATGGAGTGTTAAAGCAAAAACGAACTCTTAAATTTTATCATGGAAAATGAAAGCAGGCAGCATTAAATGCAGCTCATTTGACCCTTTTAGACATTAAGCAGTTAGAATGCTAAAAAAAATAGGAACAAGTAAAGGTTTATTCCATGCTGAAAAGAAAAGAAAGGAAACACAACGTTTCAGCTGTGGAGCCTTCTTTGGAGCCTCACTCCCAAAGAAGGCTCCACAGCTGAAACGTTGTTGCCTTTCTTCTCTTTTCAGCATGGAATAAAACTTGACGTGTTCCTTTACAGCCTACGCATGCTGACCCAGCTACCCACTTGAACTAATAAAAAACTAGACCTCTGTTAAAATATTGCTCAAGGCCTGTTTTGGAGAGCTTGCAGGTATTCTCTCTCAGAGCTCATATCTTCTGCTCTTATAAACATTTGCTGCATTATACCAAAGTATAGCAAAGCAGAGAAAAGAACGATTCAATCACAGTAAAGACAGAACAGAGAGATGTGGGAAGTAATGATTCAACCATGTGATGATCTTTTACACATTGTACTGAATGTCTGTAAGTATTACTTATAGTGCCAGAAAGTATTACCGCTGTCCAAGAAGCAGCATCTCCTGTACTCGTTTGAATTGTTGCCAAACAGGCAGTTCTAGGTGAATTGTCATACTATCATGGCTCTTGTCTGCTGTACGCTTGCATACGGGCTGTTGAAAGCATGAGGCTGTGAGTGTTGGCGCTCAAGGATGAGGTAATATTTGCATGGAGAAGCATGGGCTCTGTGTCACATTGGGGTACCAGTTGTTCCACCCTGTTTTACAGTTTTATACAATCCGTGAGTTCACAGAACTGTTCTGCTAGTAGCAGTCTTGAATTTAACCCTGAACGTGATAGTCTGCCATAGAAATCTAAATTTGGAAATGCTCAAAGCACACAGTTCCACTGGAGTGCGTCAATGTCAGGGATGTCAGCTCTGAGGTAATTATGGCAATAGTTTTTCACAATATCCTTTAATTAGAGGATTGGAATAACTTTCAAACTGTAAAAACTTAATATCACAGTGTTGGATTCGTGCATTGTTTCATAATTGTAATCAAATGTCTCACAGCTTTCCAGATCGCTTGATGAATTTACTGTGTTCCACTGAACACAGTGTGTTGTGCATTAAGAAATGATTCCTGGACTTCAATACATTCTGCATTGTCAAAGGGAACTTTCCAGGACTCATCCCTTGCAGTTTTCGTTCCTGTTGAGCTCTCAAATGATTTGTTTAAAACCTTGACATTGGTAATCGATTCCTAAATAGTCTGAGAGATTAAAAACATCTGGAGGTTTCATGTTAAAAGATCTTACTAACATTTAGTTCAATTAAAGCTTCAGCTAACTTGCTAAGAGCTATTCTGGGGATTAAGACACGAAGGGTTGAGAACCAGGGCTGGAAAACGTGAACATAGTAGCTCGCTCTCGGAGTACCATCAGCCCAAATATGTATTGAAGCTGCAGGCAGGAGTTTGTTTCCAGAAAGATCTGTATCCTTGGCGGGGGGATTATTAGAGACCTGTGCCGTGGTGCCTGAAGTCCAGGGAGTTCCAGGTGCAGTTTGGACCATAGTTCGTTTTCCTTGTCTTTGTGCCCCCTTGTACAGGAGAAGTACCAGCGTGAGCAGGAGAAGCTGAAGCAGGAGTGGGAGAAGGCCCAGAGAGAAGTGGAGGAGGAGGGGCGCAAATACCACGAGGAGGTGTGCCAGTCTTTCCACGTTTTTATATCGGAACACAGTGCTGCAAGACGGGAGAACGTTGAACGTTGACCCTCTGAAGCATGCTGGGCAGAGACAGGGGCTCTCTTCAGAGCGAGGAGAAATTAGTCAAGTTGTTAAATTCCTGGAACTCTTAAGCTACGATTGCTTGAATTACTTAATTCAATCAACACAATTTGACTTATTTCTTTAAGGTTGACAGTTTATTGGGCTAAATTAGTGAAGGCCATTAGCAGAGCTGAAGATTGACAATACTTAACTTTTACTGTGCCCTGATTCTGTACTGACAGGAAACTACCCAATGGGCTAAGATTGGCCAAGTGGCCTGCTCTCGTTTATAACCTTTTAAATTGTTTTATGTTTGAGGAGTCTAAATGAGGCACTAGAGGGCACTGTTTACTTTAGAGTCTGGGCTCATTGTGAAACATAGCATTGTTAGAGGGCTCACTGTCTCAACAGATGCATTAGGAAAATATGTGAAACAGATTGCCGTCTTCTAAAGGCTTTTAAGGACCCTGATAGAAGACCTATATTTGCCTGTCATAAAATTGAATGTGGTAGGCAGATATTTTAATATCTGCACAGAAGATATTTTCAGTACTCAATTATGTTAATTTTAAAATTGCCCTAAGAATACATTAAGGCAGTTTCCTTGTGAATCCTGCTTCAATGCCTATATTGCAAATACAGAAACAGCAGTTTAGGATTTAATACCCATTTTCTTTTCCTGCTCCACGAGACATGTCTACATGTCTCAGACTGATTATTCTTAGCTCTCTTCAGCTTTTGAAATGTAGGGCAGAGTTAGATATTAGAAATGGCCCTGTACTATACAGTATACTGTGTCTCATAACTGCCAGAGCTGAATTAGGTCTGGTCATATGGATACAATCTGGACTTGTCTATGGATGTGTTTAAGTGAAATTATGGACATAAATAATTTAGTCTCGCCTTCTTTTTTAAGCAGGAGTCTTAAACCTGCATCTGTAATTGAGTCATAACTGTATTTTAAAATCATTTCAGTAATTTGATTATTAATTATCCATTTAATATATCAATTTTGATTTGATTTTTCTTTAGAGGTTTTTAAAGTTTTTTACTGAGGGTGAAGGTAGATTTTTAAGTTTGGTGGCGATATTTAACTGTTTTCTAAAATGATCTCATACACCTTATAATAATTAATAATAACATTTCCCCATTACCTATATAGCACTTTGAGTGGAGTTCTTTTCCTTCTTTTGTCCAGAAAAGTGCTATAACAGAGTGATGAAGCCAAATCATAGATGGGCATTATTAGGAGGCCAATGATTGGTAAAGGCCAATGGGAAATTAGGCCAGGTCGCCGAGGTAACACCCCTACCCTTTTCGAGAAACGTCCTGGAATTTTTAATGACCACAGAGACTCAGGACCTCGGTTTTACATCTCATCCGAAGGACAGCGCGGTTTTACAGTACAGTGTCCCCATCACTATACTGGGGCATTAGGAATCACATGGACCGCAGGGTGAGCGCCCCCTACTGGCGCCACTAACACCTCTTCCAGCAGCAACCTTAGTTTTTCCCAGGAGGTCTCCCATCCAGGAACTGGCCAGGCTCACACCTGCTGAGCTTTGGTGGGCTGCCAGTTGTGAGTTGCAGGGTGATATGGCTGCTTATGAGATGGTTTCAGCAGAAAAAAGCAGACCGTGACTGATGAGAGCTGGAAGTGGGGAAATGCTTGTTTAAGAGACGTACTACTTCACCACTACCACCTCCATGGTGAATCATTGAAGAGGTGGTCACAGACGCACTGGTGTCGAAATAGACATCAATTACCCAGCCCAGTGCTGGTCTTTCCTGAGCAGATTCCTCTCGTCCCACTACAGGAACTAAAGATTCTGGAGGAGACGGTGGCCCCTTTGACCCCCCAGTTGTCCACCCTGTCACCCCCCGACTGTAGCGACCAGCCCCTCCAGCCGCTGGACCCCGAAGGGACCGCCGTGAGGTCGCTGGCCAACTGGGAGCGCAAGCAGGAGCTCCTGGAAGTCGGGAAGCCAGCCAGCCCATCGAGGGAAACCGTGTGGGAGGTAGGCGGCTGTTTGTTCTCCCAGCGTCGTGCTTGCAAGACAGCAGCTGGTCTGCTAGGATCTCTGTACGCCGGTAGCTGTTCTTTACAGCTGGGCTGTAGATCTCAAGCTTGGCACCCAGAGAAGAACTTTCTCCTCTCCTCATGGGCTCTACAGTTCTGAGCATTTTACAGCTTTTGCTAACTGAAAAAAGTGCATTACCCTTTTGAAAAGAAATGGAACAGGAATCAAAGGAATGCATTGGGTTGCTGAAGTTTACTGTAGAAAAGGGTGAGGTTTTGCTTGTAGGTAGTATGATCTTCAAAGATGAAATGAGAAACTCTGAAACTGGCTACTTATGGAAAGACTTGAGTGTTTAAAACATGGTTGGCACACAGCACTCGTCCTTTTTGATCTAGATAGGATCAGCCCATCATTACATTTTTTACCTCTGAGAAATCAAGCGCCTACACTCTGAAACACTGTGAACTGCCCACCTATGGAGATTTTGAATAGCAGCTGTATACATTTTACATTAGTCATTGAGCTCATTAGCATCATTATCGTCATCATTCCTATCCACAAAAACCCTCATTTTGAATACCAGCTCTAATCCAGTGATGTCTGACCACAGATGCTCTCTGTATCGTTGCACTTTGCAGTTGCCGCCATGCTTGTGTCTCTTTTAGCAGAAGGCCAAGGAAGAAGAGACTGAGAAGGGTGAAAAACAAAGGGACAGTGGGCGCCAGAATAACGTCGGGAAAGAACAGAAGCCCGAGGCTCCTGCGACAAAGCCAGAAAGGTGTGTGTGCTTATCACAATATGAGCTCTGATTCTGCTTACTGGCTTCAGTTATAAGGTCCTACTATTGTGATTTTACATTGCAGGGCTAGAGTGGGCAGTCCTGTAGCTCTAGTGTCAGTGGGTTTACTTCAAAGCTGGGAAGATGTATAATTGGTCGCATTAAGCCAGTAGTGAGCCGATTTGAGGTGGTTAAGAGCCATATTGGATTGAAAAGATGCAGGCCAACACATCTGCCCTCCAGGACCAGGAATTTGAGCCCCCTGCGGTACACAGTGAGACAACCCAGACTAAAGGAAAGCAAAAACCATGAAAATCTGACCAGAAGGAGGCCGAGGTGTGCCACCCATGAAACCAACCAAAACCCCATTCTCAACCTGCAAGAAATACACAGGGAAACGCAGCAGAAAGTCTGAATTGGTCGATAATCCCCATCTGGACATGTTCATTGGCTCTGATAGACAACAGTAGTAAAAAGCAACTAAAGATCCTTTGTCAAGCTTATCTCAGTGTCCAAAATTTAAAAGACCTCTTTAATGTATTAATAATTTGACAGAATTTTGTTTTTACTGTACATGTAATGCGAGACTAATTGCTAATACTTGATTTCAATAAGGAGAGTTGTCCACAATCTGGCTATAAAGGAGTTATTTTGTTATGATCTGGTCTTTTATCATTTGTTATCATCGTGTTGAAATCTGACACATCTGCTCACTCCTTATTTTGGATTTCATTTTTCCTCTCGTTCTTTGCAGGTACACTGTACGTTTGCTTGCCTTGACTTTCGGGGAAGTTTCGGCACAGGAGTGTGATTGTGCTTATATGTTTCTTTTCCTTCTTTTGTCTGTAGCTCACACTCCCAAAGCACCAGCACAGAAACAATCGGCAAGCCGAGTCAGGAAAACAGCCAAAGACTTTATCCAGATTCCAGTCAGTCTGCGGTGTCTGAGCTGCAGTTCACTCAGGGTGAGCCTCTCCATCACTGTGTGGGGAAGATAAGGGAACGGGGTCCTTTTGGGAGGGGGATCTCTGTTCAAAATTTCTAATCACAGAAGGAAATAAACTTCAAAACACCTGTGATGCCTCCCACGTCTACCTTTTCACAATCTGTTAGCTACAAAAGATTAGACGGAGAGACGAGGGTACCTGGGGATTCCTAAAGAGTCTCACAGATTTCCCTGTAACAAATTTACTCACAGACAGCAGGATCTCGTGAAGTCATTCAGATCTTTTTGTATAGCCACAGATCAATTTTCAGCATGTGCATGTGCAGTTTGGCCTTAACACTATCAAAGGCACAGCTTATTGTTTTGTTTTTTTTATTTGCGTTTTTTGTCCCCTTTCTTAATCACTATGTACAGCATTCATCGGTTCGGAAAGGTGTCTTATAACTAAAAGTTATCATCACTGTAGTCCTTCACAATCTGCTTTCTAAACCCATTCAACCCTCTTTTCTCTCTGGGTGAATGGAAATGAGCCAACCCCCTGCTCTGTAAACAGAACAGTTTATTCTGAATTGAAGCTTCAAGACTAACATTTCGTCTTTCCTCCCCAGAAGCTTCATGGAGCAGTAAGCAGACGTTAACCAAACAGCCAGAGGACACGTGGAAGAAGACTGCATCCTTGGACCGGAACTGGAACCAGCAGACAATGACAGGAGGCGTGAAAAGGTTGAGTTTCTTTCAAAGGTTACAGTGTTGCACAGGGTTACAGTTCTCCCGTGACTTACCTGTACACATTTTCCAGAGAAAATATACACGGTGTGCAACTCATTCAAGGAGGGTTGTTTTTTTTTTTTTTTTGCCTCATTAGGAGTCAGGATACTCGCGTATCCAAGAGGATTTAAAACCGTATGTGTATACATAAACTCTCGCTTGAGAGAGTCAATTATAGAAAAGGCAGGGAGTATCTGTTCAAGTGTCATAATTCTTCTATTGCTTTATATACATTTGGCACTACTATATTCTTTATGTATAGCTCTACAGGATAGAGGTGACTATATATTCTATAGCTACATGGTGTTGTAAGGACGTGCTTTTAGTGTTCAGCTTGTCAGTTGTATATTTCACTCGTGTCTGACTCTGTTAAACCTTCACACGACTGATGGATTGATCAGCATGGTGATTGAAGCAGCTACCAGGTCCATTGCATTCCTGGATCTTGATCGCCTGTGTGGTTTACTGCAGGCTTCCATGCTGTGTTTGCATTGACTGCCCTTTAGTTAATCACAGTTTTGTGTTTCTTAGGTCTGGATCCTTTGAAAATTTAGGATTAAATCCATCTAAGTCATCCTCATGCTCATCCAGCCCTCAGCCCCAATCACCTAACAGGTACGGAAGAGTCTCATGTGTTGCTGCAGTTCATCTGTGTGTCGTTTTCAAGCCTGGACCTGCACAGTGACTTGCTCTCTGACTGCTGGGATAATAAAACTGCTCTTTCTTCGGCTCTGAATGTATCCATTCGACTGGACACTGGATCATAGCACTACATCTGCTATGTAAATAGGTGACTGAGAAAGGTTCTTATATTTGGTTTTGGTAAAAGATGGTAAAAAACATGTAAAAGATGACTACTTTTCATTTTATTGGTCTTGCATGTTTGTTTTTTAGAAGCTGCTGAGTCGGGCTTGTCAGTTAAGTTGGTTTTTATCCATTAAAAACCAGAAATGCAGTATAAAATAGGTTATTCCATTGATGTTGACACCATTTTTACCTTGGGTATATCAAAAGGACAAGAGTATATTACCAATGAAGAATTAAAACAACTACAGGGACTAGGGTGCAAGTTTTAGTATTAGGCTTACTGAACACATGCAAATTGCATATTGGCTTTTTTCATCGCACAGTTTTGATTGTTGTGTAGCTTTATATAATATGAAAGAAAAAAAGCACACATTTATTTGTAGCAGTATTCTTATAGTTTATTAAGAAATCACTTACTTTTCAGAAAAACCTAGTGTAGGGCTGGTGTCATGAAAAGAATGGAAGTGTTTCTTATACAGTACATTATGATCAAATGATAGTTTTTTTTTAGTAATTTCCCAACATTTTCTGCACTCTTTTACCTGCACCCTGTAAAATTTGACAGTATTCAAGCTCTTAAGGTTCATCATCTTGTTTTCAATAGTGTTTTTGTTATAATTCTTATACAATATTTATGCAGAAAATAAAATGCAGCACAGGTACTAACAACCATGGAAAGAAAAGAACAACAAAGGTACACAGAAAATACAAAGTGTATAGATGCCACGGTAAAAACAATACCTGTGCTCTCATTACAATACGTTAAAAGCAAAAACACTGAAAAACATTTGATTTCAAGGTGCCTGTCCGAGCCCTGAAGACACTTACAAATAAGTACCATTTTTTTAAAATCGCTTAACATAATTATGTTCCAGTAGCTCGCTGGGGTTCTTCCTGTAGTTTTCCAAAATTAGCATTAGGGCCTAGTTGAGCAGTTTTTTTTCAAAGAAGTTTTTTTCTAGAAATCGGTTTTGGTTTAGATGCAAACCAAATGTTCATGTCTTCATCCTTATATGCTTAAAAACAATTTGTCGTGCCATGCAAGTTTGCACAACCTCTGCTGATGCAGAAAAACCTGACTGCCTGCCTCTGAAATTAAGACTGATACAAAATAGCACTGCAGCATCAGTCTGAGAAGAAGATGGGGTCAAGTGATCAGCATTTTGTGTGCTCTGAAAGCAATATGGCCTGTACACATCGAGATCTTTGGTGAAATATGTTGCTCTTTCTTTGAAAGTAAGCAAATGAGAATCATAATTCTAGCACTGTAAGTGCATCCTCTGCATTGCTGGTTGAGAGGACAGAGCCTTCAGGCTAGTGTTCCAATGGATCTGAGATGCTCCTGTTTATTGTGCATAGCAGCCTCTCATTTCCATCTGCTCAGTTTGGGCCTCATTAGTTTAAGGTTTGTTTTGTACGCAGTTTTTTTTTCCTTTCTTAATCAGTACTTTTTTTGTTTTCACTATGTTGGGTTTTATAATGGGCTTTAATTTCTTTCCGTAATTTACATATTTATGGAGATCGGGGAATTACTGAAGTTATTGTTACTCATCCTCCCCCCACTCTAATCTGTTTAATTACATACCGATAGCAAGAAAGCGAATTAATTTTTTGTAGTTATCCTTGGACATTTTCTACCCGAGAGCCCATCTGCATCGTTCCTGCACACATTTTTTTTTTGTTGCTTTGTGAAAAACAAAGTGAATATATGTTTTTGAATATCTGCAGGATGTTTTCTAAATTTCCTGGAGTTGTCGTGAAACGTTTTCCACATCTCTTCCTCAATCAGAAACGTCCTTGTGATTCTCATTTCACCTCAACCGAAATGTTGTAGCTGTAATGTAAACAAGGCCGGGATCTGAAGCCAGCTCTGTTGATGGGCCCTAGAGGATCATGGGGGAACCATCTTCGCTATGTACAATCGGAGCGTAATCTGAATCTGCTCGTTCTTGCCAGGTCTGTCAGCGGGAAGAAGCTGTGCTCCAGCTGTGGACACCCTCTCGGCAAAGGTGCTGCCATGATCATTGAAACCCTCAGCCTCTACTTCCACATCCAGTGTTTCAAGGTCAGTCATCTCTGTGACGGCTAGTCTGACCCCATTCCCAGCCAACCTGAGCCAGGTTGTTCACATAACTGTAGCCTGGGCATCACCTCACCAAACCCCTTAATACTGCTTTTCTGTAGCTCGACATACAGTCGGCAAACGTCTTCACCCCCCTACCAATATCAGGACAGGTCCAGACCGTTTTTATTTAAAACTGTAAAGAGAAGGTTGGGGCACAGATATGTGAAGGAACGTAAATATCAGCAAAAAAAAGAGGATTTAAGAAATGAAAAATACTCATTAAGTATTTAAGTCCAAGTCAAAATTAGTCTTAAGTCCATATGTCATGGAAATGCCTTGCAAATGTCAGCAGTTACTGCTGTTAGGTTTTGGGATAGGTCTCTACCAGCTTTGTGCACTGCCCATTTCTTCCTGACAAAATGCGTCCAGTTCTTACAGGCTCATCGGGAGTTGTTGATGGACTGCAATCTCCAGTCTCCTCATTTATTTTCACTCAGGACTTAGATTGGGCCTCTTGAGAACATGAGCACTCTTTTTGTCAAACCATTCCAGTAGCTTTCAGTTTGTGCTTTGGGTCTCTGGCTGTAAAGTTTCAATTTTTAGTTGCAGATTGCTTGGTGACTCATGCAGGTTGTCCTAGGATTCCCCTGTGCTTTGTTTGGTAATCAGTCAACTCCAGATGCTTTTCATCTCTAGGTCCCTGCTGATTAATAGCTGACATTCATGTTTTTTGTAGCTTTACTGGTTTGTAGAAGTGTGGATTCTAACTATAAAGCCCTATTTGAAGGCGTTCCAACTGTATGCTAAGACGTCAACAAAATGTGAAAACCTTGCAGAGTGGGGATGAATAATTTTCCAAAGCACAGTAAGGTGTTTCAAACTCTGCATTTTATTCTAGAAAATATAACCCTTTAGCTCAGACTGATTTTGGTTTTTCAGGTTTGTTTTATACATCAAAAACATTTTTGACTGTTAAGGGGGAGGGAGCACTTTTGGGGTGTTAAGGCTTTGTCAAAAGTCTTGTTGATTTTTTTATTTTACATTGTCACATTGCAGGTCAACCTGAGACAATCAGAAATTGCTAAGCTCTTTTTTTTTTTTACAGTTGTGGGGTAAATTGTTGGCACCCATGTATCTTACATTAGCTGAACAAAGTTCCGCTGTGTTTTCATCAACTCAGAAGAGTTGAGCAATTCTATCAGGCCTCCTGGAAGCAGCTAACTCTCTTTAGCAACTCCGTTCTGATCTCCTCTCCCTTAGTGTGGCATCTGCAAGGGGCAGCTGGGAGACACAACCACAGGAACGGACGTGCGGATCCGTAATGGACTCCTGAACTGCAACGAGTGCTACATCCGATCCCGCAGTGAGTGCACACCTCCCCTTCAGCGTGGTCTGCGCTGTGCAGAGCCCGAACTGGCTTCTTATAGCTCTGCCTAGATCTTTGTCCAGAACTATTCCATTCATCTTTGCCATCAAAGTCAATTAGTTAAAGGTCGATTAATTGAAAATAGTTCCAGCTGGACTGGAGTCCTCCAATGAAAGGGGAAGTAAAGGCATAGGTTGGCTCGTTTACCACTAATCTCCTTTGTCATTGGAGAGTCATATTCTGCTACCAAGAGTAGTGCTTGTTAGCACTATAACCTCACTCTTTTGTTTCCTGGGTTTGCACGTTGCCTGTGCCTGCACTGGTGGTCACCTGTCATCCAAAAATATGCTAGCTAGGTTGATTGGGGTCTCTTATTTTCCCCTATACAATAGGTGTGTGACCACTGCATTAGACTGATATCCCAGCTCAGGGTAGTTCTGTCTTGCCTGCTATATTTCCAGAATAGGCTCTGTGTTGCTGCAGTCCTTACCAGCATTAAGAAGTTTTCTTGTTGAACCATTTAAACTCTTCAGCCACGCCTCATACATACACACTCTCCTTCCTCTGCTGTAAATTTTGTGTGAGGGGGGAGTCGTCATTGCAGAATATGAACCATAAGCCTTCCTATAAAAGATGAGGTATAATTCCTCTCGATGCTGCATACTTACTCTATGTCCTTTATTTCAGCCAGTTACTTTAAAATGATGCTGGGAAGGCGTTTATTCAGCTGCCTGTTGATTGGTGATTTTAATGTCTTCTTTCTTGTTCTGCTTTCAGCAGCTGGGCAGCCAACAACTTTGTGATGCACCTAACAATCCCAAATTGCGATATCGGTTAAAGAATGCTTCATTGGTCGACACCTGCTTGTCCAGACTGTGTCCAGTAACAGGACGCCTTGCGAGGAGTGTCCTCTGTGAAGAACCTCATTGTATCATCTGGACATTCAGTTTCACACGGGGGATAAAAGGCTTCAAAACAGAGCTTCCAGTGAAAAGATGTTTGGTTTTCCCTCTACCCATCCAACGATAAATTAGCTGGCTGTTCATTTTACATTTCTCTTCTGCTGATTCCCCACTGAACAACACTTTTTCACAACAGTTTTTTTTTAAAGAAATGCCCGTTTCTAGAGTCGGCCTTCATGGTTTTTGCTGTATATATGCCGGAACCCACCAATGCAATAACTACGTAACTCCACCAAACATCCGTAAATATATGTGCAGTTTTAAAAGACTGATCATTCTTAATCGTGATAAACTGACTAAGAAATGGAGCAAAAAAAAAAAGAAGAAATTGGTTAACAAGTAACGTGACTGGGAGAGCACTTTCACTGGCATTTTAATCCCGATTTGCATATCCTGGAGTGAAGCGATATGATTTACAGAAGCAATCAAGATGTTTTGTGTCCACTGACTGTTCAGCCTAATTACTGCACCTTAACTTAAAGCTCTTGGCATGGGTGTTCTCTTCCATTCTGGAGACCAGGCGGTGTGATCCTCACAACTTGACTCCAGCAAACCTGAAGCATCCTGTTGGATCCATAGGACTGAGACTTAAAACTAATAGTGGCTAAAGTGACTGACATTTCAGTATTTCAGTATATAACTGGAACATACTAACCAGAGCAAGGGTAAGCAAGTAATACAATTAGGCTTTTTCAGACAGATGGAGTGAAGAAAATGTCTTTTGAACCCCTACCCACTGATCAAGCATTTAACAAGAAAAGCAAACAAACTATTTGAGGGAAGGGGGTTTGTGTCGATATAACCATGCAATGCCTTAATTCTCCTCTTTTACTGCAGCCGCAGTCCTGCGTTTTACTTCATGAAATTAAGCAGTTTTGATTTAGCGCGCAACTGTGGCATTTACCATTTACAGAACCTGAGAACGTGAGGAATCATGTGACACTTCCCCCCCCAATATCAGAACCCAGTTAATCTCTTTTTCTGGAATAAGTTTGCTTGTGAACCTGGTTTGTTATTAGTAATCTGCCTTAAAAGCGTTTTGCAAAGGCAGCTCACACATGGTTTGGGTTAATATTTAGAACAGACAGTTATTCCTCCACAGTTGTTTTTCTGTGTCAAACCTAGCTGAAAGGCTTGTTTTTGTTTTCTGTGTTCAGACAATAGATTATAACTAAGTTAGCCGTATTTGATCTAAGCCTTAGGGGCTGCGCATGTTAGCTGGTGGCTTCTGCAGAAATAATCCTGTATAGGTTTTTGTATGTTGATCCAAAACTGGTTTATTTTTCTTTTCGGTTAGAAACTCATGCATACTTGATCTTGATGTCATTGCATTGAACCTGTGCCTTAGAAACAAGTGGTTGCACGTTGTCAAATGGTTGAGTCTCTCAGGTGATTCCAAAGATGTCATCCTCTTAGCACCCGAGAACTAAAGGCTTCTCTCTTGAAGCATAAGGGCCTAGAAGGAGTTGTGTTTTCTGGAAGGCTCCAGATGGATTGGGAGGATTTTGCTGAAGGAAAGGTTCACTCTTGTATTTTTGTACGGATAGTTTTTGCTTTCCTTTTACAACTTCAGCGTTTTTCTTCCCAGCACAGAGCCTTCAGAGCCGACCCGCAGTGGCTATTTTCAGACGGAAGTGTTTGTATCTATACGCTTAAAAGGTCTTTTGTACCACTTTGTCACATGGAAAAGATATGTACAATTAAGAGTGCGTCCTATGTTCGCCCTGTAGCCTTTTTTTTTTAAACCGCAAGATGCTTCCTGCTGTTGTCCTTAAGTGGGTGAGTGTGCATATATGTTATTAAATCAGAAGCACAGCTTCACCAGCATAAAACCTCCTAGTCCATAAACTGTTTAGTTCCCCAGACGGAACACAGTTTAGCACTTTGGTGCTCACAGCTGCCAATTTATTCCACCCTCTCCCTGCGCCAGCTCTTTTTGACATGGCTCAGGTGAGGCTGCTTTTCTAAGCTATGCCCGTTCTCCAGAAATATGATATTGGCAGTTGTCTTCGAATTTAGCCCTAAATTGACGCAGCTTGCAGTTACGACACATTCAGTTTATTTAGCTATACACAGTTTGTTTTGACAAATATGCAGTATTCCTAAACTACAGTACCGGTCTGTGTATCGTTATGTTTGCTTAGGTCGAACACAGGTGTGAGTTGAGTGTGTGGGAGGGGCCTGCTGACATACAACACGGTGAAATGTCTTTGGGTGGGGTGTGACCGAGGAAGTGAAAAATGAAACGGAATGATACTTGTGTTTAAGTTCTATATTTATTGTGATATTCCTCTGAGAGAAAAAAAAGAACATTAATAGATTGAAGAAATGTTTAAATGCAGTGGCTTTTATAGCAAATGTATGTTTATAAATAAAATGTTTAAAATTGTTGTGTTTATAATTATTTGAAACCATACCACCCTTTTTTAATTTTTGTTTTCAGCGTGACGTTTATACAAATTTAGGGTATAAGATCTGCTTTGAAAATGCGCGGAATAAGGTGGGCGTGGGAATATCGCCATTTCCCGTAGCATGTTCATGAACGAAAACAAATGCGTTAGAATGTGGGGTTGGTTAACTCTACAGGACTTTTGGGTAGCGGTGATCAAGGTCGAGGCTATTTGTACCTCTGGTCCATCAGCGCATTGAAGCGACACGCCTGCGCCTTTAAAAAAACAGGGGTATTTTATATGCAACAAACGCATCCATTTACATGTTCCTAGCGGGCGGTCCAGCTCCGGATGTGCCGTAGAGGAACACCTACAGTAAGTATAGGTGCAGGTACACAGGTTTGCCACCGGTGGTGTATGCGAGGCTACTCTTAATGTCAATTCAGATTGACACAAAACAACAGAAGTAAATATTTTTCTATAGTGCTGGTCAGACTGAAAAGCACGGGAAAGGTCCCCGGCGGATGGTTTTGTTCGTACGATAACGCTCTCCCATATACAGTAATTGGACAGCACTGAGTCTGCCTAAATGAAATTGAAAACTATTGAATAGAAATAGTAACAGACCTACAGTAGAGTCAGTATCTGCACTTTCAAAGCACTCTTACGAGAATTATAGCTACAGTATGGCTATTTCCCTTTGAGGTGGAATGCAAACTTTTGTCACGTACTTCTTTAAGTGTACTATGAAGGCTAGAGATTTTTGCTGGGTTCAAAGATGCGTTCTTTAAAAAGAAACTTCTCCCCAATAAAGCGAATAGTTCAGGTTTGACAGGATTTTAGCAAGATATAGGCAGATATTAATAGAATCTGTATCAGCTTTGTAACCGCTGTGTTAGTAGTCATGTAGTAATGATTTAAACTACGACTTGTTTCGGGTTAATCGTGTCGCTCGTTTAAAGTGCTCTGTCCAAGGTTCTGAAATATATCTGCCTAAAAAACTCTCTTCAATTTACAAGACCTCCAAGGTATTGTTCCGATGTCCGGTAGATGTAAAATTGTTTTCAACACTGTATTTAGTCATGTCTCGAGTCTGATTGTGGGTCTACTTTTTTAATACTCAAATGTAAAAATTAATACTGCACAGCGTTGACGCGGTTATGAGCGATAGCCCGAAGAGGGCACCCTAGTGTAAAGCAGTCTTAAAAGGATATTTAGAAATGTCGAACTTAAATAATAGAAAATAAACCATTTTTAGAATGATTTTACATTTGATCATTTGATGCAAATTGCCTATTTCATATGCTTCATTTTATTAAATAAGCTAAACTAGATATGTTTCCAGGGGAAAAAAAAGATGAATGGAATTCGCTAACACCTAGGCAATATAATTTTGTATTTAGTATAGGTCTATCTATTGAGTAAAAAAGTGCTTTCAGGCTACATTGATTTCTATCCCGTGGAGAATTATTACATTTTGCGTTAAGAGAACAGCGAAAGAGACTTAATGATCTTATTGCTTTGTTGATATGGGTAACTGAATGAAACATATCTAATTGAAGGTCATGTCTATAATCTATAAACCTTGGGTTTGGGGCAATATTTAATATATATATAATATGTAATATATAATAATATTTACTTAATGGCAATATTTTCTTCTTGAAAATGCACCTTGGTTTTACAGGTGTGGTTATGAAACCCAATATTAAGCACAATAGTTTTAAAAGTTATGTATTATTTAAAAGGTTCATATATAATACTATAAATACAAAAGCTTTTATATAAAGATTGACGTACAAGAATTAAGGATTAAGAGAGCATGTTATTTCCTTTGAAATAATGCAGTATTTCGCTTTCACGAAAGCATAACTATAGTCGATTATATCATCGATAAATATTCGATTTGGAATAAAGAATTTGTTTTCTGTCCGTTTCAGCTAACGAATGATGTTTTACTTGACACTTAAAAACAATGGTCTCTACAAGGAAATAATTTTAGGCAAAGTTTGAGCTATTTTTAAATTGTGTACTTCGTTGAAAATTGTCGGTTAAAATTTAAGTTTGTTGTTAATATGAGCTGTCAGTATTTTTTTCAATTGTTTTGTTTTACATAAATTTGTTTTTACGTCTTCGTGTTCTTGACGACTCAATCACAATGGATTGTACTATGAAAAATTATGATGGGTAGGGTATTGTTTTTCCATGAAAGTTAAGAAATATTAATGAATAGTAATTGTGTTTTATTTTACATAAAATATTCCAGAACAGGCGAATGACCAAATTGTACAAAGACAAAATTAATTTATTGTAATGAATTGTTTACTTAAGGTACCTTATTTAATTTTAAATATCGAATAGAAGATATGGATAGGGAGATAATGGTGGCTGTATAAAGTATTCCGACATTTTTGTAAATAAAGGGGCTTTTAATAGCGTCTTTTAGCTGTGAAATTGTGGGGTATTAAATTCTAGTGTGGTTTCTGACTGGCAGAATGGAAAATTTTGGTGTTTAGGTCGATTTCTTTAAATTTCAGATTGTGAAGGAACATATCACGACAAACTGACAGCGACCCTTCACCGCAGGGCTCGACAGAAAATACACTTCGTGTTACTTTGCTGATCATTTTATTATTAACAACCAAGTTAATGGTACACTTCTGGAAAACTATATGCACATGTAGAAATATTTCCTTTTTAAATATAAGCATTCATTATACCTACATATAAATAATTTTCAAATCCTGAACAAAACATGAGATTATGTTCACCAAAAAAAGAACAAAACGCGAGAAGTCGACAGAAAATGAAGAGTAACATGCGAATGATAAAAATAAATACCATGTTTGAGTCCGATTTGCTTCAAAAGAAATGAACCCGTGATGACCTGTAAAATTTCATAAAGACTCTCCATAAACTACGAGGGTAAACATTTTCTAGGATCAACTATAGTAGACAATTTTATACTTATATTAACACTATACAATCGAGTCACACAACACAGCTGTAGAAAGACACACAAAAACGTTTACGTATTCCTGTCAGTAGTGACATTTTTTTTCTTTGTGCCTTTGGGAAAATAAAAATAACAGTAATAAAATAAAAGTTTTCAAAAAACCGTGAAACGGTGGATATTTTACACATGTTCTACCGGACAGATTGTGGCTACGTGTTACGTTACAAAATAAGCAATCCCATTGAAATAAAGGACTTTTGCACTTCCGACGTCAGCTTTTGCGGTTGTCCCGTCTTTTTGATGAAAGTTCTCCAAATGCCATATTACAGGGAGATGTCGACAACCATGAAAAACGCAAATCTAAATGAATAAAAACCATGTTCTATTTTACAGATGTATAAAAAACTATCAAGAAACAATCTGGCACCAGTAAATAGATCACCGTGTCACAGCCAATATTCCTAACAAAATCAACACAAGTGCTGGCGTTAACCTCACCCCGTCCCCCCAAGAAAAAGTCTCTTCTACACGAAGTCTAATGTCAGCCAGGTCACTGGTTCGCTTCACTGTAGTTCATAACCAGTTTCTTTTCTGAACTGAAGCATAGTGTCTGCCGCTGACATTCGTGCCAGCCCGTTAACGGGTCTTCCTGATGCTAAAGTTTCCCTTTTTAAAAAACAAAAGAGGAAGAGCTCCCGGATTTTGGCATATCCCTCTTGCGTGGGTCACTTAGTCGACAGGTACAATGATACGTGGTGTGTAAAACGTTCGCGTAGCTCATTCAGAACATGCTGCTTTTTACTAAAGTAGCTTTGGTTCCGTTCGGTCTTTGAAGAGACGACAGTACGCTGGCGAACGGTCCCCCTAACGAGTCAGGAATGGAGGTGATTGTGCCCGGGGCGGACGCCCAGCCCTGACCGGGAGCTCCCCCGCCCAGGCCAGCTGCTCCGGAAGATTTAACTTGTTCGACTGCCCCGTTGCCCCCGGTATTTCCCTGTCCCCCAGTCGGACTGGGCCCTCCACAGCTAGGGGTGGGATTGGGGTTGGGGCCAGGACCTCCTGTGCTGTCGGGGTCGGTCGCTTTTGGCTCTTTGCTCTCGTCTTCCCTGGAGTCGGATTTCTTGCCCGAGGAACCGTTTTTGGCGGCGGCGGCGGCCGCAGCTGCTGCCCGCTCCTGTTTGCGGAACTTGGCGCGACGGTTCTGGAACCAAACCTGACGGAGCGAGAGAGGGGAGAAGGAGGAAGGAGAGGAGAAGTGAGATTCACATTTACAAATTCACAAGCAACAAGCAATGCCATCGATATCTTCTTCTGACTGAAAAAGGGACCCGTTTGGCGAAAGTGAAAGCAACATGACCGTGCCACCACCTTGATGAATGGTGAATGATCAGATTTAATTGATAAATACCACGCCAAGAATTTTGTTAAATATGATGACAATACCTTACAATAAGCGTTAATGAATTGTTTAATTATTTTGGATTAAACAGTCATAATAAGTAATGTAAGTCCTAATAATAATGAAACCCCATCTCAAACACAAGGCTCTATTTTTTTTTTCCTGGCAATCGTCTGAAAGAAAGGTATTTGAAGATGTCCCATTGAACACTTGCATTTCCATTAATTTTATAATTACGGCCCAAATGAGTGAGGATATTTACAAGAAACAAGAAGCTAAAATCAAAGTGGGAGTAGCCCGATGATTTGTTGCTAACGCAAAAAGAATAAAAAAAATGTAATTTTCTTAGTCCACGCAAACTATGTCCAAATGTTGAGAGGCAAGGTGAGATTCGTTTTCATGCGGTATGATATATGGTTAATCGCATAAAATGACCACTACTACCACCACCATCAGAACCACAACAATAACCACAACCAACAACTTGGTATCACGTTTATGCCTCCGTCATTTGACATTCTGGAAGAGTACTCCCGAACACCACTGTATTACAAGCATAACAACAAAAAGAAGAGCTGTGATAAAATATCTCTTATACTAACATTGTATTAGTTCCGATGGATCAATAAGTTAAAGACACATATTCGGGGGAAATTAAGGGTTAACTGCACAAACTGTGACAAGAGCGTGTAAAGGAATGTTTTAAAGATAATGGTATCGAATACCATTACTTTATTATTATTATTATTATTATTATTATTATTATTATTATTATTATTATTATTATTATGCGTTACGCCCTTATCCAAGGCGGCTTACTATATAAAAGGTTTACATTAAATAATTCATTTACATTTTTTGACATCATTAACATCAATGGTTTTCATTGCAAGCTGAGCAAACCATGAGCGTTCGCCTAATGTTAAAAAACAAATCGCACACCGGCTTCCTCGTTACCCCACTATGCAGCCCAGGGAGAACAAACCTGGACTCGAGCTTCCGTGAGGTCAATTTTCAGCGCCAGCTCCTCTCTGGTGTAGATGTCAGGGTAGTGGGTCTCGGCAAAAACTCTCTCCAGCTCCTTCAGCTGAGCGCTGGTGAAAGTAGTTCGGATGCGCCTCTGCTTTCTCTTCTCGTTTAAGCCTCCGTGGTCAGTGAAGAGCTTGTAGGGAACTGAAGAAGAATTGAAATAAACTGAAAGTTAAGAATAATAACAATTAAGGAGTTGCTGATATGGTCAACATAACGCCTAAAATGTCTGAAATGTTTGGAAGAAAAGGTCACTTTGAAAATGAAACCAAACACCCAGTTCAAGAAAGACTACCACAGGAAGATGGTTTAAATGTGATCATGCGGTACACCTGCAGTATGAATTCCAGGTTTTAGAAAAAAAAAGAATGAAAATCTAACCTTTTTTTAAAAAAAAAAATGTTACATTAGAAGAAAACACCGTTGCAAATGAACGTAGTCTTTCAGTAAAGGTATTTTCTGAGCATCGCGTTTCTTCGAACAACCTTTTTAAATCGGATTTTATTCCTTCTTCTGTAGATGCTCTGCATACATCTCACCACCTTGATGAATCAATTAAGTATACTGTATCATATAGTTGTTTCTTCAGAATTTGTTCCTAAAAAAGTTTGCAAATCGGTAATAATATTCGTCATCGTTTTCGGTCGTTGCTTCTGTAACTTAAAAGCAGTGCCAATAATGAGCCTTAGTCTTTGGTTATTTAATTATTTTCTAAGCTTTACGTCTCATCGCAAAGTAAATAAATTATGCCTATCATTTTGGCAGCTTAAGATAATTTTGTTGGCGGTTCGGGTGTGACTAGGATAGTGTAACCCTGTAACTGAATTACCTCTTGCCTGCAATCGCTTCTAACGTGATAAATTCTTTCATTTGTGTAAGCAAATTTCGTTTGGTAAATACTAAACACATTTCCATTTTCAAATGTAATCAAGGCTTCCTATATACCGGCGAAGACGCTCGACTGCACCCAAGAAGGCTGGAGACTCTTACCTGCTGCGTACGGGCTGCTCTGGTGGTCTCTGAGCGTCCCAAGACTACACGACCCGGGAGTGAGGGAAGGGCATCCCGAGGTAGCCCCGAAAGTGGTCCTTATAGGATTATACTGAAACCCACTGGCTTGGCTGCAGGAGCTGAAGTCCGCATAGGCTGACGCCAGGCTCGAAGTGTCCATCCCAGCCATACACGACTCGTAGGCAGAGGAATTGAGGTAAGAATACTCCATTTTATACATTGAAAAGGCTCGAGGAAACGTTGCACCAAAAGCGGAAAAAGAAAAAGGCGATGGGGAGGCGGCGGGCGAAGGTGCCGAGACGGTGAGTAGATGTGTACTGCTCAGCGCCTGATTCAAAACTGGCCTCCTTTATACGGGCAGAGCCTTGTTTTATGAAAAGCCTCCTATGAGCAGCCTTGCCTGAGGTCTCTAGAGCATATAGTCCTCATAATAAACTTGGCTCTTTCCACTTGGACAATAGCAAAGCGGTTGGTCTTATTGCTGGCGCTTTTTACATGACAATAACTCATCAGTCTATTGGGCTGGCACTGGGGGACTGAGCTGTCCAACCTCCCTATCATTGATTCCTGCATCTCTAATTAGAATTTAATACCACGCCATTACGCAGCGAGCCCCCTCCATCCTCTCTCCTAACCATCTCCTTGCCCTTTAATTCAATCACACCACTTGGAAATAATGAAAGTTGGGTGACGATTCTCCCTGATCCAATTTTCCCCAAGCTTTTAAGCCTTTTAACTGATCATATACCTTGGGCACAAATTTAGATAGTATTTTTCCCCTTCGCTTTTTTCTCTTTTTTTTCTCTCCCTTGGCTACGAGAGGAAGCTGGTGTCATAGTATAGCTTTCTTGTAAGAATGTTACACGCTCAATTTAACAACAAGCCTACCCCCCGAAGCGCGTGAAATGGCTTGAAAGCCCTGGACAGTGCTAGGACCTGGAGAGCCCTTACAATAGCATGAGAGGGCTAAGAGTTTTTTTTTCTTCTGTGTCTCTAAGAAGACTGGCCTTTTGTAAAACACCTGGCCCAGACAGGAGAAAGCACATTTTATTTTTTAGCAATATAGGCCATATTACGTCCCCTTCGTTAGCTTTATGATCACGTGAAAACATTTCGAGCAAGCGAAGCGCAAACAAGTTTTAATTTGCCATAATTTGCTCACCCACGTACGTTTTTTTTTTTAAATAAAACGTTTATCTACTCTTAATAAATGACTTCCTATACCTTCTCTGGTCTTATTTGGGACAGCTACAAACGTGAGAGCGATCCAATCTGGGCAGTGAGAGAAAAGAAAATTCTGGTGATGCCAGAAAATAAAAGAATAAAAAATTGAGACCGTCCAGAATAAATCAGTGATAGGATGAAGCGAAAACGTTAT
Source organism: Lepisosteus platostomus (assembly GCF_059453375.1). Taxonomy (NCBI): domain Eukaryota; kingdom Metazoa; phylum Chordata; class Actinopteri; order Semionotiformes; family Lepisosteidae; genus Lepisosteus; species Lepisosteus platostomus. The sequence continues at coordinate 11,280,294 of NC_142611.1, forward strand.
TTACTGGGTATTTGCTTTAGGAAGTTTTTAACTAGTCTGGCGATTAGAGCTTATTTGCATAGAGCGCTTGCTATAAACACATAGAGAATATTTTATATGATTTAAATGCGAAGGTAATTAGTTTTATTGCATTCATTACTCCCGTTATGTGCTCAGTAACAAGTCAGTAATTAAAGTAACAAACTCGTAAAGTCATCATTGGGGCAGTTAGGCCTGCGATATTTGCCAAGTTAAGTGGTTAATTTTGTTATGGCAACGCTGCGATCTTTTGTTGGTGTTGTCCTTGCTATCAATAGACTTTAGTGTGATTAAATTCACATCTACATTTGCTTAAAACAGTTTTATATTATTCGCTCTTGTTCGTTTCGGGAAACGGGCTTAAGACAGGAGCTTAACGGATACTACAGAAAATGACATTTGCCCATCTCGTCCGAAAAAAAGTAATACATCCGGATATTTATTTTAGCGCCTGTGTTCCTACACTGAGAAATAAATACGTTTACCTTGTTGAGATGTGCTCGAGATAATTGTTATATTTCCTGATAGTTTTATTGCTACGCCTGTTTTACTCAAGTGATAGGATAGGAGGAGAGCTCTCGGTCATTTATAACCTCTTTTTGTTCACAAGTGAATGAAAATAAATGTTCTCCATGTGACAGAGAAAAACAAATTGTCAACTCTAAACGGTTTCTTGTCTCCTGGTCCCCGGCCAGATGAAAAAAAGCGATGCAAAAACATCTGTCTGCGCTCACAGAACGTAAAGAACAGCAAAGACAGATGTGAATCCGAGAGTTATTATCCGAGGTATTCATCTCTGTTTTTACACCATGAAAATGAATACTTGGCCTAGGTTAGAATGACCTCCATTCACACCCCGGGAAAATAATCTATGGTTTTGGTGAAAGATATTTCGTTTTCTTAGCGATGTTTTGTGTGTGTGTGTGACCTGAGGTTATGGACTGACAAAACGGGAAAATGAACTATTCGATATACATTGTCGTATGCAGACTAATCGCATTTTACTCATTTTATATTTTCCGCATTTTATTGTAAAGACATATATAATATATCGGAATTAAAAATCTGTCAAGGCACAAAAAAATGTTTTATGGCGTGTTAAAACCTTTTAGTTCAACGGCGAGAGTGGACAACACTAGAATTTTAAGTGCATTCCGATGCAAAATATAAACCTCACCCTAAACGTATATCATTCGTTTAAACGCGTAATTAAACACGGTTGGGCTGTCTGTGATCAAAGGATGACATAATTTAAATGCATGAGTTTATTCGACAAAAGCAAAAGACTTAATGTTCTGTATAGCTACCGATTTTTTTTTTTGTTTGTTGTTGTTTTGTCTCGAAAGAAAGATAAATGACAAGAAAAGTTTATTCTTCCTTGACATATCCCGGCCCCTTTATGTTAATGTTTTTCTTTCTACACGCGAGTCCTGGCTAAAAGTTGTACCAAATGGTTAATTTAATTATTGAAACTGAAGACCAACTGCTCCAGCAGCTTCTCTCCACGCGTCTGGCAAGGAAAAAAGAAGCCATCTCTAAGAAATAATCTAATAAAAAGCAAAGAGCGGAGAAACCCCTTCTGATTTTCTACTGAGACAAATAGAATTATAGCTATGCCATCGGTTTTTTTCATTCAAACGACTCTTTTGTGCGATTTACGAGGTCTGAATCCACCAGCTATTGATATGAGATCTTTTATATTTTCAACATCTTTCTTTACATTATCAACTGGTAGCCTCCACACAGAACAGAAAAGGACAGAATTGATAAAAAGAGGTCATCAAAATGTTAATATCGAGATGCGCGAACAACAGTCCCGTTGTCAGTCAGGCATTTACACGTAAAACATTTATTACAAAACAGGCGTTTTATTGAAAAACATTTATTGCTTTTCAGTTATAACAATTTTTGTTCATAACATATCGTTAATGACAGGGCGGAAAGAATAAGAATGTAAGGGCCTTTGTGTTAAGGGGCATCATCTCATAGTGAAGATAATCACTGCGGCGCAATAAAACAAAATAAATTAACCGCTAATTCCCAGTAAATGAATTCCGTTTTCTTTCGAAATACATCAAGCAGGACATAAGAGTTTCGGAGATCCTAAATTTCAGTTTGGGAGCCGAAGACAATGGGACTGGACATTTTTAAGCCGAAAAAAGGAACTCCCTGTCTTTAAAATGGATGTTAGGGTCCCTGATTTCTTTGAAAGACGTGAGGAATGCGAGCAGGCAAGGAAACAAAACGACAAACAAAATCTCATTGTATTGGGGTATCAATACAAAAAAAGGCCTTGTCAGGTTTAACATAACGTCTCACTTCAGCGGAATTTATGTGGTGCACCCGAGGCAAAACAATAATTGTAAGGGGAAAAAATCACAGAACACGGGGGGATTAAAATAAAATATTAAATATTCCTCGGAGGTCTGTCGCCTGGCTTTATTAGTTGATAGCTCTATTTAGCACCGAGCTATTTTTTTATCTAAAAATCCTGCAACATACAGATATTTTTTTCCCTGCAGTTCAACAATGCAATAAGCCCCACTGAAAACACAATTATCCAAACATTTCGTTTCGTTTCGTTTCTTTTACTTTTGAGGAGATACAATCCAGAGATATTAATACTCTCTTGAAAAATAAATATTATTGGGATATCCGTTTTCTCCAAAATATGTTTTGTTTTAAAAATCCATATTTTGATCAGTAGATTTTAAAACATAGAACCGTTAATTAACAACAACAACAACAACAACAACAACAACAACAACAACAACAACAACAAACGTAATCATCAACATAATCTCAACAACAACATCAATAATAATAATAATAATAATAATAATAATAATAATAATAATAATAATAATAATAATAATAATAATAATATTAATAATAATAATGGAGGGTGCTGTCCTGAGTCTTAAACCCACAGGTACGTAATCACTCACATGAGATGTGTAGATACTTCAGTATGCGAATAAGGAAATTAACTTAATAAGACAATAAATTTATGGGGAATTGGTATTTTGTTTTTGACGTTTACCTTGTTATGGAGCCGATCTGTATAGGGTGTAGATTTATTTCAGCACCCAGTCGCTTGACTGAAGCTGTCTTGCTTAAATCATTAGGGTGTAGCATGTACTCTTAGAATAATGAAGCTCAACGTGTCTCGCTGAAACTTAATTTTTTCAAAGTTGTCACCGTCTTTCCTGTAGCGTGTCTTACTGTGGTAGCATCTGCTTGGGTTACGGAAACAGGGCGTTTGAACAGACGCACAGATGTAAAGTGACATCTGCCCCAGACAAAGAAGGAAAAAGTAAATTCAATTAGTCTGAGCTCTTTCTCTGTGCAATGTAACTGCCTAAATCTGTACGAAATCATTGCGTATTTCACTACAATGCGGCATTCTACAGAGTATACTTTGAATTCACTTTGTATACACTTGAAATTGATTCATATCAATATGTAGATAATACAAAAGGCACGCAGTGGCATAATAGGTCTTAAAAAGGAGGTAGTTGTTTGTAACACGGGGTTTGTCACTCGGAGAAAATGGTAAATTAAAGTGGTGATGATATTATAGGTTACGGAGTTGACCATAGTCTATCTTGCTTCGCTATTTGTTAGAAATAACAAGATTATTCCAAATAGTCTCTTAGCATTACTATAATTCACCAATATGTGGTAGGCTGGTGAAAATGGCGGTCCGGAAAGAGCCCGTGTTATCTAGCATAGGAATCCGTATTTGTGCTTTTCACCTCTGTATTGAGAGGTTTCAGCTCAATCATATGATTTTGCATCAGGGCATCCCAAGTGACCAAGAGACAAGGGATGGGGAGGATTAGCATAATAATCTCATTCTGGGGGATAAAATTAGCAAACATATTACCCTCAGATGTATGCCTGGCATTGGCGAGATGCCGGGCTTAGAATCAATTACTAAATTACTCTGAGCTCTAAGTCGACATTAACAGAAAGAATTGCCATCGACCGGAATGAAATAAGATCAAAATATGCGATCATTAAATCTCTCGCCAGTAATCGCGAATCTGATTCATAAAATTGTCCAAATAAGATAGAATTAAATTCTTAACGGAGTCCCCTGTCATCGTTTCATCTCTAGCTGTTCAGCATTTGCCTGTGTGTTTCTTTTACAGATGTCGTGAGCACCACAGCGAAGAGCAATCTGTCTTGAAGTTCTGTTGCAGCCGCGGTGAAGTAATTGAGGTGCTGTTTTGTGTGTGTTCATAGTTGGCGTGCAATTCACTTTTATTTTTACACCGTAAAACCGCCTTTCGCATGGGCGTCAGTCAAATATTTTGTTTTTCCTGAAATCCCTTTCACTATGAAATATATCATTTTACATTTCAGATACTTCGTAACACAAGCCGCAGACTGTTTCATTCAAGCTTGTCGGAGCACCGTGCAGGCCGACTGAGTGGGCCTGGTGGTACAGACAGTGACAGAAACAAATCTGCAACTTAAATCATTGATAAACAATTTTCGCATTTCATTGGTTTAGTAATGCTCGCTGTCTTGCAGTTTCAACTTCAGACCCCTTAAACACGCGTTTACAATCATGTATGTGCTCTACCTGTGCGTATTTTAATTGCGAATAGGAAGTTAGCTTTAGTGTTTGGGATACAGGCGGAGGCGCGCGTTTTTTTTTTCTCTCTCTTAGCGTTCCAGTATTATCCCTGCATCAGTAATTGACCATTATTAGCTCTCGGCCTATGTATCAGCTGCCTCTGTGTTATTATGGTTGAATTGAATCGCTGTTGGGGAAGTCAGGGTCAGCGTCATTAACCAGCTCCTGTCTCTGCGGTTAACACACAGAGCCCGAAGGCGAACTGGCTGGCAGATATATCTCTATATCTGCATGGCTACAGGAGGTGAGGAGGTCTAATCACATACATTACAAATGGACAACAAGCTTTTGTGTACGAAGAGGTTTACAGGAATTAACCGATTAGCACCCGCTTGCCAACGCGACCGCGGCGCTCCACATCTCAGCCCAATCAGCTGATGAAGCGATATTTGATGTAAATATTTCCAGAACCTACAGTGGGTGAAGCGGTCTGCTTTAAATAAATTATAATTATACATGTGATCAATCATAAAATATGAAACGGTTGTGATGGTTCGTTATTATCGTCTCCTTGCAACCTCGACAAATTTTAATGCACCGGTACGTAATTATTATAAATAGATACAAGGCTTTATTCTGATTATATGAAGTGTATCTGGGAAAACACCGCAAACATAATAGTCCTAGATATTGGCTGAGATACAGGAATTGATTTTATACACTGGCTAGCATGGAAACAGGCTACATAGACATTATTTAGTTCATATTCGAATAGTCGGGGTGTTTTAAGAGATTTTCACTTAATAGTCTTTAGACAAAAACGAGTCACCCCGGTTTGCTTTTACTTTTACCGTACGTGTAAAATAATCATTGCGCCCAGTGTTTTAGCTAGTTAAAAAGGTTGATTTGAAAAGCTGCAATTCTGTTGTTGTTGGTTTTTTTTTCCACAAACGTGCTCGGCGCTTTCATCGTGAACGCGCTCACCCTGACTGCGCAACTCTGCCTTCCCACCTGCCCTGAAGAAAAACGGTTTGGTTTGTGTGTAAGAGACGGAAAACTGGGAGAAGAGCTTCCCTCCGAATTAAAATTAAAACGTCTTTCGTAATATTGTCCGCTTTGAAAGGATGGTTCTATGTTTGCTTTCTGTGTCGTTGAGATTACCTTTTAGGATTTTATTAAAACCACATAACTTACACAAAAGTGCTTGAACAGAAATTTAATACCACAGAAATCGATCAAATAGTAAACAGTGACTTTCTATTGAAGACAGACCTATAATTTGTATGGCACTTATATTAAAGCGCTCCAATACATTAAATATCGAAATAAAAGCAGACATCATAAGCCATTATCCCTTATCATACCAGTAGACTACAGCATTGCAGAATTCGAGTGAAAACAGCGCTGAATGTTAAAAATGTTCATAAAGCATAATTTGTGCATACAGTAAACGCAGAAAATGTAAAAATACGATTCAGATTTATGGTAAACGTGCAGAAGGGACACCTTAAAGTATTTTAAAATTCTTCACGGCTGAATCAAACACCACATTGTGAAAGTGCTGGGCTGTCATGGAGCAAGTTCTAACGCTGATTAAAATAGGTGTGCGTCAGAGTTAGGTTGGGTATTTATAGCCTGTTCTTGGAGATATGAAAATAACACTCAAGAACACAAAACACTTGACTATCTTGCCTGGTTATTGGTAACAAATAAGAACACTATAATAGTTGCAAAAGAACATAAAAAAGTTAAAAACAATCAATGCCCTGGGAACCTTCAACAGAAATGAGATTTCAATTCAATGTCTTACTAGAAAGATGGTGAATGGGTCATTCCTATCTTTCTTTGCAGAATCTTTAGCTTTCCTTGGTATTTTTTTTTTTAGGTCAGGGGTACAGTATGGACCCTTGTTTAAAGCATCTGTAAAAATATACATGAAGTGGTTTAGATCTGGCTAAATCTTGCTAAACTTATTTCAGATAAAAATGAACCTGCCCATCCAGAGGCATTCAAATGGGGATGAAGTGGTTTCTGGGCTGTCAGGTGTTTACTGGTCAGAAGTATGGGTTCAGCGCGGGCTGGGGTCACAGGTGAAGTGACCCCAGAGGCCTTCAGTCCCAGTTACACCCTCACCTCACTATTCAGCACAATGGGTACCTGTGAGGGCATTTTGACAAGACAGGCTGCATGTTAATAGGTAGGGGGATGGCGCCTCTGTCCCTCCAGTGCACTTCAGCCCTGCCCTGGAGGAACTGTGTGTGAGAGGGGGCAATGTGAGAAAACATGGCCTTTGAATGATTGTGCTGAACTCGTTCTCTGGAGGGGCAAAATAAGACAAGATGTCTGATGTTTTGGCCTTTAAACCCCCCCTAAAAAATGAATGGAAACGACGCAACTGACACCGCCATCAGACCCATTCGGAACTGCAGTCATATTTTGCGATCAAGTTGACTGTGGCCTCCTTGTCCTGCCAGGCACATACAGGATGGAGGTCAAAAGTACGCCAAAGCCAAGAGTATCCCCCCCAGTGCTGGGTCTTCTGCTAAGACATCAATAAAAGAAAGGGCTGCATTTTCTCAGCCCAAAGTAACAATAAATCAAATCTGACCAATGTCATTTACACAGGACAGATTCATTTGTCTTGCACGGCATTCGTTTTTCAATAGTCCATTATCAAACTTGCATATGTCAAAAGTATACAGATGGTCAAACAGAGTCTGAACTCCCCTTAGAACTCCTTCTTGACCGGATCACAGCCTATAGCCTCCAGGCCTGTTATATCTAAGAAACATTTTCCATAAAAATATCCAGTTGGGACAACACTTTGGTACCTAGGGTTTTTGAAACAAAAGTTGGAATACTGAAGAATCTTTAACCGATCTTTGTGTTTCAAGATGTAAAATGTATCCCTTTCTTGAATGGCTGTAGACACTGTACATACTGTATGTGTTGAATAGGATGTGCAGTGCATGTGAAGAAATCAAACTGAAGTAGTTACTAACACTTTGCAGGGAGCATCTGTAACTCAGGGTCACATCAGTGTGGTAAACCACAGCGATCACTATAGTTCAACCATAAGCACAAGAGGACTTCATGCCAGAAAAGAGAGCCGACTAAGATTGTTGTAACGTTTGTAACTCTCATGCTGGGTATTAATGTAGCAGATATTGCAGATGTAAGTATACATTTTGACTAAATTAGTGAATACCATTGTGTCAACATGTACTGTATATTTGTGAGTTTGTAGGTCAGTGATACAAGGAAATGCTGCCGTCTGAAAAGCTCAAAGGACTAATGGTAACATAATGGGAAGAGTCAATGAATCAATTAATTATTTTGCTATTGTCCTTGTGCATTTTCCTGTGATGACTTGCAGAACAAATTGTTTTAAGGTACAGGACATAAGCAGAAGAACACAAGTGGAAACTGACCTTAAAGAAAGAAATGTTTTCAGTTGGGAAAAGAGTGGATCTTCAAAATGCATTTCTTTTAAATTAAATTCATGTCTTTGCCATGGAGAAGCTACATTTTAAGAATCAGAACTCCTGCATTATCTTCCCGGCTGACTAAGAATGCCTCAGTCTGGTGTTTTCATTTGTGTCACTGCAAATCACTATTAATGCTGGAATGATCACATGCAGGCACAGGTTAATCCGCAGATAACCAGTAAACTGCACCTCAAATTACAGACGCAAGGCACCTGTGTCTGAAATTGCACTATTTTAACATTCGCTTTTAAAACCCCCATCAAATCATTTTTTTTAATCTCTAAAGTCCTTGTGCTTGGAAGGAACTGAAACAAGTTGGGAAGGCGAAGTGTAGATTCTATATTTGCCTGTATGAAGAGCAGGAGAGGAAAGGGATAAACTAGCAGAGATCAAACTAATTAATCACACAGCCTCTTTCAACATTGATTAACTCTCCTTCAGTAGCCAATTAAAACTATGCCCATCCAAGCACAGAGCCATTAGCAAAGTAAAAACGCAGAGTGATTTTACGATGGGTGTTTTTTTTTTTACCTTTAAAGTGGCTTGGAAAAACTGTGTGAGGTACACTTTCTATCTGTCACTCCTTCCATTCATAGCTGGCTTGGGTTTGGAGTCAGCTGCAGGCATTTCAATTCTACAGCACAGATAATGTTACTGCAACATAAGCAAATGATGATAAAAAAACGAGAATGATCTTTCGTGTGAAATCCAAAAATAATATTTTGATCCGATCTATATCCCATCTAGGTGATATGCTTCGGTCTGGGAGATTTTGGTCAGCATTACAGCTGCAGGTGTCAAGAAACCTCAGATTTCAAATTATCCCCTCCATGAAAATGTTTCGAAGTGAAGCAATATATTTAATGTGCTAAAAGGAGATCATGTTCTTATTACATGTGGGATGAAAATGACTCCTTCGAATCTATATTTATAGCTTTGGCTCAGATGACAAACTAAGAACATTGCACTGCAGCAAATTAATGTTATTATTTGATTCTTGATGCTTAGAAGGACAGCCTCTACTGTGATGTTAAGTACTGTAATGTACTAAAATAACCACAGAGGAAGTATTTCCCTTCCTTCTGGGAACAGACGTCTTACATATTACTCGAGTAGTATTCCAAGTTCTTTAGGCAGTGTAAAGTTTTGATCCTTATTCAACTGTATCTACAGTAGGTTTCTTAACTTTCCCTGCACAGCCCCTGGACTCCTGTAAAACAGCACTTGAAATCCATATTACTTGACCATGAATATGAAATGCAGATTTCTGATGTCTAGTCTAATGTGAATGTATACTGTATAAAGCCATGAAAAGTTTAAATAAAGTTAATCTAAGACCAAAATCTACACTACTGATCATTGTGATCATTGTGTGGAACTGGATAAGACTACATGAAGCCCTGTGCTATCACAGAAATAAAAGTGACAAACTACTCAGACTGACTTTTGTGAATCCAAGCATTTTCATTAAGACACAGGGGAGAAATTGATTTTTTGATAGCTAAATAAGCAGTGAAATGGGAAATTAAATTGAAGAAGCCTGAGTTGAAATTAAGATTCAAGATAATCACACTTGACTCAGTCCAATGGGATTGCCAAAAAAACATCTGTCACATCTCTTTAATACAAAATATGCTGCAGAAGGAAACTACTGGTATCCTGTATCTGAGTCTAGGTATTTCATCTGGGCATCAAAAGTACAGTTTTCTGTGATTAAACAGTTTTAAATAAAAAAAACTACAAGCGTGAATATTGTTGTTTCCTGTAAATCTTAAATGTAGGTTGGACCAGCTAATTGGATTGCACTCAAAATATTTCCGAGTCCAATTTCTAAGTTTGCAAAGGGGCTTTTGGGAACACGCATGCCTTCCTCTAGACCAGAGAGATGGCCATGCTCTGAAGAGTGCTGCTGTTTTCTCACAAGATGCTTGAAAACGTCATTCTTCTTTTCCTTACTCACCACCCCCTTATTTTGAACCACAATATAATATCAGGTATCACTGTTACTATCGTTCCCATCGACATAACTCTGATATCTGTATAAGCACAATAAATAGTGTCAGAATCTTCCAGTACAGACAAACACACATTTGACTGCCCTGAAGAGCTGAGGCATCACACAATGTTACAGCTGTTTAAAAACCATGTGAAGCCATGTGTTTGTTGATTCTCTCCATGTTAAAAGTGCTTTCCACAGACATCCGGCATTCGGGAGCCAGCGAAAACAAGAGCCTGTCATTTTCATGTAATAAAAAGGCCCTGTATCTGTTGTGCTCAGTGAACAATGTTTTTTTACTTGTTTTCTGTGAAATTTGTGGGATGTTAGTTGGAAAAAAGACAACATGCATTAATGTGTATACAGCATCTATAATATTATGCACTAGCTAGAATGATCTTCCAGTGAAAATGTGTCCTTTTAGCATAAGTTACTGTGCCTTAGGAAATACAAATAGTATAAAACACATTTTTATTTTTTTAAAATAAAAATATTTGCTAGCATACTGTAGCTTACTACCTGCTGAGTCTTTTGATGTGCTATTTTTGCACAGAACGCTCACAAAAATGGAATGTTACCAGATAGATGTCATTGTCTCGGCACACTGACCTTTGCAGCAAGACCCACTACTGACATCACAAACTCTCACATCAATTTACCACAATTGGATGTGGCATCTTGCAGCTAATTTGATTTGGAAAGAAATGCACCTGGCTCTGCCTTTTCCCTATAGATTGCAGAGGTAGCTCTGTGATCCTCACAGATGCCTTTTCTGTGTAAGGTTCGTGTGTTTTCCAAGGTCTGGGCAGTACGTCTCCAAACACCAAAATGAAACCCATTAGTTCAGCGTAATCAGATTACTGAATGTAAAGAGGATGTTAGTCTAAATGCAGAAAAAAAGTTTTAAGATGCATTTAAGGTTGTTGGTTTTTTAGAAGCCATATGCATCTCTGCTGGTGCAATTTTGTTTTGCAATCATGATGTTTTGTAATGTAAGGGAAGCTGTCTTGGATGAAAAATAACATAGTTTAAGAACATTAGGTTAATTAGTTCAAGTAATCTGCATGCTGGGAAGTAAGAGATGAACATTAATAGAGAGGAGAATTGGACTCTGTTGTTTTTTTTCCTTTTTTAATTAAAAAGGTTAAAAAAAAGCTCAGAACTCAAGGAATCATATTTTTGTGCTTTCTGTGTGTTAACATATTTGCTTTTCTAGAGGAGTTTAAAGCTTTACATTAGTAGAGCTTTGTAAAAAAGGTGAATTAAGAAATTCACCCCATTAGTAAATTATGAATATACAATATAATAAGTGTTTTTAAGCAGTGTAACTCATTAAACAAAAGCAGTATTTCCAAGCAGAGGTACAGTATGTGAAGAACAATAATTATAAAACAACTATGTACCTATAATTGTGAAAGTCTTAGAAAGCTTTCACTACTACAGTAAATTTCTTTATTAGTGTTGCTTGATGTACATATCACCACATAAAAAAGACCTTTTCAGACGTCAGCTGGCACAAAGCAGATGATAATCATAATTACAGTAAATCATTTGATAGCTGTGGTTTTATTAAAGTAAAAACAAGCCTTGATTAAAAATGATAGCATCTTAGGCTACTCTTCCTCTTACATCATAATCTGGTGCAGGCTAGAGTAAATCTGGAGTGCGTTTTTATCAGGACACGTGGCACATTGGCAAACAAATGATGTTTTGTATTAGGACAGCGACTCACTCATAACCAACAACTGCTAATGAATCTTTTGATTGGTTGCAACTGATTCTTAGCATTGCTCTGATAAGCCAGTCCCTTGTATTTTTGTTTCTGAAGTTTCCAGATCACCAACCTACCCATCCATTTTCAGTTTAAATTGCAATTTGCAATAATTAGGTAGTGACTCATAACTACAACCCCAGCACCAGCCTGGGAGAGATGAAGGCAGCAGACGCTGGTCTTGAGAGAACTGAAGATTATCTAGTCACATGCTCCCAGATTGCAAAAGGTTTTCATGTTAAGGGAAAAGCATGATTTTGCCCTTTCTAATGCCCGCCAGATTCACAAAGACCAGATCAGAATTGTGGGTTACTAATGCGCAGTGACCTAATGATCCTCCCTGCATGTTACTGAATCCTTAATTACTGTTGCAGTGTGATGTGGAGTGTCCATTTTACATCATCAGGTGGCACAGTCTGGCTTGGAACCAGGAACCTACAAGCTACAGAATACGGCAAGCTCTTGGAGCATTATAGCATGATATCTTGTACAATTGCCAGAGAAAATAAACCTGTAAAAAGTTGTCAGATGGTAACTAATGGGAGGATGTTGTTTAAGTAGCTGTGGAAGCCCACGGTAGATACATAACACTCTACATTTTGAAAAGCTGCTACATTCACATTAATTGGGTCAACAAGACCTGAATGACCATTGACTCAGCCCTGCAGCAGGAATCGGCACTGGCTGATTTTCGTTTTGTTTTGTCGTCTGCTGATTTTGGTCTTTATCAATGTGCAAACAGATTACACTACAAAACTGACATGGTATTGGAATTCCTACTCATAAACAGTTTTGGGCCATATTGAAATAACCAAGATCTCTGTGTTGTTAACTTGTTTTCTGACACCTGTCCCCTGCACTTGTTAAAGGGCAGATGAAGATGTTTGTTCACAGACTAAGGGGTCAATTTGATCATCTGATCCTCTTGTCAGGAAACCCCAGACCTAGATTGTATTAAGGCATTTTGCAGCACTGGAGAATTAGACTAGACTTCATCGAGTACCTGTGTGTTCTGTTGTGTAAGAGGATTACCCTCAAGATGTGGCTCTCTCTTGTAATCCATGTGGAGTCCACAGTTAAAAAAGCAAAGCCTTCTATGTGAGTCTCTTTTATCAAGATTTGAATTGTTTGACAGTGTGAAGCCATACCGTAAATCTGCTTTTCCTCATTTTTAAAGATACCACAGTCTTCAGATGCCAGATGTCTTTGGGCAGAGAGCCAGCAAATACTGTGAAATGCAAAAAGCTTTAATTCACATAGTGTGCAACAGACCTCAGTTTTGTTCATACAGAATCCAAATGAATACTATCTCACACATTACTGGAATCATGTCTCTCCCGAATGCGCCTTACACTCGAAGGCACATGTGGAAGAGAAAGTTTGTAAATGCATAGTTAGAAAGCAGTCCAGTTACTTGTGGTGGGTCATGCAGAGTCCAAAACTGACTCCAATAACAACCTGCCTCTGGTTGCTTTTATTGCCCGCTATGGATTGTTAAGAGACTTCAAGCCACTTGACTGAAATCTCTTGCCAATACAAACCGCACTTCATTCAAGGCAAGGAAATGGGCAAAGACCAACCAGCAGGCAAAAACCAAAGGCTAACTCACCTAAATAAAATCTGAACTGCAACTGAACATGCAGGAGTGGAGCGACTGGAACAATCCAGACACATGAGATGGTAGAGCTCTTCAGACCTGAATCACCCTTTTGCTCACCGGAAGGAAGTATGCATTTGAGGTATGTCAGGTTTGACAAGGTATGCAGATTAGATCATATGTACTTCTCTACAGAAGAACGTATAACTCTGATGTAAGGAAATTAACAGCAAGGCAGTGTCACCACACTCAAGAAAAGGGTTAAAACTGACTGTCATCATTCTGTGATAAACTGGACAGCCATGACCACAATCCAAAGTCTGAAACCAAGCAGAGGTATTTTATCTTTACAAAATGTGTTCTGGGGCCAGAGCAGGGCTGGAATTAGGAGAGCTGCAGCCAGAGCAGTATTGTTGATTTAATTGTAGCTAAATTTACAACAATACATAAGCAAAATATTAAAATCACATTTCACTTTCCCCAATCGGGTTTACTGAAACATTGTGGACTACTTGAGATTGAAACACAGCCAAGAACAAAACTATCTTGGGTACTAGCGGCACTGCCAAGACTCATTGGTCCTATATTCAGCTGGGTAAGTCTGGCTGAAGCACTGCTGTGGAACAGCTCCAGAGCCAGAGAAGAGGGCTTCTATTAACATGGAGTCAGCCTGGATCTGAATTCATGGAGCCACTCCAAACCAGGAACCAGGAAACCCATAAATGTTTCTATTCATATCATGCCACCTAAAGAATAGAAGAGTACGTGATGATGATGTTAGTTTGTTTTGCAGACCCTTCAAAAAGAATCCAAGATGTGCAAGCCCATCCTGTAATTCCCTTACACATTTTTCCAAAAGCTTAGTTGACCTTCTGGTCTTCTGAGTTGGACTGAACAGAATTTCAATGACCAAATATAGTGCAAAAAGACCTGGGAATCATAAGTTGCCCTGAGATGAAACCTCTTGCAATGAAGATATTAACTTCTCATACGATTTCTTTACTGTATAATTCATATATACAGATTAAATGTGGGTATTCCACAGTATGCTTTTTTATTGTAAATCTAACGTAGCCACAAACTTGGCCTTTACAAAAATGTTTTCAAATTTCATTACTTCTTTCAAACATGCCTGTAAAGTACTGGCACATGAACTGTATCTTGTCAACAGTTTAATGTGATTTGACTTCTTGACTGTACAACTGCTGAAATTCTGGAGACCTAAAGTGGTTCTGCTGGGTAACGGACTTCATAATGGAAACATCATTCATTTTGAAGCTGGGACTGGAAATAGTTATAGAAATGGATTTGACACAAATGGATGTACACAAAAATGTTTTGTGCACTTCGCCCTGTGTGTCACCCTGTGGATTCATCCAGACATTACACAGAAAATGCTTCCTATTGATTTTATGCAGTTTTAGATAAATGGGCTATTTATTAGTCCTAAAAACGTTCTCTTTGTGGCCAAAAGAACTAGGTAAAAATGCTGAACAAGGGAGAAATACTGCAAAGCAGTCCATACTGACTTGTGACCTTTTCTTCTTTTTCTGATGAGATATACAGTATTTAAGATCCCTTAAAGCAGGGGTGTATAACTCTAGTCCTTGAAATGTGTAGGTTTTAATTTCTACTTCAGCTAAAAAATACCTAGGTCATGTAATTATTAGTTTACCTTGACCATGTCATCCTCTTTCACAGGTTTTAGGTGCTGGCATTATGAAGACACCTATTAAACCTGCTGGAGTTCACCATCTGGGACTACAGTTGTGTACTTCTACTTTCCTACCTTGTATAAATGCATAAGGTTTCTAAAAAGTTTGAATTGCCAATATTTTTTCATTATATACCTTCCTAATTTAGAATCACCCCATTTTTAATCAACCCAGCTCAACCTCAACCAATCAACCCGCATACTAGTATGGGCAACAATCGGGTTCTTGAATTTGTGTCATTGTAATACTAGCATTGGTTAGACTTGCATTGTCCTGCTTAGTAATTGACACATCCAGACTGAGGTGAAAAACTGTTGACTCAAGAACATCATCACTGTATTGCTGAGCATTAAGAATGCCCACAATTCCCTAAAAGTAGTCTTCCCCTCATTATCACACTCTCCCTACTTCAACAACACAACAGTGTGCATAACACTCACCATGTGTTCTCCACACATGTAGTCTTCTGCAGGTGTGTAAAGGGTCAATGGCACGTTACCACTTCAGATCATCTCTGGCCCATGGGATATGGTGAGTCTGTCTCTCAAATGCCACTGATAACCCTCTCAGTGGCCTCCAAGCATGCCAATCATGTCCGTGGCTGACTTTCCAACTATTCCTTCCTGGAAATTCTTGTGCTGAAGCCACTGCAATCTGAAACTGACAACGCAAGTGGATCACTGGGATGTCACTGGGTCCTGAATGAAGATGGTGACCCTATCTTCCATGATTGGGTCTGTCCCTCACAGAGCTCATTTCCTGCCTTCTCTGGCCCATGGCTTCAATGACATTAATAACAAATACATGATCTTAATTACCTAGGGCATTCATGGGGCATAGTTGTATCTTTTGCAGTTTGTACATTAAGTGAAATTAATCTTTTAAATGGTTGTTACCAAACATTGAACGACTGATATTTTTCTGAAATCAGATGAGTTCACCTCAGTGTTTTATCTTCCCACGGCCCACAGCCAAACAAGGAATCAAAAAATCTTTTGCTCACTATTTAGCACAGAAATAACATTACTCACGTGCTCAATTAGCTTAGGTGACAAAACTTCGATTGTTATTTCATAACAGTCCATGCTTATTCAACGTTTTTATCGATATTTGACCATTGAAGAAGAACTGTCAGAGGAATACTACATCACTCATCGCATCATCACGATAGTACTTTTTAATTTCCGTATGTCCTAATACCACCTTTTATGACAGCACATTTTCACTAGAAACTAATTAGAATAAACCAGCTGATCTAAAATCGAAGGTTATCCAACACATTCTTTCCCTTTCTCAGATGTCATCAGGCTATTGTCATCTCATTTGTAAAGAATCTGTACAGGGTTTTATATAATTTTGCACCTGAATAGATGTCAAATACGTAGTGAAATTCTGTTCCCAATGACCAGTGGAATATGGTATGGCCTGGACATACATGACCTACTGTAGGGCTTTTCTACCACTGCCCTGTAGGTCAATTATATCAAAACACCCCAGTCCCTCAAGTTTTTTTTCTGAGCGTCCTGCACACAACGCACTCATCCGCAAGCTGAGATATGGTTGCCCTCTTCCAATACATACAGCTCACCATCGTTCTTGTTAGTAAACTGAAATTACCAACAATATTTGGGGGGCTCTCTTTATGGGAACACAAGCGAGGTTACAAACAAGAGGAGCCATCTGGCCCACCTAACTCATTCCCCAGTTAGTAGTTAATTGATTCAAATCCCTTGATTTTAATTCTACACTTTCGAATATGTAAGCCTAAAATGTTGTTTGCCTTTTTTATTGCTTCCCAACATTGTTTTCCTGATGTAAGTGATGCGTCAACATAAATGTCCCATGTCTATTTCATAACTATTTATGCTGTCTTTGCACAAAGCAGCAAATACTTGTAAATTTATGTTCTGAATCATTCAAGCCATCCTGTCAGTTTTCTTTCATTTAAATGAATGTTTAAACGTTATTTTTCTAGATTCATCATCAGGACCCGAGGACACTGATTGATTTCTTAGTTTCTTTCTTCTGCCCATTATCTTACATGTTCCCTGGTATTCCCCGATATTCTCTTCTTTGTACTGAAACAATTGCGAACAGATGTGAACGCTTTGAAGTAAACCATCTCTGGTCAGAAATCCGATTAAGACAGCGCAAACATAACCCGGAAATTCAGGGCGCAGGGCTGGGCGATCTAGTTAAAGGAAAATGTATACGTTTTCATCCGGAATTTACAAAAATAGAATTCATATTTATTAGCACTTATCGTTATTTGGGATAGTTGTTATTGTCTGGCTTGTTGGAGATGACAGGGTTAATTGCAAGCTGAGGCGCCCGGAGAGAAACAAGGTGGCGGAACCACAGACTGCACTGACCGGTACCAGCGGGAGAATGACTTTCCTGCCCATCTCGGCTGTCGTTGAAGTTCACAAATCGAGTGACCCCCGAGTTGCTGACAATCATATCTTTAAAAACCGGACAGGGCGCTGGGATACTGAGCACATAACCATGCCCCTGACCCCGCCGCGTTCCTATTATAAACAAGTCAAAAAGCTTTTAGGGTCGGTGCAGCGAAAAGATTGATGGCGCAAATTGGTAGAGAAGAAGAGCAGGTGGTTAAAAAGTAAATGCACCGCTTAATGTGCTGCGAGATTCGTAATTTAATAATTATGAAAAGTACCTCGGAAGAATGAATGGCTTTTGATCGCCGAGACGCAGTTGTATTTATGCCAACGGCGGGACAAACAGGTAAAAGTTTATGTGCCGTCTCTTTGACAGCGCGTAGGGGATCCCGAAACTGTTGAGCAAACTCAAATTCCTATGTACTTTTAAGCATAACATTTATCAAATGATTTGAACAAAAACGCAGTAATTTCCACGTCTGCTGATTGCTGTATATGCAGTAAATCCTATAAGAGATGGGGAAATGAGTTTGAAGTTGTTTTAGTGCGCGGATAATATATTCAAGATGCTTTTATTTCCAGGAAATAGAGATACGGATCATTCAGCTGCATCTACAATATATGAAGGATCTGAGGCAAGAAAGTGAGTAAGTACAATAGTTAGCATTTTATCAGACAGTACTATTATGCATAGAATATATATTTACATATTATTATTGACTTTTGTGTTACCTCTATCACATCTTATTCACAACATTTATCTTAAAAAATCGAAACCTCTGTGGCTGTATTTCCCTATTTGAACATATCTTCACCGGTCTTCCTGGTGACTGAAGGTCCTCATACTGTATATTGTACTTTGCATGATGAGACCTGTCAGCAGTTTAATACGTTTTAAGATTCATTTCATCCACAGAATGACTCATTAATTGAAGCTGAAACTTGCTAACAGGTGAAATAAATAATAACAAGGCGAAATAAATAAGTCCAGTATCTGGATAGATTTTGTTGGAATTGGTCAAGATCTGTTTGCCTTTGTTAATATATAAGAAGTTTATTTCACTGTCATACTACTGCATATAATATTATTAAATTAAACAAAATGAGTTAAAAGAAAGTTTAGTGCACTAAGGGCAGTTTTATTTTAAAGCTCTTTAGGGTTATAGTTATAGTCATCAGCTGGAGGAGTGGAATGTTTATTTTCCAAGTGTGAACAGAAATTCAGATGCCTCTTCCATTCAAGATCATGAATTGTAATGAAATCACTGGAACAGCATCATTTCATGAGTTCAGAATATTCAATATAGTTATGAACCTATTGGATTTTACTCTTTTAGCACAAATCAGTATTGCTTGCTTTTTGGAGGACACCAGGCTTTTTTCCAAACAAAAATACAGGTCGAGGAATGATAATCCCAAATGATCTGAAATGTAGAGGAGCCATTTAATTTTGTACATTTTTAACATCTAAGAGATGTCTTAATGACTTCTTCCTTATCCTTTTTTTGTATATGTTTTGTGTGAACATAAACAGTTTTTGTGATGACAAACGTGACTGTGGGCACATTATGTCACGACTAAGTGGAGCATTCAATACTGTTTGGAGAGACTCCTGTATTTTCATTATGTGGGACTTTTGTCAGAAGACGGATGTATCAGAAATGATGTTACCCCAGAAGAATGAATTCTGCAAATTAAACCTTTGTGTTTGAAAAGGCACATTAGCTTCGCGTCTGGGCTCTGTAGGAGATCCGCTGATAAACAGGGGTAATTGCCAATATTTTATATACAAATGACTCCCCATGCATCTTGTGTGGGTGTAAAAATAGAGAGTGTATTGCGTTCAGTGTTATTACTGGATTTTTTTCAAAGATGCTGCTACCCTTTATGTTGGCTGTAGCCTGTATCAATTTAACAAACCCTGTCACTCACACATTCCCCCAATATCAAAGCCCTGGGTAGTTTCAAGAGACAAATTATTTTGTGGTATCTTTACTCTATTTTTTACTTGACTAAATGCTTTAGCTGTAATATTTTCTCCTACCCAAGGTCGTCTTCATATTTGTATCTTATTACTTTTCTTGTACAAGATTTATTGATAGTTTCTAACAAAAATATGATTTCAGTATATTCTACAGAGCAAAATCCAATATTGCTGCCACCAATTCAATTGCTTTTATCAGAGTAGAGAACAATAAAGAACCCAAAGACTTCGCCCAAGACTTTCAGCTGGAGCGTATTGTTAAAACAGAACTGATACAATTACAGGAAGCAATAGATATTAATTAAATCGCAACATGATTTCTCTGCGATGTACTTTTAAATCTATTATGTGCATTGACTTTAGATATGAAGACAACATGCAAAAACTTATGTAATGTCATTAACAGGGAAGCCTTATTGAGCTGTTTAAAGACAGTTTGCAACCAAAACCTGATTTACACACTAGTAGCATATGAGGTTAATGATGTAGGTAGTTTGCTCAGTGTTTTTCTGACAGTACTGAAGATGATTTATTGGCAAACGCTGGCACTGATGCATGTGAGAGATTTCTTTTTGTTCTTGAAAAATGAAAGATGGATTTAATGAAGTCAACGATGCATGTACCCTGCCTGCTTCTGTAGAGCTAAGTAATATTATTGTTTTTACAATTGTAGGGTCCAGTATATATGCTGGGGCTGTGCAAGACCCATTTGTCATCAACAGGTTTTCATCACGGGGAAAAAGTTTCAACTGCTGAACGGATGCAGGAGTTTAAACAAAGTACCAGGATTTCCAGTTAGTTGCTAGATGGACGTATCCCAGTTGACAAAGTATATACATTTTTTCTTGAACAATTAAAAAAATTAAGAGAAATCACATTTGATCAAATCCAACTCTTTTGTCTTCTGATGAATGCATTGGGAAAAGCTGTATGACCTGCAGTGATATTGATGGCAACTGTAATAATGGCAGGACCGAAAGACAATGCAGAGAAAACCGGCCTCCAATTTATTATCATCAGCGCATACTTTGAAACGCAGTGGCTTCATGCGAGAAGAAATCGGGTGCCATTTCCTCAATTTCACAGGATACAGCAGAGACTAGGAATCTGCTGCTTTACTTTCTTCATGTACGCCCTTGAGCCCAGCTTGATCATAACGCATTCCAGACTGCTTGACTGCACTTGCATTGCCTACTGATTTATCATTCATCCTTGCAAGATTATTGCATGTTTTTTTCTCAGGTCTGGGCACAGAAGGCTGCTTGGAAAACTGTATCTGCACGTCTAAATTAAAGTGGGACAGGTTACGCGCTGAATTACACCTTCTTACCATCTATCCTTTTGCACATTATCGCTAGCGTGTGGGTGATAATTCTAATGTTAACAGTGGAGGATAATATTTTCCCATTTAAGAATTATCACTATTTAATGCTTGCTCGTGTAACTCAGGCTCATACCAGATTGTGTAATGATTCCAGGCTGCTTCCCCCAAATAACACGCCACTTGCCGGAGAAAATGGTAAACAACATTACAAACTAAAAAAGGGAAATAATCTGATTTCGGTGGGGGAGCACAAGCCCGGTGAACGATGTGTGCTTTTATAAGGATGGACAAAGGAAAGCGAAATAATAACTCCCAACTTTGATTGTTTAAATATATTCTGCGATACAGAGCGCTCAGTGCAAGCTGGGGCAGTCGCGGGGCAGGAAGGTTAAGTAGAAGAGAAGGCACAATACTTCAGATTGGCAGCAAACTGCAGCAAGAATAATCTAATCAAAACCAAATTCAATTAGCCAGTCCCAGGGCAGCCTTCCCAGCCTGCTGCACTGAATGGCAGCAGAGCTCCTTCTAGACATTTTCCCCAGTCAAACGCGCAAGATGAATGCAGATGAAATTTGAAATATGAAAATCTCAAATAATTTATGGAAGTTGTCAGGAATCTGGCCTGCTGGTGGGGTAATTTCCTCAGAGACGGGGCTGGCTGGCTCATCATGCGCAGTCTTTCAGAATCTCCCCCCCACCCCCGGTACTTCTGAAGATGGATCCATCCCTTTAAAATGTTCTCGCAGACAAATTACAGCTCATTACAGACAGGCTTGCACCATCCCATTATGTCTGAGGAAATCTTTTTTCATTTGCACAAATTTGCTTGGAATTCTCTTATTTATTCGAGCATCCATTATCAAATCTGGAAATCGAATTAGCCCACAATTATTTTCTGGGCAGGCGGATGTTTCCGGATGTGTAATAGCTTATGACTGCTTTTTTTTCTTTCTTTTTTTTTTCGGAAACAACAACAAAATAAAGGAGAGACCCTATTTTATATCCAACCTGCATGCATTTCTGTATCTCTTTACTTTTCTGTGCTGTTCGGAAGAGAGGAACCGAAAGCACTGTGTCTTATTGTTTTATTGTTTTAAATGCCCTCATACACCCACCGATGACTCCAGTGCCCTTTTGCAAAAGCTTTCTTTGAAAATGAGGTTATGAATGTTGATTCACAAAGTTTCTTTCTAATATTGTCATTGTCCTTTGCGGTGCCACTGTAGGAGATGTTTGTAGTGTCTGGTGAGCAATATATAATCCCACAGTAATTTAACTGATAAATATTCCAGAATTCATTCCTGGCTATTGTCGTCTGTGGCATATAAAGCATTAAGGCATTGAATGTCAGAAAGATGCATCACAGTTCTTCTTTTCTCAGTTAAAATACAGCTGGATTTTATTTTCTCTATACCTTGACTTGTGTGTTGTGTTCTGCGGTCTTGTGAGTTTTCTGGATTTTTTTTTAGGATCTTGAATTTTTCTGTGCCGCTGCACATCTGAAAATGTACTGAACGAGGCAGGATACTTGTTTTGGTTGTATCAAAGCGCAGTAAAGCCAAACTGAGAGACGTTCTAGCCGTTCAGTGCTAGATGAAAACTGGCAGTGGTCACAATAAAAGTGATCTTCCCTGCTCATCGCTTTTATTTTATAAGGAAATGTTAGCCATGTGTGTATAATAAAGATATATGTCGAGAATATGTTGTCATTTATTTATTTGCCAACTCCCAAATAACCAAAGAAAACGTTAAGTTCTAAAGAGGTGAACTGGAGCAAAACAAAAGGCACAAGAAAATAGAGAAGCGTCCATTCTGAGTGCAATGCTGACACTGCACCTTGGATCTAGCTGGTTCAAATCCTGGTTGTGTCATTGGCCACCTGTGGCCAGTAGAAGGGTCTACAGAGGAAGATAAATAAATTTAGTGCTGCTGGGGTCGCATAAGGGAGTCTTGGCCCACTAAACCCACTATCATTCCTTCTATATCCTATTTCTATCATTGAAATCCTTCCATGATACCAGGGACTTTAGAGCCCAGTGAAATTTGTAAAAAAGAAGACCATGGAGGAAGTGTTTATTAAATCTATTTAATTATCTGGTTATTATCTCCTCTACATTATACTTTTTTTTAAAAAAAAGACATTCTACTTCTTTGGCAGAAGACAAGCAAACGCCTCTCACTGACTGCTGTTACAGGGCTATTTACTCATTGAGGCGCAGGCTTAAAGACACAGCATGCGTTTGAAACACTTATTCATCAGTGCTCTTTTAAAGGCTAAGCTATAAAGGCTAATTCTGACTGTATTCTCGGACTGGCATTCCTCAATTCTAAACAGGCCTAACATTGCAGTGTTGCTGGCCAAACCCCAGAAATAATCGATTTGAGGAGAAAAACATTTGAGTTGCCAACGTTTGGGCTGGTTTTTGGAGTTGCTTTCTTTCCCTTCCTGTTGCTGGACAGTCATGTTGCAAGCCGATATGCTTCTGTTCTACACTGTTTATGCAAAATCTCTCTTAAACAACCAGTTAATCGGCTGAAAGAGAGACTCCCAGGGTGTTTACACTGCAGAAGAGTGGGGTTAAAATAGACACAGAAGTCACTGAAGCTAATAAGTGCACATGTTTGACTTTAGGATCACACTGAGTAATTCATTACAATAAGTTAGTATAACATAAAAATAAAGCAGAAATTTAACATGTATTACATTCGGTTGTGTTGTTCTTTAATCCAAAGTAATTTTGCTGTTTTTTAAAAAGAAAACGCAGTGAAGTCTTGGTGCATTTTTACAGAAGTTTGACTATTTCTGTCCATCCTCTGGACTTAAGAGCGCAAAGGATTAGGTGGTGGTTCCATGCAAACTCTCTGTGACTCTGGTTGTGTTTGACATTGATTGACACAAGGGGTAGTAAAATTACAAGACACATGACTCAGGTCAGGCTGGCAGAAAACATCTGATCAGCGTTCAATAGTGACTTTAGGCGCTGTGTATGGTTTTGAAGAAACTGCGTGTAGCTCCAGGAATGAGAGCGATACTCATGTCTGTATTCTTTGTCCAGGCTCTGCTTAGTATGGATCCAGGTGGTACATATACTTGTTAGGGTTCATTAAAATGCACTTTTGACGTGAACTGCTTATTAAGTTTGTTTGCCTTTTTGCTTGACTTTCCTGTTCAAGTCAACTCATTATTGCTCTGGTGACTGAGGAAGGGTAACTGTCAACAAATCAAAGGTTTAATTGAAAAAAGTGAAAAAAATAGGATTAGGTTTGTTATGTCAATCATTCTGTGACCATCCCTTATTTAACTCAATTTGAATGTGTCAAAAAAATGCTTTTTTTGTTTTGGAGTACAAAAAGTCACAGGTATACAGGTGATAAGACAGAAAATGCACCAGGAGGAACATGATTTTAATTAAAGCTGCTGATAAAGAAGGGATGTTCTCCTGGGGCTTGTGTTTGGTCCATATGTTCTTGCCAATCATGGTAATAATGCAGGTGTGTTGATCAATCACATTTAAACACTGTCACAACTTTTGTCTTCTAAACTCATGATTTATAACTGCTTTATACAGTGTATTGTTTAGTAACATTTGAGGTGTAATGTGTAGTAAACAAGCTAAAAACAATAAAATAACACTGGTAGAGCTCTTCATGTAGAAGAGAAAACATTTACGGATTATTGCATTTCAGGAGCAAATGAGTGTGATTAGGCTTTTGTTTAGCTTAAATTCCTGCAGTTGGTCTTTAGAACTGATTCCCTGTTGTCTCCAGTGGTGTCACTCTTCATAGACTTCTTGTATGATTAAGAGACCAGAATGATACTGTATGTGGGAGTCCAAGTGAGGTTTGAGACTTTCTCAGTTTCTGAGATGGAGCTCATGAAGATGTATGTAAGGCAGCATTTCATTGTTTCCTGAATTGCGACGTTACTCTTTTCTTTTACTATATGTATTCATTAAACATTAGCTTTTGTCCCGTAATAAAAACTTAAGAAAGGTTACAAATAAGATTAGGCCATTCTGCCCATCTAGTCTGTTTGGAAGTTAATAGTTTGTTCATCCAAGGATCTCATTCAAGGTTTACTTGAAAGAATCCAATGTATTATGATCAACAAACTGGCAGGATACCATGTTCTGTACTCCTATAAGCTTCGTTCAGAAGCATGATCTTGCCCTGTTTTCTCTCAAAAGCAGTTTCTAACCTCAAATACTGCATAAATGACAAGGCTTTACTGCACATAGCACAGATCAGAAAAGGAATTTACTTTGCTAGTTCCACAAACGTAGGATAAAAAAACTACACACGACAGTTCAATATTGTGCTTTGATGATAGAGACTTGAAAACATTTTGCGTTCTTGTCTTGTCCATATTTCCAAACAATTTGTTTTCTGCTTAACATTTTTAGCATACATTTTCTGAGTTTCATGGGGTTTTTTGTGGGGATTTTTTTTTTAAAAGGTGTATAAAAGAAAGACAAACATATGCACCATACTGCAAAGACGCTCAAGAGAATATTATAATTTCACAACAGATTATATGTTCAATATTTCCCACTTTTTTATACAAAAGACATAAGTTCCATGAAAAGGGTAAAAAATAAGCTCCTTTATTACAATGTTTTCTAAGTATACATAAAAAAAACAGATTGTCATTTACCCCCTGGGCAAACTTCCCCACTGCTAAGTCAATGAATTAAATGGGCAATTTGCTCACGGTTTGCTCACTTGTGAAATGGGCCCCAGTGCATCCTTTGAAAAGTAAAAAGTTTGCGACCCAGTGGTGGTGCATTCGCATCAGAGTTCTTACAGCTGCGGTAACCGACCAAGAGCAGGAATAATCAATACTGTCACCCCCTGCCAATCAAACAAGTCACTGACAGTGGCTGTCTGTTTGCCAGACAGAGGCTCTTGAAGCCAAGCAATGGAATACCACAATGATACGCTGGCCTTCGGAGGACTGCATTGATACATCTTTTATAAAACACCGTGATAATCTCAAAATTATTGCAATTCTAGCTCTTGTAACCTCATGTTTGTATCTGCTCTGTAACCCAGTGGTTACTCGAAGCACCAGTGACCTCGCATCTGTAGAAAGGTGTTTGTGTTTAGAACGCCTCTTTTGTTAGCAATACGTCCTTGTGACTCTGACCTAACTGGAGGTAGACTGCAGGTAGCTACACATTCAGTTTTTGACAACAGAAAGACGAGAGAGGAAACTCGTCCAGCCGCTGGAAGAGGGGGTTGTGTAGGACTGAGAACTGTAACATCTGCTATCTGGCTGGAGAGAGAGCTCTGCCGGGAGAAATGGGCAGAGAAAGGAAAAGGAGAGAAAAGCTTTTTCTTCCTCTCATGCTGCTGTAGGGTGCCTTCACCCCAGCTGAAATAAAAGGCCTGATGATCGCTTCACCTCTGCAGCCTAGATTCTTTCCAGGGTCTCCTGAAGAGGAGGTGCCTTCACCTTGGAGTTTCCCACTGACAGGTAATTAGGAATTAATATGAGACCAAAACCCGATTGTCAGCGATTATTAATGAATGGCCAGCCCCCTGTGTTTATTTTAAGAAGTGTCTCTCCTGGCCCTGCAGATAAACAGCATTTTAATCTCTTTATTTTTCCATTCCGCTGAGAAAAACCAACGTGTTGCTGCAGATAACGTGACTTAAAGCATCTGACAAGTGAAAAAGTGACATTTTTGTGTTCTTTTTTCCCCTCCTTCGTTTTTGTACATACAGTACAAACAGCAGCGGTGATTCTAGAGGCAACACACATATCCGCAGACTCCATTGTTAGAAAGGGACTGAGCTTTGGTCATCTCGGGCTGGGGTGTGGAGTCCTCTCTGATATTTGTCAGAATCCAGTATGCTCTGACCTTACTTGTTTAATGAAGTGGTTGACTAGTGAAGGGGCTGTGGCCTCCTAGTTTGGCCTTACTGCAGGGTACTGTGTAATAGCACTTAAGTAAATAAAAGGGACTGGGTAGGAGATTATTGCTTTCATTGTGCTTTTGTAGATGTGTGCTACACAGTCTCCACACAGTTCAGCACAATTGCATGAATGTGAGACAAGACAAACGCTGGGTATGACAGTGGGGTGGTATTGAGAATTGACCCCATATCTGGAGGTCCAGGAATTATGGATCCATTGACTGCTGCTGAGTTCTGAAGCGTGGCGGCTGAATTTCGCCTGCGCGGTGCTGGCTGAGGGCCTGCCTGCCTGGGCAACAACAGAATTGAATTGAAACCGCAGGCAGCTTTTTTTTTTTTTGTGTGTGGCAAACATCAAGAAGCATTCTGTTTTCTTTCACTGGAAGTGACCAGTGACAGGATAGAGAGGCACCAGAAACATTTAACTACTCCGCTGCCAGATCTCCTTTAATATAGTTTCTCCGTCGTCGTCATTCTTAACGAGCGTTTTCATCTTGCATTTTTTTTCTAAACGATTTTAACTTTGCCCTGATCGAATCAAATACGTTTCCGTCATTTACATTTGAGGTATTTGGTTTATGATGTCGGTTAAGGACTGACAACTTTTTTTTTAAATGGAGATTTCCCACATTAGTCTGTGAAATGCGTGTTTGCATCCCAGGGCTCGTCAAATTTGAACTAGCAAAAATTCAAAGTAAAACTGGAAGACGTAATATTATAACACGTTTTTAATGGGGGGGAACATACAAAAAGGGTTTGCATGTACAAAGAAAACTATCCTAGCTTTGAATTTAAAATATTTTATTTTCCATTTAGTTTGGGTTTAGGAGGCTTCTTTGTAGTTTTCCAATCGGGCAATGAAGTGAAATAGACGTTGAGTCAAGTACTGAGCTAGGCGGGGTTCGCTGTAGCACACTGTGAGCGAAATCCTGTTGACACCAGTAAGTGCTGCTACTTAACACAGTTTCTAACGAAGCAGCACCCACCTGCTCTGTTTAATTCGAATCTTGCCATATATATTGAATTTTCTTGTTCCAGTTACCGAAATGTGTACAGCCGAAAAATCCGGGCAAACGCAAGCCTGTCGCCCCGCGGTTCACTGTTCCAATGTCCGAGTTTCTCTCCTCGCTGGGTCGCAGCCCCGTCGCATTCTTGAGAGCAGCGGCAGTGGCAGCGCCCATGCTGGGTTTTCAGGCAGCTGTGAAATGCGGTCTAAACACTCTTGTGTTCACTGCACGGAGCCCCGCGCTTCTCATCTCTCCCCCCCTTCACCCTCCCCACTTCCTCTGTAGCACTTATCCCGCCTCAGACGGCTGGTGGCTGAATGGCTAAACGGATTATCTAACAACAGAGCACCTTCCCTCCCTGTTTTCCCTCAATATACTCGGGCAGCAGCTATTGAGATGGCCCAGCCCAGCCACTATCCGGCCATTATTGAAGCTTCTATGGGGCTTTATACCGCGAGGGCTCGGCATTGCCCTGCGCTTCATCAATCATTGACATCAGCCGCAGCCCCTCTAGGAGACCACGGCTCACTGCCCCCATCAAGGCAGGCTGAAGATACCTCACTAGGAATGTCTGCTCTGTTCCTCTCCTGCGTCCTGGGATCATTCATGGGGGGGGGGAGTGTATATATACAGATTTTAAAATAGCTTTTTTTCTTTGGAATTGTCAAATTCCAGTACATTAAACTGCCGGTATTATTCATTAATAATAACAAAATACGCTTCTATAAATATATAGACGGATGCATAGTATCCAATATTTATAATTTAATATTACTATGAATAATATAATAATAGGCGTGCTTCTTAATTACTAGTTATGCCTTTTTCACAGACGGTGCCGTCTTTTTCTATTTTTTTCTAATTCTACTTATTTAAACTATCAGTAACTGTCCTATTCTGAACCCACGCAGCTTGTTTATATCTTTCGTTTAATTGATATTGATTCATCTGATTCATTTTAGTAACCGCACGCATACAGTCTATTAGAATCGGTCGAGCAGGTCCAAGCGGTTACAGTTGGTTGCTATGTGGCCTTGAGATCTCTGGTTCAGCTGAATTGCGGCCTAAACTTGACCTTGTTTTGCCCGGTCTTGTCTCTGTTGGATGTAGAATTGAGCTGAAAGCTGTTGTTCCCGCGCCGACTAGATGCACCACAGCCGATTTTTGTCAACTGGAGAGAAAGAAGGGGAAAAAAAAGAGAAATAATTTGTTAGTACAGCGTGGCTAGGCCACTGGACTCTGCGCCTCGGTCCGCACGATACCTTTTACCGGAGTGTAACGGACTCGCAGACAAAGTATGAGTAATAATACGATCAAAATGGCTTGGAAACAAAACAATTTGTGTTTACACTGGGTTAACACGCTTCTGTCCCGCTAATCACAGCACGATGCTTTATAAAGCACGTCTGTGCTACTTTGTTCAATTGCTCACAGAAGAGCGTGCTGAGGACACGCATCCTATTGCTGTCAACACAAGTCGGAACTCAAAACGTTAACAACACTTCGGGGTTTGTTTGGTTTTAACGAAGCTCACAACTTTGCCTTTTAACCACATCATTTTACTCCCATTTAACATATGAGGTTTCGGCGATTTATTTTTATTTCCTCAAGCTCCTGGGGGTACCAGGACGCCGTCGTCCGTGGGTTATAAGTCGCAGTGCCGTGCCGCTGTTTCTCACGACTAGCTTAAGTTAAATAAAAAAAAACAAACAACTGTAATGACGGAACCCTGTTTGCAAAACCTTGTTGTCGTGAGGCAACAATTATTCTTTGCAGAGTAACCCTCATCTGTGCGAAAGCCAGCAAACGACGTCAGGACAGGAAACGTGCAGCACATACAGTAAAGCGAAGGCCTGTTCTACGCTCTCTTACTGTGCCAGACCGCTGGTTGGAGCAGATGTCTTTTGCCTGGGTGCTGCAACGCCAACATGCAAGCTAAAGATTCGTTTCAAAAAGGCAGCCAAACTGCATGTTAGTTCCCCCACACACTTCACTGATAGATAAATGGACGGAATGGATAGATCACACAGGTAGGTCTTGAGAACTTCTATCCCAAATTCCATCATAAAATAAAGCTTTAAGCGCCCAGGTGCTAATACCTGATAATAAACACAATTGTATTGTTTACGAAAGAAGTGTTAAATGTCAAAGCCCTCGGTGGGATCTTTTTTTTAAAAAAAAAAAAACAGTATGCCGAATTCAAGTCTCCGCTTTAACTTTTTTAATAACGATTTTTCTGTGCCGTAAGCTCTTACCCATCCCTGGTGGAATTGCACAATCAGATTAAGGTTATATTTTACAGCAGACGGAATGGAGCAATAAAGCATGGAGCGCGGAAATGGGACTTCACCCATCAATTAGATCTCTATTAGCAGCCAATGCAGACTTCACCACAGGAAATGTCACATCTCAGCCCCAGCCAGCCCCTTCACTTTCTCCTTAAATTAAAAAAATCTTCATGCCGGCAAGTTTAACTCGAACCAACCTTTTGTTTTGTTGTGTTTTGTTTGGTTTCTTCTTCTCATACAGCACCTGCCCATATTTTCCCCACTACTGGTAGGCCTCTATGACCACTGATAATAACAGAAAGCAACGTCCCAGTGTGAGCAGAATCTCCAGGCACCTGCAGAACAGGACTGACTTAATTTACCACAGAAAATTATATCAGCCTCATTTGGTTTATTAATATTAAAAGCTTTATTATTTTGCTCGCGCGCCCCCACTTTAAGGCAATTAACGGCACAATGCACCACGTACTGTACCTTTGAATACCTATTCAACTGGTCTGCCCTCATCTATCATGTGTGTCAGACTATCCGCAACTTATTAATATTAATTATATTGTAGCTTACTGTTTACCCAAACAGTGTCGCAAACATTAACCGCCTACAGTTTATAGTCCTTCCATTTAATGATAGTTATTTGATATTACGTTACAACTTTTCATCTCCATGTTTTGTTGGCAGACGTCGGTGGAAATATCATTAACGTAGTTTAGTGTATATTGGAATAAAATCAGAAACCTACTATAGCCCACAGTAGGCGCGGGTGGGGGGAGTCAATAATA
Source organism: Lepisosteus platostomus (assembly GCF_059453375.1). Classification (NCBI taxonomy): domain Eukaryota; kingdom Metazoa; phylum Chordata; class Actinopteri; order Semionotiformes; family Lepisosteidae; genus Lepisosteus; species Lepisosteus platostomus. The sequence continues at coordinate 11,311,167 of NC_142611.1, forward strand.
TATAGACCTGTTTTTAGACATGTTTTTCTTGCATTTCAGCTGTACGTGTGCGATCACGCAGCCGTTTTCGGGATAGTATTTCTGGAACTGCTTTTAAAAAAGGTTGCAAGTAATAATTCCGACCTGTTGTCTCGTATAGCCTAGAATTCATTCCGCGCTTACATTTACATTACGGTTTCTGTTAAGACATCTGATAAGCAGCATACATTGGTTTGGGTACACTCGTTTAACTTACGGATATTTATTTCTTTTTTTTCCACTCTTAGCTGGATGTTGTTCACAATAACAGTTCTAAGCAAATGACGAGGATCATTTATCATCAATGACAAACTAAACTAAGACGCTGTGTCAAGTACGTTGTATAGAAGGGGGTTTAAAAAGACTGGATTTACCCCAAGAAAAGGGGGCACCAAAATGAAGAGCATCGCGCAACTGAAAAGTTGGGTTGATAAAGAAAGTACTGTTGCTTCATTCAGCAGGACCATGAATTGAAATGGGTTTTTACGTATCAGCTCTGCTGAAGCGAACTGCTCAATGCTTGAATGCTGCGAGACTGCCAAGATGGACATGCTCTGTGGTTGATATTATAATTTTCATAATGCTCTTTTATGTCGATGGAGTCTCCTTCGCTGAGGAGCCCGCAGAGTCAGTGAAAGGGGCTTTGAGGATTCTAGGAACGGGGCTGCGTGCCCCCTGCGGGAGTGAGTGGCATTCGGTGCCCCGGCCAGGGCGCGTCTACTCCCGCAACTCCAGGCTCCTTCTTCCGGCAGTCCCCCCCGCTTTCATTAGCATGCACGACGCCATCAGATCAGAGAGGTGATTGAGATATGGTGCGCAACACTTGATGAATAGAGGAAGCCGTAACTGTGCACAGGGCATTTACTGGTTACCCCTTCATGAAACCGTCATCTCGCGTACTTTGTTTTGGAGCTGCGTGAAAGGAGTACAGGAGACCGTTACACACCAAATTTTTGTTTTTGACTCACTAAATTTTAGTTTAATACAGTTTTTTTTCCCCCCTGAAACTCTTGTCTTTGTCCTGCCAGTGACGATGACTACCGGTGAAAATAAGAGACAATCAAGATTCCACTTTTCATTTTTTTTCTGCGTTTAAAGTTGGTTAAAGTTGTCTATTCAACCGCTTCCCGAGTAATAACATAACAAAAGTCCATTTTTGTTACGTAACAGACGTAACCGTCGTACCCTCAGAATCAGCTGGTGGACCTGACTTGATTCCCGTAGTCTTTGAACAATTATAAAATTAGTTTTGAAGCTTAATAGAGGGACTGATTATTCTACTGGCTAATCTATCCTCTTAATACAGGCCGTTTTTTCAACCAGCAAAATAAACATCATGCCGAATTTGCGATTATGTTTCAATTGCCACTTGAGAAACAGTGTTTACCAGGATCTCAGTTACAGTACCTTGCAATACCGTTTTAAAAGATTTAGTCTCCAGTCACTCCTGATTTTAATTTCTGCCTCTGGTGGGGCAGAGGTAGGTTATAGGGCAATTGGTCAAAATGAAAACGCGTCAATACAGATATTATGACACTATGCACGGTATATATTACACTATAAACATAACTTTTGGTTTTGAACACATTTCAAATAAATATTCACAATCTGGTGTCGTTTGAAAATACGATTTTAACGAGCCTTTCAGTTACAATGCATATGCCACGAAATAGATCACAAACTAGTTTTCTTCCTATTGTTGCCCTGAAAAGATATCCATTTATCATCTCACAAGACAGCACAGGATCTTTATCTAGTTTGCCCAGTTTCCGACCCAAATTCAGCATTTTTATGGAAAACTGCAGTCATTTTGATTGATGAAATCTAAAGATGTCTAAAACAGCACCAGGGATCCCCGACTGTGGAACTCCAAAGGGGCGCTTCAATGTTGGCATTGTTGCCGAAAAATAAAGGGAAAAAAGTCAGGAAAATGGGCAAAAAGTTAGTGATTTGAGTTAAAGAAGAAAGAGGCAATGAAATGAAGCCCTTGGTCCTTTATCTTGGTTCACACGTGCAAACAGTGGGAAAGTAGCGTCCTTTCCCGTTCAGATGGGTAGACAATGCCTATTTTCCACAAATCAGCGCCCTTTGTTTATTTATAGAAAACAAACATTGGGCTAAAAGTGAAAGGTAGTTTTTACAAGAATTCCTCCCATAACCCAAATGACAACATCCTATATTTTTTCCCCCGTGAAAACGTTCGATTTTCTAAAAAATTTAAATACCCTATGATATTATCCCTGGATATGAGCGTTATCTATCCATTTTACGCATGGGTATATAAACACGCAGATAGCAAAACAGGTATTTTAACCGCTACAAACAAAAAGGTTAGCAAAGATTTTAAAGACCTGGACATGCGGCTGTTTTTGTTTTTCAGGTCGTACATTTGGCAGAATTGGTGCAGTCTGTGTGCTATGAGCAGTACGCGAGCTAAATCGTCAGTAAAGCGGGTAATACCTTTATTGACAGAAGCATTAGTTTGCTTGCTTCCCGTCTTGTTTACCGTGATGCATAGCGGAATAATGTCACCTGCCTAATTGTCCTAAATTACCGCCTCCTGTTATTAATAATCACTGGAACGTGGCTGCTAGACATGCCACTGGGATAGCAAAATGACAAATAAAGACCCCACCAGGGGAAAGAGCTTGCTTGCTGTCTTCTGTCACGTCACCCAAAGGGAGTTACGATAAATCTTCCTTCATTTTAACTACATTTGCCCTTAAACTCCTTCAGGCGAGGGATGCTGTGTTAAGATTGCGTTTGTGTGCCAATGCTTAGGACCAGCTGCTCCTAAATACAGACAAGCTCTTGTCAATTAGCCATTGACGAGCAGGTCCTCCACCGCCCGAGGCGATTTTGCATCCAGCAGTGTACAGTCCCCACAATTAGTATCAATTTTTGCTGGGACCTCCGGGGAACAGAGGCACAGCACGGGCTGTGCGCAGAGTAAACTGGAACGACAACTTCTGAAGGGAAATAAGGACTTTGAAATGCGGGCCGCGTATGACACAGAACAGATGACGATCGGAGGGAGATGGTGGAAAAGTATATTTTTAGGCGCCATTTCCTGCTTCTCCTTCCTCGCTTTTCCAGTCCCGGCTCCAAGGCGGTGGCACGCACCCGAACAGCAGAAGCCGATGAATTGGGGACATTCACAAAGATAGGCCACAGCCCCTTCTCACCGTGCGCCTTTGTGGCCGGTGTCACCTCAAGCAGCTGGTGGCATCCCCTGCTCCCGCGGTCCTGCCCTTTGGCCCGGCTAGGGTTGGACAAGGCTGTCGGTTCCCTCTAACAGATCTGTGATGTCTCAGGTCACCGGGGCCAAGCTTCCAGCAGGACAAGCAAACCGCTGGCAGCTGAGCCGAACAAAAACTCCAGAAGATGGGCAGGCCGGGGGAATCATTAGTGGAGGTGTTTGTTTAACTAATTAGCAAGCTGGGTAGTCAGGGGTGGAAAAGAAAAAACCGCTTGTTAGACAAGGCACCTTGCAGGAGTTGCCGGGTTCAAAGTACAGGAAGAGGGCACGGCAGCATCGGCTGTGTGGCCCAGTGAAGTTCAAGAACAGAGCAAACAGCGCCTGCCGAAAGGGACAGCAGTCAACTGGAAGGCAAAAGATGTCAAACGACGCCAGAGAAAAATAGGATCCCGCGTTAAATATGGGAAAGTTTAGGGAACGGGGCGACGGGTCAAGAAAAGTCAACAAGAGAGCAGGCTTAATGACAGAAGGAATTTAATATCAAAAATACATAAATCTCCAAGTAAGGGCAGCAACATAATGGATACAAAGGGGGCGAGTGTTCGAGTCAACATTGATTTGTTAATGGCGACAAAATGGATTGCTCCGGGTTGTTAACATTTAACACAAAAGTTAACACTAGAATAGAAGTTGTGCGAAATAAAGGGGTTCTTTGCAAGTCGAGGCTATCATATAGGCCCATTGGAGACAAAGGACATAATGCAACTGAAACGTCAAGTCAGAAGAATTAATCCGAAGTGTTCAGGCGAAATCTCGCTGCAGTTGTTCGAAATATAGGCTTGGTTTAAAATGGTACAAATAAAGTGTCAAATATGTTCACTCCTTAGCGTTTCTTAAATGTTACAAAATTGCAAAGAATTTAAAAGACGGCTTCATTACTGTTATCGGTATCCTTAGTTCTAGGCGAGCTGTTGGCTATGTGGTGTCATTATATGTTTCTCGGTGAAATGTTGCCCTGCATGCCATATTTACAGAATCCTTTGAAAAGTGCTCAACTCGCACGAACATTGCTTGTTCCACTATTATGTATTTCCATTAGTTATCCTCACCGTAAAACATGGTACAAAGTAATTTTCCTTCCTGTAAAATGTGTTTACAGATCAGATTCGCTACATTTCTGCAAGGAGCTCAATAAAGCTGTTGGTGATCAATCGAGTGGTCATCCAAAGTTTTGAGTCTAGTTCTCTGTACGTACGGCACTTTACTGACTTCCATAGCTCCTAGGCGTCGCCTTCCGTGCTACATACCATAATTTCTAATCCCTGAAAGACCAGATTCACTAAGAAATAAGAGAAAATGCAAAATCGTACTTGTGTTTTGTCTCTTCGTTAGTAGTGCTCAGAGCTATGTAGTTCTAAGGGGACCTAAAGTTCTGAACTGAGATCTCATCTGTAGCACGGCTGTTGTACTCATGAGCAAGGTGTATCACTCAGATTGCTTAAGTACAATGATTAGCTGTACAATTTAGTACAAATGTGAATCGCGTTGAATCAGCACAGTACTTGAACAATCAATAATCGTGGTCCATCTGATTTGACAATGCTTTTAGAAAAACAATTATCCTACTTGTTTTAAATGCTACACCTTATAATACATGTGCAGTGAATCGCAATATAACAGGCATGTTCAACAGCAATGTGAATTCAGGTTGGACCTAGATTAAAGTGTTTTACATTAAAGTATTTTTTTAATCTTATGAGGCCATACACTACAGCATAACAGTAAATACTACTATAATATTTCCATGTAACTGCCGTGGGGAGTGAGAGTTCTGAATTTATTCCGCAGATTGACTTGTGTCCGAAGACTGGCCCTAAAACACATTTCTTTTTCCGTGAGACCCTGAGTGCTGTGCACTAAGAGCAACAAATTACAGATTGTCTCATCTCAGTGGTATGCTTCACTTTGCTGGGGTCAATGGTAGTCAGCAGAGTCAGTAGAGACATGTAATTGCCCCAGGTCTGACAGAATGTCTTCCACTTCTCGGGCCTTCATCAATCTCGATCTAATTATCTTTTTGCACAAAAATTACTATAGTACCGTTCGTCGACTCAACATTTTACCGGATTTCAAGCAGATGGTTATATTTGTGGCGGGGATTCTGTCTCGTTTCACGTTCTACACGATTTTAACGATCTCATCACGAAAACATCACCATGAAGTTACTTTACGGAGATTAAAAGAAATCTAGACTGTCTAAGACGTCTAGATGAATTAATTATTGATTCGAGGCGCAAACGTCTGTGGTCTTTGCTAGGTTAAGTTTAGAAATAGAAAAGCTAAAATGTCATTTTGTGGTTCTATAAATATAAAATAGGCCTGTTACGACCATCATGAAGTTGCACAGATCATTTAAAAATGATACTGACCAACCTGTAGAGTGTGGTCTTGCAAACGTTCTGTAATTAATCTTTTCTTTTCAAGAACACACAACTATATTCTAAACGAGAGGCCAAAAACCGACTGTAGTAGCTCAAACATTTTCCAAGCTTGTATTCTTCTTATAAAATATAAAACGTGACACACGAACAAGCTAATAACAGTTGTTACATTTGCTGTACCTTCAGTGGTCTATTTCTTATCATGTGCACGAAGCTCAGAGCCTTTCAGGGTGGTCTACCGGGTTAAAAAAAACATATGCAGGGCCTTTAATAGTGTACCTCGTGACATTGTACGAGAAAAACATCCAAATAAAACAAGAACTTCTTTTTCCATCATGTCAACATTGCTCATTTAGTGATGAACAAGCGACAGAGCAAGATTACCAAACCTGCTGGCACAAATATGGTTGCACCTGGGCGTACGGTTTCAGGAACGTTTCCTGTGGTTTTATCCTTAAACGGTGCAGATATTCGCCGGTCCACTGAGAGAGATGGTAGTTATTGGGAACTAGACATGACCTTTCCCAGTTTCTCAGTCCTTTCCTAATCGCCTCACCCTCCCTAACCCTTGTTAGTTCCCAATATGTCTCCAATGGCCTTAAATTCCATAATTCTTCATAAAAACGTATTATTAGGGAAATCCTTCCTTTTTGACATTTTAATAGTGCAAACTAATCATCTGCGTGACATCGGCCATTCATCTCTACAAAAGGAGGCACAAAGAGGGCGTTTCTTTCCAGACCCGTCCGATTTCCATTCTATTTTGAGAGAGGGCTCGCAGACAATAAAAGCGTTGTTAAACCCTAATGGTTATGTTTATGAAACCAACCATACCAGTGTATGAAGTTAATTTTCTGCTGAATTAGAAAATGATGTAAACCATAAAAATAACAAGGATGAACTGTTCGCGTTCCCTTCTCCTCTTTGAAAGAAGTGCACCGGCTCTTCAGATTTGCTTGTAAATTCATATCCCGAGAGAGAGAGAGAGCCTGACAAACTCTTCGAAACTATGTTATGAATTCTTTCGCGAAACAGCTCAATTTAGCAGCCGTTTAAAGCAATTTTTGAAACATTTCTCCAGCGGGAAATAGCCAGGATAGAACTAAATCCACCGGGATTTCACCTCCAACAACCCTCCAATAACGTCAGAGTCAGCACCACTCGATTAGGGTATAATTTTTAATATATATGCAATAAATGTTCACTTTGTTACCTTGAATGACAGAAAATAATATCGGCAAATCTTAATATCCATCCATTACTTGCAAATGATCCACACACTGGATATATCTCCGCTTGATTAATTTATTTTCAGATAGCGTTTGATAAAGCAATAACTATAGGCACGATCTTGACATTCGCTCTTCGGGGGGTTATCAGATAAACCTGCCTCATTAAACTGAGATGATGAAGTTGTTTAAATCTTATTAATTATTAATTGAATGCAATTAATTTCATTCTCATCTATAAAGCATTATGTTGCACACATAACAAAAAATGCTCCAAACTAAAAAAATGGAATGCAAGATTGTATGAAACATATATGTATCTGTCCAAACCATTCACAGTGCATGTAATTACGTATAAATGCCAAAGCTGTGTAATTATAATACAGACTAGTTCTAAATTGATTCAATAGGAGTTCAGTGGATACATTTTAAGTGCTACACAATACAGATTTCTTTAATTCTCATTTAATTCTTCTTTTAGAAGAATGAATAATCTTTACAATTAAGAGTAGCTGTTCTTATTCTAGTAGCGGTAGAATACAGATTTAAAATGAGTTTTCTCTTACTTTGAGGGATTTTAGAACAATTTGAAATTGTGACTCTTGTGCTTTAAAGACCTGCCTGGCGTATGGTTCTTTTTCTGCCTGTATAATGAAAGTACACTTCCTTCTGTCTTACGTCAGAATACACAGGAAACAACGGGCTGAAAGATACAAATTTTGACTCGTCGGACATGTTCGAGAAGAAAGCTTTTTGGAAGCTTTCATCCCTGAGATGATGGATTTGCGGAGGCGATGGATAGCTGGAGTGTGTTAAGGCTTCATCAAACTGTGAAGCTCCACCCCGCACTAATAATCTGTCACCAACACAGAGAACACACACTGGGATTCCAGGGAAACACCCAGTGCCAAAGCCCACAATTCGTTTTGGAAAGGAGAAAGATGCGTTATTCAGCACAAATAAACAAAACGGGGCGATAATCCGTTTCATATAGTGATAAGAAATAGAGGAAGTCAAGTGTTGTTGTTTTTTTTTAGCAAGGCCTCAGAGCTGAGACCTTTGTCTTGCACTAAGGCCTTATACTTCACCAGAGACACGAGGTAATAATCCACAAACAGGCCTACGCATTATTTGTCACAAAAATATGGCGACACATTGTGTTGCCTCGGCATTAAATACACTTGCTGTTTATCTACAAAATAAGACCCTGACAGCTTAATAGATGGTTCTTTCCATTTAAGGAGCGGTTCAAGTAGTTACCATAACGTCTATGTCAAATACACGCGAACATTGGCCGGTTGTCTCACAAGGCTGGTTCCTCTCACAACATTTCAGACCTTGGGCAGTTTGATTTGGTGGATTAAGATGCTGACAGAAAACGCTTCGTTACGAACCTACAAACGCTTCCTAAAGTCGGTCGTATTTTTTAGATTATCTAGAGGAAAAGGCTTACACTTTTCCGAGTTCAAAAACAGAAGTTAAAAAAAAAAGATTTTTTTCTTTTCCGATAGTCATTTAGTCCCCGTTCATTCTCAAGGACTGAATATATTCTTTGCGGCGGCTGTTCATGAAATATCAGTTAAAGCTGAGTGCGCTCATGAACTGAATGTCCTGCCCAGTCTGTCTTTTGTATCCTTGCATGTGTGAGACCCTCAATGTTAAAAAAAAATGTGCAGGCTGCGCACGGGCTACTTTTGGTTTATAACGTAAATGAACGTTCCTGTTATTTTTTTTTAAATAGCGTAATATGCTAATTCATTTGATATACGATTATGCCTGTCCTTGAAGATTGGAAAATTTGAAACGGGCCTACAGATTCTCACTTTTTACTGCAAAAGTTCCATTTCTGTATCAAAATGTACTTATATCTTGTTGGAAAAAAAAACAAGAATGTCTGTTCACGTATTAAAATACATATTTATATTATAGAGAGCTATTTCTTACAGGGTTTTGGTTTGAGTCTCAAACAAGGACGGCATTTATAAAATAAATTGCATCTGTTGAAATCAACGAAGAAGCGTGATTCAGCAGTGCTTTCTTAATCCAATTTTTATTCTTAACAAAGCTAGGCATTAATATAATTCATTCAGGCCCATAATTGTTAATTTTAGAAAAAAAAACGCAGTTCTAATCTGAGTACAAAACATTGTGTCGCTTGTTTTTGTTTGTCCAAAACATTTTTATCAATGACTCGGCTTTTGAAACCATGAAATCCTATCTAGCCTTGTATATCACCTGCGCCCTGGTTAAAACAATGCGTTGAAATTAAAAGATGATTAAAACATATTATTATTGCAAATGCATCTGATACATCCACGGATTCAAAATCGGTTATTAGGTTCAGCGACAACGCAGGCACATATTTTGTATACTGTAGTTGCAATAAAATAGTTGCCTGTGTTAGCATTCTAACGGCGAGGAAACAACAGATAACCTGTTTTGTTGAAATGTTTAGGACATTTTAAAGCCGCTTTGCTCCTTGTTTTCTGGAATGACGCACGAGAAAACCTGATTGAAAACAATATAGTAATAATACGCCAAAGTCACGGGAAAAAAAATAGCATTTTTTGTGAGCCCACGAACCCTAAGGGCGTCGGTGCAACATCCAAAATAATTCCCCGAAGAGTTTGGCTATAGTTATGTTTTGATATGTATACGTCCTTTTAACGCTCTAGCTATTTGTTTAAAGTAATTGTTAAGCCCTCATACCGGTAATTGCTTTGCTTACTACAAAGCAAAGCGCTCACTGGAGCAAAAGCGTTAAGAGAGACCAGCCTTCTTCGTTTGCGTTATTAACACGGCCTTTCTAAACAAATGCTTTCAAGTTCTAACAGAAGCTATTCATTAAGATGTTCTGTTTTTTTTACTTTTCAACCCTTTTCGTTTAATCCTGATTCTTCGTTTGTACTCTTCTGCCCCGTTCCACACCCTATTTGCTTTAGTCCTTTTTATTCCGATACAGCTGGGAGAAGAATTGGGTCCTTTTTTTCGATTAGATCCGAATTCCTATTTCTGTACCCTTGATTTCTCCTTTACCGCCTTTTGACTTGTCTTGTCAATCGCTTTCTTTTGTTTCCTCCTACATTTTCTTTTGCGAATTCTTCCGAAAACGCCTAGTACCCGCTGATGGATCAGTTTTCAAACGGGATACAAGGAGGGGAAAAAAAACTGAAGTGAGTGGTTTCCCTAGTAATTCCCTTGTTTTTGTGAAAATGCAGATATTTTCTGTGGTGTGGGAGTATTTTGACCCGTGTCGCAGTGGGGGGTTTAAAGCTAACTGTCAATTCTTTACAGGGGCGAAAAAAAGCAAACATAAATATATAAACAAGTTATCCACCTAAACGAATTCTTTCTTCAATTTCTACCGTTTGAAATTGCTTCGCGTTTTTAATATATACAGTAACAGTAAGAAGCAAAACATCGCTCATCAGTTTAATCGTTTTTCCCGTTTACGGGTGTCAGGTAGTCTGTAATCAAATTGATCATATTTGTGAACGTCTACAACATACAATAAAGTGATCCAAAAATCTGTACCGGATAGTGAAAACGAATGAGCTAATTCTCAGAACTTATCGAGAAACGCATTTTTTCGTGTTATTTCTATACTGGAGTTTCCAATTGAACGCCTGTTACATTAAGTTAAAGATTCTGCTGTTATTAAGCAATTTTCCCTCTACAGTATGTGTGAATATTAAACCTCGCATTTCCTGACGCGGAGGAACACGGATTGAGCTATATTATAATTCACCGCATAGAACATAAATTATTTTTTCCTGTTCTTTTCATGTTCCATTATATTCATTCGTGAAAGTTTAGAATTTATATCGTCCGGTTTAGCTGATTTCTTGTAATTTGCTAGTTAATCGGTAGCATACACATGCGATTTGACAGTTGCCAAGATCAACATAGAAATGAAGGTTGAAAACGCTTTTCAGATTCAGCCAAGAACATTCGGGACTTGCATTGTTTTTCTTTAGAATAATCATAAACTAGATCCTCCTTAATTAATTCACCTTAAACATAGTCCTGTTCGTCTGGCAGTGTAATTTTAAAACATACGACAAATGTCTTAAGATTACCATAATAATAATAATATTTCTGATTTTGTTTCGAGGCTCAGTTTAAAAAGTGCGTCTTGCCAGGTTGTTTATTTCACTAAGGAAACCCGTACATGACATGTCCCCAGTGCAGCACTAATAAAGCCATTCAGAAGCATCTATTCTCCAAGGTGATTTCACCGGCAGCATCTCAGCAGCGCTGCGTAAGAAACCGGGAGCCGCATAAAATACAGTGTACAAGAAAAGAGGAAGGCGAAAATACCAAAAGCTACATTACTGAGTAAGCAGGCGAAAAAAACGAACCAATTAAAAAAGACGATATCTTTACAGTACTTACATCGAAGGAGAACCGAGATGCGCTATATCCGCCCGGTGCCATTCCCTTACAGTAGGATATTTTGTCTCTTTCTCAGACATTCACTTAAACAAGTGGAAACTTTGCATCCTTCGGCACCATTTTATACATGATGAGCCGTCAGTAATAGGATTATTAAACAAAAACCGTCTCAGGCGCTGGCGTTAACCTTTTTTTAAATGCCTAATTAGGTTTTGCACAGAAAAAAATTAGATTTAACATTGCTTACATTGCCTACATTTTCTGTTGATGCTAAAACAATTTCAAATAACAGCATTATACGGATCTCTGCCAATCACGTAAACAGACCTTTTTTAACAAACATTAAAGTTATGGTATATTCTTTTAAAACACGTTATACTTATCCGTATGATCTAATATTATATACATATAAACTAATTACCTTCTGCCGCTGCCTGCCTCGATTAAGGGGATGTGGAAGTTTCCAAATCTCCCTCTAGTGGACAAAGTGTGTACAGCACGGGACCTGCTCCAACTCCTGCTACGTGCAGCAGACTAACAGCACAGAATAGAAGAACCTGCTCATCCGCGATGATGTTGCTAACAAAACCTTCGAACTTCAGTGGTAGAATCACGACTCATAAAAATAAAACTACATTTTTGCGAGACAACATAACATCGAGAGCCTTTTACAGAAAACGGACACCTGGAAGACATTGGTAGCCTATAATTAATCGTATAGCCTTTAATTGTGAAACGCTGTTAACTCTGGTCGTTTGCGTGTTTACTGGCGGAGACATGGCCTTATTGATGTTTATTGTAATACATTTTCAAAGAGGGGAACGCCTTACGAGTGTTTCGGGTTGTTTAATAATCATAATCATAATCATAATAATCATAATATATTTGAACTCAAAGGAGATAGACTTACCTCATTTTTATCAGCTTTTATACACGCTTGTTAGAGAAGAAGACTATAAACTGTAATCGTGATCTTTAATATCGATATTAAGTATAATTCAAAAACATTTTTTTTTATCTCGCTGGTTTAGATGAGCATAACAGCTTTGTTAGGGCTGCAATTTCGATGTTTGAGATAGAGATCTCATAGTGCTAATAGGCCGCCTGGACAGACGGTACTACCCGTTTACTCGATGATGATGCCCTGGGTTTTTTTTTATCAAGAAGCGACTGGATGAGATCCTCAGGGTTATTAGATACTAGCGATCAAACAAGCTAGATGTGCTGAATGGGTTAATCCGGCCTGTAACGTTTATCTTCTCGTATCAGTATCAGTACAATTTACCTAGTTATCAAGTTTAGTTTTCTCTTTTCTATCCTGTGAGATTTACGAAGCTAAACTAGTTGTTACTACCACTGCTGATTATTTTCTGTACGTCGACAACAGCAATATCAGTAAGCCATATGTGTATGAGAGAAGTAGCCTGTTTTATTTTATTTTTTTTTTGGGGGGGGGGTTGTTTTGAAATGGAGCTTAAAGCATTAAACACTCGTAAATGCAATAACAAGGACAGGTAGGCGATACAAAGTTGACAAAAATGTGCAATGACGAAATGGAAGTTGACCACTCTCCATAATGCGGTGTGTGTGTAGCAACAGCAGTAGCGCCAAGGACAAAACGTTTGACTGTTGTCAGCTCTTGTTTCGCAAGCAGCACAGCCTTCTGTTATCTACCACCGGGAGAGCCGTGATCTTCAGCAGTCAGTGCGCTACTGAGGTCAGATGAGCAACCGCATTGCTCTAACGCAATATTGCGGTAGCCAATATTCATACTTTTAAGAGAAAGATCAATTCACGAGTTGGGTTTTACATATATATATATCTCATCTCAATCAAAAGTTATTTGAGAACAAAGAAATCTATACACAGAAAGGAAAGAGTGTTACTTTTTCCGTCTTAGGCCTTCAAACCAGGGAAAATATTAACCTATAGGGAAATACAGAGATCACTGATTGGACGAGAGATCGGTGGGCCCCAGGTAGTGCACCCAGGTATTCACAACGGTAACCAAATGAGAGAAGGTTCAATAGCGCTTTACTGTGAGCAAAGTGCACGGGGGTAAAAGTGTGAGTTGTATCTCAGTTCCACAGAGACTTACTGAGGTACCAGTTCCCTCTGGTGGCAAGCTCTGGGTACTACAAGATTTCTACGCCTCGGCTCGCTGGGACTTGGAACAACGGTTCACAATCTAGGTCCTGGGTTAACACTGTCTCTTCTGGTTTTGGACCAGCCGAATTTCTTAATCACGGTGATTTTTATTTACGTTTTCTTGTTTGGGGCATATTTGGAAAATTTGTTTCCAGCGCATGGAAGGATTTCTAATTGGTATCGACCCTCTACCGAATCCTACATTCAGAAGTGCTGGCTGAAATGTAAATCAGGTGGGCCTCCGCAGAAGGAAAAAACGCTCTTTGTGGGCGTCTGATACAATGTGTCTTTCTCACCCTGTTCATCATCAATTCTTCAACTTGTAAGAGCTGCATCAGTAAGAAACGACGTCCAGTAGGCTTTGGAGGTAACAAAATACAGTAGCTGGTGGAAGTGCTGTACGCAACGGGCAACGCAGGCGAATTGAAGAGTAGATCACCGATGAGACAGAGGGAGCTCTGTTCTGCAGAGAAACTGGAATAAAGGTGCCGAATGATCGTGCTCCAGTCCAGAAGATGCAGAAACGGTGAGGCCGGCTGAGGTTCATCACTGTATAGGAGCTTGGCCGAAACTCTCTCGATCCCAAGAAGCGTTCAAGACAGCCCAAGCCCGGCCGAGACTCATGGTCCAGCAAATCAAATCCGAATCACAACTTTAAAGACAGAATCCAAACTTCAGCCAAGTGAGCCAGAGAAGCTCAGAATGGTGTAGATTTAGCCACTACACCCAAACTTTCAGATGAATGTTAGGGTTCCTTCCATTGGTCGGACCAGGCTTACTTGCTTAGTTCTGGTCAGTTACATTGTACGTCCCCATGGGTCATGACTGCTACGCATCTTTGAAAGAGGACTAATTTTGAGTCAACTAAGTGAATCCGCTTTATAACATTATAGAGTATATACTATTTATTCTGCTACTGCTATCTGTAATTACTTTTTTGCACATTAGAAATGAAATAGCACAGCTCAAAACATGTTTATATTATATTAAGCACATACAACAATCTGTACAATATTAAAAATGAATTAATAAAAATTACAGTAATGTACGGTCTTGTTCCTATGCTTCCAGGGTAGTTTCCAGGTTGCTGCAAAACTCACAAAGAACAAGTGGCTTTTTGGAACAAGTGGCTTTCAGACTCGAGTGGAAAATGACAGTAAGTGCTTCGCAAACAGGACGGAACAGGAAAAAATAAAAGCACCATTAACAAGTTACATTGCCGAATCGAGACAATGAAACACTAATGAAAACATCAGCTTTCAGGCAGCAGTGTGAAGTAGTGGTCAGGGATAGCCCTATAACTAGAGAGTTGTAATGTCAAATCCTATGTGGGGCTCACTTACCAGGTACTGGTAAAGGTACTTTCCTCTGTAATATGTTTAGTTATATAAATGTAGCTAGTATTCCATAAAGCTGTCAGACACATTAATAATAATGCATATTGTAATGCATATTGAAGGATCTAGAAGAGATCGCAGGTGTCATCTAAGTCGTCAACAGTAACAAAAAACTAGGAGTGGTGTATTTTCTGCTGAAATCAGTAACTGCAACTATTTACTTGTAAAAATAACTATTTAATCTATGTACCCCATGCTAAATCTACAGTATGTACCTGCGAGGACATGCTACTGTGGAAGAGAATGCATTAACCCACAGTAGCATTTAAACGATTATGGATTTAAATGTTTAGGTAATTGTACTTTTCCCATCTAAATGTAAATTGGACAGATATTGGCGTATTCCTAATCAAATTAGTATATATATTTTTAATTTAAGTGCCACCATGGGAACCGTCTCACACAACAGCAGGGTGTCCGGGGGACAGTAATCACAGCCGGACCAGTTCAACCTCGCCATATTATTATCCATTACTCTGCTGCATAATTTCCGCTTTCATCTGAGGAGGTATTATAAACTGTCATTTTCTGTTGGGCTTCTGATTCAAGTCCAAGGACCTTGATTATTCAGAAAAAAACATAGCAGGTAGGTCATTCCTTCATTGACCATTTCGTAAACCTCTTGTCGGTACAGCAGGTGTTGGCGGACCGGTGAGATTCTGGAAAATTCGGGATCGTTTTCATTCAGATTCCTGTGTGAGAGAGAGAGAGACTACACATTGACTCAAGAAATAAATGAGTGAAGCCTGATGTCCACAATGACTTTCTTTTTTTGAGGCTTTCAGCCGACTGGAGTCATGATGCCCTTTTGAAAGTGAAGCTTAGGCCCCGCGTTTGCAAAACGCCTGTTACAGATCAGAAAGGTATTTCGTAATAATCTTCCATCTTCCACTAATGCGGCAAAGGAGCTCTCTCAATAGCATGCGTCTAACTTTTTTAATATTTAAAGAAATTGTTGATACTGATGTGGTACGCGAAATCTGGTGAATGTAAAAGCAACGCGTGTAGTGCAATGTCGATATTTTATTTTAATAATCAAAGTCATCATCATTTAGGCCCGTGACAATTTGTAGGAATAACGCTGCTTCTGTGTCTAGTTATTTTTTTAACTTTAGTGCTTTTTCCTGATGAGTTGAATATTGGACACTAAATATCGATTTCGCTTAAGTGCAGTGGAGTTTAATACTGCTCTTTGTGCAAAGTGCTTTGTATTCATACACATAAATGCAAGTCATCTTTCTGAAGGAAATTTTCAAGGGAACAAGTAGAGGGGGACAGCTCTTCAGCCGCACTCTTCAGAAAAGCAATTTTCATTCGTGTGTTTATGTCCCCTTAATTCATCTCGTACATTCCCAGAAAGGAATCTCTTTACTGTTTGAGTGCAAAATAATACTGAGGATCTGCTATGGCGAGTATCCGATCCATCGGATTATTGAGGCCATGATACTCTATGTAATCTACTTAATTTAGAACTCTGTTTTAGAACGCGTTTCACAGTTCGTGGTCATCACTAAAGCTGGCTTCAATCACCATTTCTTCACTTGGACAATAGAAACAAATGGTGCAGGAAACACTGTTTAGCAAAATCATTAGTTGTTTTTAAATATAAGAAGTAACAGGAAGTAATCTAATAAAGACTGATGTAAACGTATTGTAAAACCATGGGGAAAAAGGTGACTTTGGAAATCTAGGAAATAGTCCTTCTGTAGTTATGCTTTGGACTTTTACTGTCCATACAGAAGGATGACGTGGTTGAATCTATCTGCTGTTTCTCCTGTACTTTCAGTTATTACTGTCAAATGTAATGCATTGCTTGTTGAGTTCATTTTTCTGTCCTCTTGGCATTATTTCTCCCCATTCTGAGTGGATTGTAACTGGCTTCATCTGGGCCTGGACTCTTATAACGCTAATTTGGATGGTGGTGCATTTGCTATTGAAAGAAATAACTGATGGCAGTAAAAACATGAGATTGAATATAAAAAAAAACATTACCGGGACCTGCAGGTTTAGACCAGGATTCTCCCAGGGTTTTGCAGTACGTGAATCTGTAGTGAGAGACTGTGCTGCACAGTGGCGTCATCTGTTTGAGAATATTACATCATTCACTCACCTTTTGAGCTCCTGAGACTAGGTGGCCTCTGTTCCTTTAGCAACTAATTGCATGGTGCTTATATGGCACAGCTGATTATACAGGAAAGTTATACAGGATTATAGCCAGTGATGACAATTGTATCATTGAAGCACCAGTTAACGTCTCTGTATTGCCTTTTCAGCTTGGGGCTCTTTTTCTTTGAGGGTGCAGCAGAGTTTCGGCGATGGCAGACACAGAGAACAGGAGCCCTCCCCCCCAGGTCGGGCCTGTGGTAAGTCCTGACCAAGCTCGCCTTGTTCTTGTGGGTGTCATCGGCAGTAGCCAGAAAACTCACCTGGAAGTCATCTGGCACAAGGGCAGGAGAACACACCTGAGAACAGAAAATGAAGACAGTCATTCTAATGTTATTAAATATTATTTCCAATATTGTAAGCTGCATATTCAGGGTTTTTTTTTTGTGAAACAGTTTTCAATGATAGCATAGAAAATTCTTATGTTTGGTTTCTTTAAAATGTGGCTTACTTGGTTTAATATTACTGAAAAAAATAACTTTCATTTAAAATAATTTGAAAAGCAGCCTCTTGTTGTTATGTTCTGTAATATCAGTCAACACTGACATTTTCATGTGTAACTTTTTATCTTTTAATATTAAAAACCTTAAATTATGAGTGTATTAAATAAATTTATTGAGTACTTTTTCAGTCTAGTACTGAAATTGAATTTATATCACCACGTTTGAGAGAGGTTCAACAGTGTACAAGTTAGATGAGAACATTGTGAAGATAACTTGGTTTTCATATGACATCTGAGCACAAGAACATTTCTTCTCTATTTCTGCCTCTCTACGGTTTATATGCAGTGCTTTCAAAATGTGAAAATGTATAAACATTATCAGAATTCAACAAAACAGTCTGCATAGAATGCTTTCTTTTAGTTTTTGCAAAGACTATATACATTTGAGCCTGAGACATTCTGTGTCTACGTCTGAAATCTAGGTGATCCAAGTCATTAAGATCCTGTATTGTTGCTTTACACTGAATTAAAGTGTTTGTCAAGTTCTCTGCAACCGACAGTGAATCAAGCCAGTCAAAAGTCAGAAAGCAGTCTGAAAGTCTTTGTATCAGCTCCTTTGTCCCACTGCACCAACTAGGACATTTGAGACATTTTGCTCACTCTCAGTTAGCACTCTCATCTCTGTGTACAGTAGGTTGTGTCTCCCTCTGACCTTTGTGTCATCACTTCAAGCCTGGGTCTGGGCTCTTGGTGATTCCCTTAGTGGTGGGACACAGCTGCCAGGAGATCTCTGCAGCTGGGGCTGGCTGTTATTTAGCCAGGATCACCTTGACCATCCAAACAAAGCAGCAGTAGCTTTTGTGACCCCTGTGAGCTTTCAGTGACATCAGTGAGAGATGCACCACTCTGCCGCCAGAAACTCTCTTGTGTGCACATGTGAACAGTTGAAATTTATCAACGGGGACATGTTGGTGACCATGCCCTCACTAAACCCCTCTTATATGAGAGCTCTGTCCACAAATGCTAGTCATAAAAGCAAATCCAAATCAGGTGTATACATTGTAAACATTGGTGCTGATTCCAAATACAACCAAAACTATTCTAGTTTCACTCAAAACTCCACTACAGATGTTAGCCCAAGAGAGACAAAATTAAGTAGTGTATATGGAAGTATTTATTTTTGATAAACTAAATCTCATTGCTCAATGCAGTGTTATCAGCAGAAACGTATTGGCACTCATTTGCAAAGTGTATGCGAACTGTTATTTCTGACAGGGTGTAAGTGTTTTGATGGTGTGTTTCAGTACCCTCACTCAGAGAACTGAGGAGTGAACATCTGCAATGTGAATGTTCTTATTGGGATATTTGAGCTATGATGTATGCCAGCAGCCTGCAACTCACAACTGGCAGCCCACTGAAGCTCAGCAGGTTTGAGGCTGGTCAGTACCTGGATGGGAGACCTCCGGGGAAAAACTAAGGTTGCTGCTGGAAGAGGTGTTAGTGGGGCCAGCAGGGGGCGCTCACCCTGCGGTCTGTGTGGGTCCTAATGCCCCAGTATAGTGATGGGGACACTATACTGTAAACAGGCGCCGTCCTTCGGATGAGACTTTAAACCGAGGTCCTGACTCTCTGTAGTCATTAAAAATCCCAGGGTGTTTCTCGAAAAGAGTAGGGGTGTAACCCCGGCGTCCTGGCTGTCATCGTAAGGTCATTGGCCCTTACCAATCCTGGCCTCCTAATAATCCCCATCTATGAATTGGCTTCATTACTCTGCTCTCCTCCCCACTGAGAGCTGATGTGTGGTGAGCGTTCTGGCGCACTATGGCTGCCGTCACATCATCCAGGTGGTGGTGGAGGGGAGTCCCCATTACCTGTAAAGCACTTTGAGTGGAGTGTCCAGAAAAGCGCTATATAAGTGTAAGCAACTATTATTAATTATTATTATTATTGTTGTTGTTGTGTTACGACTTCAGATTTATTTTTGCTTCTGTTCCAGCAATTCATGTTGAGCAACAAGCTGGAAACTGCCATGTGGCTCTCACGGCTTTTTACTGTGTACTGCTCCATTCTGTTCATTCTTCCAGTCTTGGGGTGAGTAAATAACGATCGGTTCATTTCTTTCCCTTTTAGCTGTATTTTTCCTTAGACTTGCTACTTTTTTAAATTCAGCTTTTTTCCATGCACAAGATATCCTAACAGAACATCAACCACATGGAGTTAATGTTTCCAACATTGACACATACTAACTGCTTTCTCATCCTGACCATAATTTGGGTGCTTCTCTGTTTAAACTATTGACTAATAAGCTGTTTTCTTCAAGTGTGGACCTGTAAAAAAGTCAGGCTGCCTTGATTCACGTTAATTAGCCACAGTGGGACAGATGCATCTTTTTAGCTTTTGAAAGGGGGTGTAACCTATGTCCTCCAGTGTAACTGAGTATGAGTCCTAAAAGCTGAAGAATATACCTTAAATTGTTTGGTGCTTATGTTGTTTTCTAAACATGAAAAAATAAGACTTTATTACAAAATGTTTTCACAGTTAGCGTTACCAAGCACAGTGTTGCTGTACCTGCAAGAGACACCAAAACATAATATTACTGAAGACGTGATACCCCAGTCAGGAAGAGTACTATGCAAGCTTTTTTGTGCATGCCTTGGAATGATGATGCAATACATCCAAAGTCACTTTAAATTCCCTCATGGGGTTGTTCATTTAATAGGAATGATAATCGGCGAGTTTACTGTCCTGCAACTTGTGTGCTCAGAGAGCCCGAGTGATTTGTTGTCTCTAGTTTTAGGTTTTATTTCTGTATTAATGTCGTTTTCAGGTCTCTCATACCCGACAGCCAGAAGATTATCTTAATTGACTGGTCTTTTGCATGAGTTTTGCGCTTTAATCAGCGTTTTCCACTGTCTGATAGTTCTGGCGTAGATGGCTCCAACAGGCAGGGTCAAGTCTAACTGCAGGGTGTGCAGGAGATGCAGTCCTGTCATGCAGCTTGTGAGCACCTGGGAGCAGCTCCCTGCTTCGGGTCCGCTGGTGATGTGTGTCCCGAAGCTGATCTTCAGTGGCGTTCGTTGACAAAAGAGAAATGAAACATATTTCTCTATGATCTTAACAACTGGTATCGGTGTTATGGCAGGCCAGCAGGTTGGCAGAGATTTTCTTGTGGAAGAGTACTTCTGAGGTGAACAGCGATTTTGCTGTTTTTTCAGATGGTCCTCTTAAGTGATAGGGATACAAGTACCAGCTATGAAGTCCTGCACTGCTCAAAGTGTAGCAGTGGAATTCAAGATTGGTCTGTGAAGGCAGAGTGGTAAAATACTAACGTTAGGTTAGGTAGTTACCTCTAACCCTTCTCACATGGCCTTTTTACTCTGTAGTGCAAGGGCTTTCCGTGGGCATGAACACATCCCAGATCGCTGGAAGACTCTCATTCTGATTGTGTGTTGTGTGAGTTCCTTGTTTAGTTTGTGGAAGAAGCATTGCATACTTTTCTCCCCTCTTAGGGCTGTTAAATTGACCTGCTTCATTTTTATTCCTGTAGCATCCAGGAGGCAGCTAGTTTCTATCAGCGTGCCTTGCTGGCCAACGCCCTGACCAGCGCACTCCGGCTACACCAGAGGCTACCTCACTTCCAGCTCAGCAGAGCGTTCCTGGCCCAGGCCTTGCAGGAGGACAGCTGTCACTACCTGCTCTATTCCCTGATACTCGTCAACTCCTACCCAGTGACCAGTATCCTTTAAAGAGTTGGTGAGACTGATGTCACGGACGTCCAAAGGGACTAACCGTGGGGAGCAGAAGAAAAAAGACCCATATGCGTAGCGGCGAGACGGGGAAAAAGGCCCGGGCTCATTAGTGCAAAGAGTTCAGGAATGCCGTATAGAAACCTATGCCCTCAGGGAGCGGACGTGGGGCGCCCTGGTGCTAGGCGGGTCTCAGGACATCCAACGTCAATGCTGAGCCAGGAGAGAGTGCAAGACCCGGAAATATATAGCCCAAGGGAAAGAGAGGGACAGGAAGGACAGCAGACTGGAAACTAGGGACAGGACAGAGAAGGAGCGCCCTCTGGCTGAGGGAACTACCCGGATGCTGTGTCTGCTAGTTTTTTTTGCTGGTTCATTTTCTGTGAATTGATCGGGAGGCTTTCTGCATTTCCCAAAGCCCCGTGCTTAGTGTATGAACTCCTTTTCTTTCCTGCCTCAGCCAGACTTTTCTTTAACCACTGCCTGCAGTGAGCATATTCCCAGTCTTCCTGTTTTCTTTGCTTCATGCGACCACGTACACAAAAAAGGTTCTAGACGTAAGTATGGCATTTTTTCCCAACTTTGTTTTGACCCTTCTCATGAGCAAAACAATAAAAAAAAAATGATTCCATATTTGAAATGTATTTTATCTTAATGGGGAGAACAGAATTGCGCATTGTATTCTAAATGAGGTCTCTCCAGTGCTTGGTGAAATTTTAAATGCCTTGCTTTATATCCTGGTTTTAAAGCATCCAGAGAAAAGCAGTCAGTTACATTAAAGTGGAAATTGCTCAGTATTCAATACAAAGGTTCTCTACTTAAAAAGAGGTCTCAATACAGTATGCGGTACAAAAACCACTGAGAACGAACATATTTGCTCCACCACTTAAAGGTTTAATTTTGGTCCCCAGTCACAGATTCAAATAAAAAATTGTTTGTGTGGAATTTTTATGTTCTTCCCGTTTTGCTGGGTTCTTCATTCTCCTTCCACATCCATGATGATCAGGTTTGATTGTCTTGTGTTTTCTGCCTTGTGCTCGGTTATCTGGGCGTAGTCTTAAACGTGCTGTGACCTGAATATCACCAGGAGAAGTGGCTTAAATGATGACGAATTCATAGACGTCCATACAGTAGAAACCCATTCTTTTCAAGTTTTTCAGTTCTTGTCACAGACTGACTTTGCAAAAGGTTGCAGACTAATTCTCTCTTGTGTGCCCTAGAACAGCTGTATGATGATGGTCATTTGTGTGCCTTTCAATTTTTCTGTAGACAATGGGCCCCACAAGTTTGGCCTTTGTGAGGAGATTTCTGGATAAACTCACAGCAAACCAGCAAAATATTCTCAAGTTTATTGCTTGTAATGAGATCTTCTTGATGCCTGCGACAGTCTTTATGCTCTTCAGGTAAGGTCAATCTACTTTTATCATCTTTGTCCTGGGCTAAAGTGTATTTTGGAATACCTTTGGAATAAAGTTGTGAAAACGTTTTGAGAACCAGTTGCATTTCAATAGTGATTCAGTTTCGTACCTGCTGTTTTTGAGGTTTTGCAAGTGTTTTTCAGTTTTTGCTTCTCAGGATTAAGCAGTTTGTACTGCTCAACAATAGGCAACACCATGGTGAGACTGGTGGCTGTAGTTCATGTTTGAGCTTCAGAAGACTTTCTAATCACGTTCCATTTGATTGTACTAGAACATCTAAACTCTTGGCTGTAGAACAAAAGAAATGTGCGTCTACTGACAAGTCTGTACCATGTATCGTTTCTTCCAGCGGCCAGGGCAGCCTTCTCCAGCCATTCATTTATTACAGGTTCCTCACTCTGCGCTACTCTTCTCGAAGAAACCCGTACTGTCGGTAAGAGACGTCCGAGAACGGCCGTGCAAAATAAAACACACCAGTCCGCCTCATTGAGCTCACGTGAAATGTTTGTGGTAAAAACGTCTCGTTATGTGATGGCAGTTTGTTGATGTCAACTGTTGTCTTACCAACCCCGATTTAGAAATACAGTATTCTTGACTTATTTTACCCCCCTTCGTAATACCACTCTCGCCTGCCTCCTCCTCCAACAAATGGGTTGGCACGTCAGTCATGTTTACATTTAACATCAGACAGCGAAGAAGACATTTGCATTTACACCTCAAAAAAAGAGTACGCAAAATATTGTAACTATCCTCTCAACACAGTGGGGTCACAGCAATTACACAGAGAACTGCTGACTCTTCTAATGAGAATAAACATTGAAGCTCTTTTAGTTAGAACAAGATTTGTTGATGAGTTTAAGTTCAATCCACAAAAAGAAAAAGTGTAAATTCAGCAGTGTACCTGTACCCGATGATTTTTTTAAATCGTCATAATTCACAATTGTCATAATCATACTATGTAATGCTAATAGTACTTTGACTAAAACCACGACCATCCTCATTGTTAAACGATTTTGGTTAGGATTGTTCTGTCCTTGCCTTCTCCCGACACTGATGTAGTTGTTCTGTTCATTCAGTCTTCTGTATTTTTATTAAGCCATTTGCATTAATGTCTCTTTTTTTCCTGCTCCTGGTCAGGACTCTGTTCACAGAACTTAGGATTCTACTTGAACACCTGATAATGAAGCCGTCCTGCCCTGCGTTGGTCAGAAGAATGTGTCTCAGCAGTATTGCCTTTGTTAGCCGTTTGGCGCCAACTGGAGCATAATTCTGCCAGTTTTGGGGATCTCTTTAGGGATTGACAAACACTTCGAATATTCGCAGCAGCTGGTGTATTCTGCTAATTGCTGTCTATAGCTAATAATGGTAATGCACAATGCACTGAACTGTCAAATGAGGTAGCCTCCTCTCCACTCCTCATGTCTTGTCAGATCTCATTTTAAGTGTCTTAAGGTCATTATGGTTCTGGTCAGCCCTTCTGAGACTTCTTCTTTCTTAAAGAGTCAGTGAGTGTCTTTTTTTTTTGTGAAAGGATTAACACAAGTTGTTTTAAAAAAAGATTTTCTCTTTTGATCTTTTTTATGTATTTATTGTAATTGAATACATTTGAATAGTTTAAAATTGGTTCCAGTGTCCTGAGGCCTCTGAAAAACCTTCACTGTTTAAGTCACTGTCCTTCCTATCAGAATGATCATACTGTTTGGACACAAAGCTTTCATACTGTTTGATTTGTTTGCTGTTTTGTCACATAACATTGATGAAATACTCTAAAGATAATTTAAGTAGAATTTGAAAGATTTCCTATATATATGTATGGTGTTTGAGGTATATATACAAATCTGTTCTGACCTTTAATCTTTTTTTTTCTTAAATTACCAACTCTGTTTTCAGGCATTTATAATACAGTAAGTGTTAGTTTTGTATAAGGAAGTCCACTTGAGTTGTTTTCTATTCCCAGCTGGTTTTGTATCCAAATGCAGTTTTTCCTACTGCAGGCTAGAGCTGTATCTGTCTGGACCACTAATGGGAGAAGCCAAATACCTTCTGTTATTCTTCACAGAAGTACTTACAAATAACTATAATGTATGTCACTTGAAATACTAGTGATGCAATATTCACAGCGAGGAAAAGCTAAAAATCGTTTCTTTTCTAATGTCACAGTGGGTGTTTATAGTCAGCTTACAGCAGTAGTTTTTCTTGTTTAACTCAGCCAGTGACACTCTGGACTCAGCATACAAAGGGGACTAATGTAATGCTTAGGTAGTGCAGTCACGCTGCCTTGTTAGAAATGTAATTATAGCAGTTTGTTTGGTTGAGAGCATGCTGTTGTTTTATTTGGGCATAGGTAAGCCATGTGTTCTGTCTACAATAGAAAACCTCCAGGTACAAAATGTAGAAATTAAATGCAATCTAATTTAAAATTCCTATTTAATTGATGTATTTTATAACTTGACAGATTGATTATTTATCAGCTTTTCAGCAAGCTGTTTCAGCAGTTGTGGGCGTGGCTGCATGAACTGCTGTTGTACAAGGCATCTCTTTTTTTCTCTGTCTTTCATTGTGTCTCTTTGTCTTGTTTTATGTCATTCTTCTGAAAACAGAATAAACGAATGCTGGAATTACTTGTGTGATCAGGTCCTTCTGAAAATCTGGAAAGTGTTAACCACGGCCCTATGGAAATGTTTTCATCGACGTAATTTGTGGTTTATCTGCCATTTTTGTTCTTATAGTTTCTGCTAAACACACTTCCTGCTTTTTTGACAATATAATCTTTATTGATCACTGTAATGCATGTTAAACATAAACATTGTGCCTGTGTTTCTCATGGAGAGCAAGCTGGGGTATGCGAAAAACACAACTTGAACTTGGAACAAATTCCTAATACAAGAAATTGTATGTGGCTAATAAAGTAATCTTATCTTAAAATAGCTAAACTATAAGAATAATTTGCTAAAACACTTATTCTTGCAAGTGAGAGTGTTTGAGGAGGAATTGCAGACTGAAAATTCCAACACTAGGAGATCAGGTCAGTGCAGATGTGTTTCAAAGCACTCCACTGTTGATTGTAATCTGTGATTGTGGCTCTGAACAATGTGTCTAGTTCACAGATATGGTGCTTTGCTAATACACTGATGCAACATGGCAGAAGCAAATCAATCGCAAAGAAAGCCTATTGTGCTTGTTGCATTGTGCTGTAGCTGGTGTGTGTTTGAGTGTGTCTATCTTGCTGCTGAACTAGGCCTTTAAAAGAAGTGCTGTCTGTTACTGGATGCTGTGCTAGTACACTAATGAGCACTATGGTTTGTTTCACTCTTCTAAACTAGTCTAATAGTTCATTACTACTTGACTAATAATCTTGTTCTCCAACGTTTGAAACCCTTTCAGTCTGACTTAAGGTAATAAACACTGAAGCAGCACCTGTTAATGCTGCAAACAATATGGCATCAAGTGTATGCTCTTCGGTGTTGTAAATCATGGCATTATGCTTCTTTGGCTGGAGAGCTTGGCATATCTGGTGCTGCCTTTAAATGGCTTAAATTACACCTTGCTGAATATCCCCAGTTTAGTTTTCTTTATTATATTACTTCTGATGTGTTACATCTGGAGTTCCATGGGGCTCAGAACTGGGCTCTCTGCAATTTAGTAATGATGTTTTCTCCCTTGGTCAATTATGGGGTAAACGTGGACTGAATTACAGTTTCTATGCAGATGATATTCAGATCCGTGTTCACACTAAACCTAGTACTCAAGTTAAAATTTAGACAAATGCCAACAATATTATTGGGTTCCTCCTTTGCGATACGTAAAACCAGAGCTACCACCATGTCATGGGATAATGCTGCGCTTGATATTCAATCCAATCCAATACAATACGCTGTTTGATCCTGGGTTGATTTTGGATAGCATTAGCAGAATATTGTCGAGTTAGAGACATATTGCCTTGTTGTGTACTATTCTGTGTGTGTAGCAGTTCAATCTTTAAAAAAAATAAATTAATGATTACTCCTACGTTTTACTAACAGGACTCTCTAAAACATCTCTGGAGTTGCAATATGTTCAAAGTTCAGCCACTATGCTCCTAAGGAGGCCATGCAAAAATGATTATATCACTCCTGTCTTTGAGTTGAGTCCTTACCAGGATTCCTGTCAGCTTTTGATATGATTTTAACATACTTTTGCTTATGTTCAAGGCTTTTAATGGCTTGGGCCCCCTGTACCTATATATAGCCAATATGTTATCTGCTTACTCCCCTCAGAAAGGTTTACTATGTGTTCCTGCTGTTGACTTACACCAGGGGAGTCAGACTGAGTTCCTGGACAGGTTAGAGCCCTCCTGTTTTTGTTCCTTCATGAGCTCTGTCACACACTGGGTCTAATTAATTACCTGCATATGTAAGTAGAATACTTGTAACATGGTTACTGTACCTTTAACGAAGTGAGTGTTTTGAGTGAGCAACTGAAAAATGACCTGGAGTTACATCCTGTATGTGTTGAAGAAGATAATAAGGTGAATTTGTTTAATTAACTACTCGGGCAGGAAGAATAACAAGTAGACAGTAGGACAATGGGTTTAAACTCATACCCTGGAAGTCCTTGTGTGTTTGGGTTTTGATTCCAACCTGAGAAGTGAATGAAACGACCTGATTATTTTCTAAAACGAACAAGATTTTTCTTGGGGTGTTTTACAGTTGGTTGCACAATACCGTCACTTCGTTAATGTTTTACACTCATGTGGCCAATTAAAATAATTAAACCAACAATCTTACTGAGAACAGGGGAAGAACAAAGACCAATAAGCACAAGGCCCACCAGGAGGTCAATTTTAGATCCCTGCCCTGCACTCAGTGGATCCTATTCCAAAAAGCTTAGGATCTTTGTCATATTGGGTGCTTTTAGCCCAAGCTTTTTTGAATGTTTTGCATCTGATTTTTTTTCTTGGACTTGTAATTTTCTTTAGTTTTGTTTCATGCATTCTGAATCTCCTCGCGGTGGTTGCTTTTATAGATGCTGTATGAAATTATTCATTACTATTCCTTCACTGAATCACCTCACCCTCTGTAACCCACTTTAAAAGCTGGTAAAATTCACCGTGTGAAGCTTGTCTTTATGGTGCGACCAAATGGGGTAGATAGTCAGATCCATGCCATAGTTTAACTCAAGGCTACCCTTCCAGTCCACTGCACTTCTGATCTTCACCTCTTGTTTTAAAGATGCTAGTGGATTAACCTTTAGTACTGTGAGCTGCCTTGGCTTATGACATTTTGAAGATCATATTTCAAGATCATATTTTAAAAAAAAATGTTTTCAGATCCTGCGTCATTTTTTTTCTACCTCTTCACATTATGGAAATTATTTTTGTAGCTGAGAACCATGTAATATTGAAACAAGGAAATCAAATCATGTATCAATCAAGATTGATAAAGATAGCACTATTATGAATCACGGATGTAATCAGTATTGATGTATCGTTCCTTCAGTCAGAAGGTGTGAATACAGTACGTCTTGAAGAAATACGTCCTGTGCATGAAGAGAAAAGTTCCCTGTCTCTGTATAATTCTGCAGTGAAAGTCTTCAGCAGATATCAGTGATAGTGCTAGTAACTTGAATGACCTTGTGTCGCGTGTACTGAGTTTGATACTAGCTTTCGCGTTTTTATCCAGTCTGGCGGCTGAGCTGTGGGTCTCCTGAAAAGGACTGCTGTGATACATACAGTACATCTGGGAGTCTTAAGCTGTCTGACCTGGTGGTGCCTGTGCTGTAAATTATCACAATAAATTGAAAAAAAAATGTATTTTCTGTTTTTATTTACTGGTCGTGCCGCAGAAATGCTAATATAGGCCTCAGCGGAAAAATATTGTTCTCTCACCCGTTTGCCAGAATGGAAAACCCATTCGGTAAAAATCCAATAAACACAATCATCGCAGCCTGCTGACAGCAAAGAAAAAGGGCCTCATTTGCTGTTCCGCATTATGCAGCGATTCGCTGTCTCCCTGTAGGATTTGAAATAAGATCAGCTCAGTAATTGAGCCGCTCTGTACCCTCAGAAGCAAAGCCCCCAGATCCATATGTGTTCTGCGTTGTGCTTAAATCAGCAAGAATGATAAATTTCATGGTGCAAAATTGGCAGTGTCTAGGGTTTACTGAGATGACTGCCCGGGATAATCTCTCCTGCTGTAATTCAGTGCCATTCTCCCCTTGTGTACTCTGTATGACAATTACACTTGATTTTAATGCAATTGTTTCTGTTCTTTGTTCGTCGCTTACTGAACTCCTTCTCATTTGAAACAAGGAAGCAGTTTTCACCTCTAGGTTCACGGAACATTTCAGATATGTTTTTTTTCTTCTTCAGAAAGCTTTTCAAGAGATCGGCTCCGCTGCGCCCTGTTGTGGGAAGACGCGGTTACGGAATACAAAAGTCTCAGCGAATGGTATTGTAATTGAGCCGTAGTTTTAAAATGCTCACGGCACCATATTGCAGATATATTTTAGGAAGGGCAAAGGGCAGTTCGAACGTTTCAAACTTGTACGTGTTTTTATATTCGTTTAACAATGTAGGTTTCTGTGAGTGGAGGCAGACCTGAGTCTGGAGTGCAATTGGTGATCAAGTCTAGCGCGTTTTTTTTTTCCTTAGGTAGATTTGATGGGGGGAGCAAGCAGATTATTCAGTAATGTCGATCTGTAATATAAAAATGGATTTAGAATATATTATTATTTAGAACTGGATATATAAACCATTTCCAATTGCCCACTTTTTCCGTTATTGTAGGGTGCGTGACTTTTTTTTCCCCCCTCTGTCTTCCTGGTTCCGATGCCAAACCTAACAGACCAGCCCAACAGAATCGAACACGACAGCATGAGCTGACCTTCCGACAACAGATTAATTGCACCAGACTGTAGCTCAAGTACCATTATATATTTCACTAAGAATTGCAATGCACAGGCACTAGGCATATTGAAAGGTTAATTTAACATTTAAGATACAATAATTTGGTTTAACCCGCTTGGTTGAGGCTGACCTCCTGGCCACAAAGGCGAGGAAGCTGGGACCCACATAGAGAGCGGAGTGACCAAGAGGTATCTGCTGGGGTGAAGGAGAAATGAAAAAGACGTATGTGAGGAAGAGGAGGGGAGTAATACGCACCACCTTTAAAATGTTTAAGGATTTTAAGGAAATGACATCAGGATTGATTTTGGACAGCTGAGGCTGATCGAACTTGGCTATTGTCATTCCTCTCGAACATTCGTTACTCAATCAATTTATATGTGAGACGCAATAGTTTGTAAATAAAGATTGAAAATGGTCAAGAATAATTTGCACTGGCCCTTTTTAAAGTATTCCAGGTGTTGATCTGTAATTGCGAAAAGACAAATATTCTGTTTAACTCACAAAGCCAACTACAGTGCAGGTCAAGCTTGGCTGTAGTCCTTGAGGTTGACAGACACCTTGGGTTTCCGGAGACTATACTTGAAAGAAAATATTCCTGCATTTAAGAGCCTTATCATATTTTTCATCAGGGTATGTTAGGTTCTGGGCTCTCAGCCAGAATGCTGTGGGTTCAAAACTGCTGCAGTTCCCTTAAACAAGGGGCTTCACTGAAATACCCAGCCGAGTAAAAGGGTGCAAATGTAAGTCTCGTCAAGGAAAATGTTGGACAAACAGATCAGTACAACAAAACTAAAGAGAGAGCCCTAACCTTTTCCCCAAATGCTGTTTGCTTTCAGTAGATTTTGTCACATTGGATAAGGAACAAGGATTGCTAAATGGCAACTGCATTCCCTGGTGATGGAGTGGGATTAGACAGCCAGCCTAGGATCTGTCTCGGATCTGAGCGGCACAGTGATCCTTGTAGGGCCAGAATAGCAATTTTCAAATACCTTTTTGAAATGGTTGGTGTTTGATTTTCAGTGTTACACCATTCGTCCCTTTGTCCCAGCCTATTCTTTTGGTCTGTGTGCTCCATCCCTTCCTAAAATACACTTAAGTACTTTAATAAAGGGTTAGCTCCACCTAAGCAACAGAGCGCACCCATAAATAATTCCTGGTGTTAAAAAGAGTTACACAATAAGTTAGTTAATGGAACAGTTTTGTGTTTTAGGTGGAGCAAGCCTTTTATTATTGTGTTTTTGTCCTTCGAATTGGCTGGAACTTGAAGAATAAAAGAGTGACAGGAGTTTGTCTGTATTGCACAGACAAGCCTCAGCTGGGCCAAAACATGATTGTAGTTACTAAATATCTTGACTGGCAGTTCATTTATGAGGTGACTGAAAAAGATTTTAACAAGTCATCTCTGTGGATTCATTTCTCCTTTAAGTCTGTGCCTCAGAGTGATTCTGGTCCTGTGTACAGTACATGTTTCAGAGAAGGCTGAATGACAGTTGTTTACCATGAAACACTCAAAAAGTGCTCTATTCTTGATATTTAAGCAATTATGTGTCTTGGGGGCATTTTGAATAAAAGGTCTTTCTTCAGCTGTTTGGAAAGAAAAGCAATCTGGGCCATGCACAATTCGTTCCAGCACAAAAAAAAATAATTTTCAATTTCTCAATATAGAGATAATCGTGCATTTTGATATTAAGGAACATAACAGTATACAGGATGAAAACAGAAGTCAAATGTGTAAGCAATAGCTCCTCTCCTGCTGAAACAGGCTGCGTTCTCTCTAAGACAGTGCTGAGGCAGGGGTACGTAAGACACTTCTGCTTTATAGTCCAGCCGAGCATTCAGTGACTCGATTGGCTCAATCAGTGGTTTAATTTGGAGTCCAGA
Source organism: Lepisosteus platostomus (assembly GCF_059453375.1). NCBI lineage: Eukaryota > Metazoa > Chordata > Actinopteri > Semionotiformes > Lepisosteidae > Lepisosteus > Lepisosteus platostomus. The sequence continues at coordinate 11,342,530 of NC_142611.1, forward strand.
TCTTTGCTATCTGACCATTTAAAGCTGCCTTGAAACTGCAGAGGTTTAAGGCTCCTTCTTGGGTTGATTGTTTTTCTGTTGGGATGCTCAATACCACCGCCTGTACCAGTTGACGAGAGTGGGGAGTATACCGCCCTGGGGATGGGGAGATGAGGAGAACAAGTGGTAGCCCGTGATGATTCTAAAATCCCATCTGTTATTAGGACACTGTTACATTTTGTTTCTTAAACATCCAAAAAAAGTATTATCCCAAGATTACCAAAGGAGTCCGAAAAAGCTTCAGACAGGTCACAGCTGATGCAGAGACAGTCTGAGTGTGTGAGGTCTGAGTCCTTGGTCAGGACTTCTCTTGGTGCAGAGAGCAGGTTTCTGCCTTGTCTACCTCACTTCCCTCCAGTATGTTTCCATTGATTTTAATTTTCCTAGGCTTATACTGGAAATGTGTTACTGTATATGTTGCTTTATTTCCAGTTTTTGCTTTGGAGTGTCGCACACTTGAAATGTAATTCTTTAATTCAATTGAGGGTAGAAATGCTCTCTAGTATACTAGCACTATGGGCAGAAAAATCAATATTCTCTTGGTATTTCTCGTAAAGTTATGTTTTTGACAAGAGGAAGCCTAAAAGCAGTTTTTCTCAATGACTCTAAAAATAAACAGCAGCTGTGCAAAAGCAGAAGAAGGGGTCTGTGACACAGTGACAGACGAAACTGAAATGACAGTTGAACAGTGGAGCTCACCTCAGGTTTCCATTTTTGTTTTTTCAAAGAATGCTATGATGAGTTTAATGGGTTTTTTCCCCACTCAAACACTATTATTGCTGGCATTTTTTAACAACACAGTGGCCAGAACATGAGAAGTAAAGCAAATTAAAAAAACCTTGCAGACTGTTACACACAGGTGTGGATTTCATTTTTCCAAAGAACACTGTGAAATACAAATAATACAAAACTGCTTTTGTATATTTTTCTGTTTTAAATAACTCATGATAATCTGAGGATTTAAATAATACTTCCAACTAGTAGCGGTATAAATCCAGTACCTATATCTCTGGAAACAATCCTCAATGTTTACCGCTGACAAATGAAATATGGACAAAAGTATGCAACATAGGGAACCCCAGTAGCCATGATTCACAGCACCCAGAATTTCTGTTGACAGCCTGATTTTCTGATGGAGACGTTATAACAGCCATGACAGCATGTGGTAGTTGTTCAATCTGATCTGAAGACTTAATGAACGCTTTGCCCTGGGGATTTATTCATCTATCGAGAAACTAAAGCTCCGTGTCAGGAGTCCCGACTCCAGCAGACAGGTTGACTTGCAAGGCAGCCCTCAGGTTGGCCCAGAAGAGTTTGTGTTTGTTCCTGTCCTGGGGCCACTCCATGTAGGTCCTCTTCGCCATCATGGCCTTGAGCTTGTAGAACTTGGAAGGGATGAGGTACTGGGGGACGGGCTCCAGAAGGACCAGGATAATGTTGTCTGAGTCCTGGGACAGGAGCTGGTGCTGGGCAAAGTACAGCTCGTAGTGGCACCACTCGCTCTGGATAAAATGGGCGGACAGGACGAAAATGGACCTGTAGCTCTGCTCGATGCACCTGATGATGTTCCCCACTATGCTCTTCCCTGGGATGAAGTGCCTCTCGTGCTGACAGATTCGCAAAACCGGATCTTCTTCTAAGTTGGGGAGGAGGTAGTTCTTCACCCATGCTGCGTCCTGCTGACTGTAGGACACAAAAGCATGGAACAGCACATCTCCTGGAGTGTCCAGCTTCTGCTTGGCTTTCACACGATGCTTGGCCTGGGTCCACCGCCAGATCATCCTCACATACCAGGGAACATCTAAAAGTCTGCAGAGAATCGCAGTGGCAACAATGAGGAATATAGGAGGGCAAAGAATGACGGTAAGCAAAAGGAATATATTGCATGATACTTCAGCAATGTTAAAGTCCTTCAGTAATGTGCCATTCATGGTTTGAGGGTAGCTACAGCTGTAGCCAAGGGGCCAGTGGAGAAGTTTGGCACTGTGTCGGTTTGTAAAATTAATGAATTCCTTCAAGGCACACGTGCATATGAATGGATTGTTGCTCACGTCTAACACTCCCAGGCCTTGGCAACTGCTGGAAAATCCCACTGATGGAGTGTGAAGGGCGTTCTCTTTCAGCAACAGAGTCTGCAGCCTTCTGAAGCTGTCACAGTGAGGTATGTCAAGAAGCCTGTTCGATCCAAGGTTGAGCTCTGTCAGGGCCATCAGATCTAGTGCATCGGCGGAGACTACGGTCACCTGGTTGTTTTGCAGGTCCAGAATTTGTATGTTTTTGGGTAAGCATTTGAAAACTGAATCGTCTAGGTTGTTCGATGACAATACTAAAGTGACTATGCTCTCAGACCAGTGACAGTGTTCGGATGTGTACTTGTATGTGAGTGAGTTGAAACTGACGTCCAAGTGTTTCAATGACAGCATGTATTGTGTTGTGCTGCACAGCTTCTGGAGTTGCTGGAGCTTGTTTCCTCTTAAAACCAGGGTATGTAGTTCTTTTAAAGTTTTGCAGCTGGTTTCATTGGTGATGGTTACAGAAAACACACTGTCAGACAACGTATTGTTCGATAAGTCTAGCATTTTGAAAGGCCTTTGGTTTGGGGGACAAATCATGTGTACAATAGGCGTATTTGCAATAGTGAGGTTCTGCAACATCCTGTTAATAATAAAGTTGTACAGATCACCTTGAAAAAAGAAATAATCTTGAACTGACGCATTTTTAATAGTCAAGGACTCCAAAGAATTGCTTTGTGTGACTTCTTTCTTCTTAATTGTCTCTGTGATGAATAAATTATCTATGTATAGGTGTTTAACTGATGACTGGCAAATAGTGTTGATTATAACTGTGAAATCGTTCCAAGACATCTCAATATTGATTAATGACAGATGTGCGGCCTTCATTTCTTTCCCCTTCTTCACATGTACCAAAGCTTGTTTTAAGTATTCACTTCTCTTCATTGCAGACAATAGCACCTCTTCTGAAATGGAGAGTGCGTCAGACATGACGTCTACATCTGTAAGTCTGTTTGTCACAACAATTTTGATTCTTTCAGTATTTAAGCGTCTTAGACTCTCTGTTTCGTAGGAAGTGAGACTTTCCAAATTAAGAAACGCACTCCTCAGTCGAATGTGAGAGATGCTCTGGAAGTCCGTTCTCTGAAGAGTCTTACCACTCACGCCCATATACTCCAAATGCCTCAGGTTGCGGAAGGCATGGCTGAGGGCCATTGAAACAAACTCATTGAACGAAACGTCCAGATATTTCAGATTGGGAGTAAAATTTAAGAAGTAACAGGATAGGTTGCGAAGTTTATTCCACGAGAGGTCAAGGTATTTCAGTTCCTGGTTTGATTTGAAGGTGTCATTGCTGATGTCATCAATCACGTTGGAGGATAGGTTGAGGAATTTCAAATGTGGCACTCCTGAAAAATCCTCACTGTTGAGGGTCTTTATTTCATTATGGGACATATCCAGGGCCTCTGTGGTTAAGGGTAAGCTTCTGGGAATGGAAGTCAGGGATTGAGAGGAGCAATTGAAGGTGTTTTTTAGCCATTCATTTCCTGCAGAAATTGCTCGTGTAGTAGCACCAAACAGAATACAGACAGTCAGCACAACAGAATTCATCCTGGCAGTGAAATTCCCTTCACCTGTGAACCTGTAATCCACACAGTGGAGAGTGGAGAAAGACCAAAAAAACACAATAGCAAAATTAAAAATAGATTATTGTGTCGCTGTTCTTCTTTTAACAGTAACTCCACTAATTATTTTATGTTGTTGTAGTTTTTCTTTGTTTTACATAACCCTCCTGAATAAGGGGAGTTCTGAAACTCAGAAATTGATATAAGGTTAAAACTAATTAAAATTCCCATTCAATCTTTAAAGGGCTGAAAGCAAATTTCCAAATATGCCTCCCAATAGAAACTTGAAGGCAAGTTTAGACCTTAGCTACAACAAACCCCTTCAGAAATTTTAGTCTTCTTAATGCAGTTATAAGTTGCATTGCAAAACAGTGTAATACTAAAAATAATTATCTTAAATTATGCAGGTTTAGTCAATGGTTGTTAATGAAAGTGCAACATATGTAGCCTTTTGCCCTCTGTTTTCTGTGGTATTTCTAGGTTTGTTCTTTGTCATAAATGGTGTAAAACGAACATCCATTATTGGTACTGTGTTAAAACTCTGCTTTCAAAATAAAAAAGACAACAAGTACAGTTTAGGTCATGGCCATACCAGATTAAATGAACACAGGGAACTATGTAACAGAGTCCATAGTCTGTGAGCCACTACAATACACTCATAGACCACATAACATTAACCTCACACAAACTAATGCAGTGTACACTTCAACAGAACATAAACTTGCATGCCTCTGTGCACACACAGACATATCCTAATCACACTGATTTTGCATCAGATCAAACTGTTCAACAATGACAACCGTTTCAAAATCAGTGCAGGATCTGGAACCCTCTGAACACACCATGCTTAGTATTTGAATTACAGGCTGTACATTGTGCAGTCCTGAGATAGAGACATGCCAGATGGGGCAGACAGGAGACCAACAATGTCTGTAATCTTGGTCTGTACCCTCAGATGCTCTAGAGGTCCCATATACTGTACAAATCTGTTGAATGAGGAGATGCAGGATGTGTGCTGTTCATCCGTTCTGTAAAAGCTACTCTCCTTCAGCATAAAGGGTTGTTTTTCATCAGCAGGTTTTGGAATGTGTCAGTCAATATTATGTGAAATGAGCCATGAGGAAGACATATGAAAACAAGTATTGCTTCTTTTTCAGCCCCTGTTCAGACCAGTTTCAATATGATTCTTCTTTGGCATTTGGTAGAAATCAGATGCTGACGTACACTTTCAGGAAATATCTTGCGATTGACTTCTCTAAATTGGACCCAACTAAACATTTCTATGTTCTGAATTACATAAATATATGAGCAATATACAGTATAAATATGTGGTTGTATATATATATGTGACCAAAGGGTTTTCGTCCTTTTCAGTAAGTGTATTTTATTAAAGAGCCATCATTATACTGAACCACTAAATAATATCCCTAATGAAGACAGATAATAATAATAATAAAGAATCCAGTTCTTCAAAGTATTTTAAACCACATCTTATTCTACCTCAACATTTTCAGAAAGCTGAAGCATACTGACCTTAATGTGATCTCAGGATTGAAGTGGTTTAATCAAACACTTAGGAAAGCAATTTCCTCTCCTTAGGCTGAAGCTTGCCTCATCGCTGCGATTTCTAACTGGTATTATCTACTGTTCTTCCTCTCTTGACTGGCAACAGGAAGCTCTGCAAAGGAAGTCTGCAATCACATTATGCGACGGTCCTCAGCTTTTTCAAAGCTGTGTAAAGAGTACTTCAAAGGAATAATACAAATACTTCCTATATAACAAGGCCGATTTAGCTAGAATGCTATGGAAAACTCATGCAAATTATCTGAAATGTCCGAGGAGTGGACTAAATTCGGACTTTCCCTTACAAAATTGGAGCTCATAATAGCATAAACAAAAGTACATCCCTATGTTCACTGTAGAACCTACATTACAATTCATATACTATAGACTGCTATGTATACTTATTTATTTTTTTATGTAGTAATTATGTACTGGTTAGGTACAAAGCCTTTTGAAAATAATTTGAAATGGATCCTGTTCTAAAATGCTATTACTTCTACCACCCTATAACTGATGGAGGTACCGTTCTCAAAACAGTAGGGATTTATTTGTCTGGAATCTCGGAGAATACCACCGATGGCGGAAGATGGGCTCTTGTGATGTACTGTACTGTTTTGGAGAAATGTCCAACTCCCAAAAAAAGCTGATGAAAATTATGTGAAACATGGTTAACAAGTCTTTGGAGGCCTCACAGAAGTTAGTGCTCTGGACTGATTGGAGTCAACACTTGGCACCAACCTGCTTTACATTGCCTAGCTGTTAATGAACTCTGCAGAGCAATCAGGAATTGGAAGAGCAATGCCTGGCCAGACTGCAGCTCACAGATGGAGAGTCTCACTGACGGTGTCCAACCAGTGTCCACTCGAACCCACTCAGACTGGAGCAATTCCAGTAACAGGTCGGTAATGACATCGCTCTGATCTGAGCCACAGTTCTGGACTGTACACTCCTCAGCCTGCACTTCAAAGAGTCTTCTGCCTGTCCTGAAGTAATCCTAGGTTTTTTGTATTCAGTAAAGGGTAGGTACTCTGCAATGTGTACCTCCACACACTACATTCAAGAACATTTCATCAGGCTTCACTGTAGCCAAAGTTACTGTAGTTTGGTTATAGGACTATGTTTAATTATTGCGAAGTGCATGAGAAACACTACACTGCCGCAAAGATGATATCCACAGGAGTTTATTATATGATATACATTAAAACAATATGTGAGACTATTATAGAATACAACTGTACAGTATACATTTGTGTTCACAGTTTGACATGACAAAATGTCATTACAAAAATCCCATTGGACTACCAACCTATATGTCTTGGAGAAAGATACAGTTCAGTATAAACTCACATTTTTTCTATAATAGTTAACTAAAATGCATAGTATTCTTTGTGCTGAATTTAACTAAAATCATGCTTAAACCTTAATTGCCCATTCAGTCTTATTATTTAATAAAATATATTACAATTTATAGTATAAAAATCTGCACAGTTTTATACATGTTTAGAAAACGTTAATAAAGGTGAAAGCTGAGATACTAAGTAAGATGTACACTTTTGGCCACATTGCTAAAATTAATCAGTTATATTGAAAGATGTTGCCAGAAAACCACCACGCACTTGTTCAGTCTGAAATGCTGTCTAAAAACAGATCTGTTTGTAGTTTGTATAGTCCCAAACTACTATCTGGATTTCACTCAAATCCATGGAATTTTGTGAAATTCATTTGCAACTACCTTTACAAAATAGAATTGAATTAGCATGATCTTAGTACCAGTCCTAGAGAAAAAATGTTCAGAAGACAGAATTATTACATATTTTGTAGTGCTATATCCCCCAGAGAAGTCAAATATGATTGAAGCAAAATTTAATACAAGAGGTGCTTTTCACAATTCACCTTTGAATCGGATAAAGTGCAAAGCAAAATAACTTTCAATTTTAAGACATGCTTCTCTCTTTAAATAAATTCTTATTTCATCTTCTAAAGGTTTATAGAAATCTAAGAAATTTACATAGCTGTCTACTGGCTTAGCATCTCAGTTTCACCACATGATAAAGCAAGCAAACATAAAATATACATTTTACAGCTTCCCAAAACCAGATTGAATTCTTTTAAACAAAATAATGCCCAGAAAACAGTTCACATTCTGATAGACACAAAACATGGTTGTGTAGTTAATGACTTGTCCATGATCCCTATTTACAACACTTAGGTATTCATCTGGAAATATGATTGATTAGGAAATCCCTTTTCCCCACTCTCTAAAGAAAAGAAACATCTCTCAAAACCACAGAGCCCCCAAAAAACCTTTCAAAATACTTAACAGTACAGGGCAGCATGCGATTCTCTGGTTTGTGTAGTTTATTTTGTATTTATAAAGACTACATTTTATATTTCGTTTATATTTTTTCTATATTTGCCAATAATGGGGGAAAATTGAGGGATCTCGATTGCTTAAGCCGTGTCTAGATAAAAAAAAAATCCATTATAGAAAAATAATTTATAATCGGGAATATTGATGTGCTGTTTTTAAATTGAGAGTCACAAAATATTTACTGCCACAAGACAATTAAAGCTCTTTTGCTTTAAACTAGTAAGACACTGACATGGCAGAGAGGTAAATTGGTACATAATCGCTATGGCACAAACTCTACTAAGGATCATAGTTCTTTTTTTTTTTAAAAAGGGTTTGACACTTAGCGCAGACAACATGTGAAGAAAGCTGAGCTGCGATTCTTGCAATCTGAATTGAACTGTTCCCTTATGTGGCTTTGTTACGGTAAAAGTCGACACACCGCAGGTTTGGAGCTTCCCCAGAGCTCTTCTCATGACTGAGCCAAAACCCCCCACACGTAGCGCTCTGGTTTACCATAGCTCCAGGTACACCTCTGTCCTACCCACCGACTGTGTTTCGGTCTTGGCACACCACCGTAAAACTTAATGAGGCGACACTGGTGAAGGACGTGAGGCTTGTATACAGTCCCGCAGTGCTTGCAATACAAAGTGACACTCAGAAGCATGGCAAGTGATCTTTAAGACTGCTTGAGAGAGAAAGCACAGCAGATGGATGCAAGTGGACTATAAAAGACAGCATCTGTGGCACTCAAAAGTGATGGGGCTCCACACCCCCCCTATTATTTTCAATAATTTTGTTCTACATGCCCTATTTTGTTTAATCTTCACATTGTCTTTTATTGGCAGCGCACGGGACCCGGAACCTGTTATACAGGAACTCCTTTTTTTTGTGTGGCATTTCTACGGAGGTGCTGTTAACCATGTCCGTCCATATCGAACCCAGAGAACGTATGGGCGTTGGAATAAAGATACAGAGCAAACAAGCACGAAGCTGGCGTACGAATGATATAGTAGCCCGTTCAGGGTATGTGTCCTAGCATGATAGTTGATAAGGAAAGATCCAGAGCAATATCAACCAGGCCTACAATGAGCACTCGAACTGTGAAACAACGAGCAGTGATGTGAGGGAAAGGAAAGGCGCTGCCCCATGGCATGCTCACTGTTACGTGGGGTGGAAGATGGCGTGCGAGGAATATTGTCCTTCCTGGGTATTTTTATTAAAAGGGGAACGACCTCTTTTTGTGGACAGCATCGCAAATTTACCACCAAACCCCAGTGTTTCCCCTCGCTTCCCTCAACATCTATAGCGTCAGACAGGAAAGCCTTCAAAACAAACAAAATAAAGGTGAGAAATGTAAGGAACAAGCTTCACTGGTGATCTGAACTCAGAGAACATGACGTAAAAGGCTGGGCGTTTACTTTGACATGTATAAGTACATATGTATTTGTATGATTTCCACAGAAACCTCCAACTGGTCTGAATGCACTTGGCACTTGGAAAATTCACCCACATTTGAATTCATTTCTGCCATGCTGGACTCCAGCTGTATTTTCTGTAACTTATCAAAGTCATAAATCACCTTTATTCCACATGTTGGGAGACCAAAAGGCACTTTTTCGAGTCCTCAGAGGTTTCAGGCACAACGACTACAAATATTAACCCTGAATATATTGCTGCACAATAATGAAAATAATTCAGCCCCACAATATATATATATAAAATTATTATAAAAAGAAAATTCACATTATGTAGGTCTGACCCGAGGTTTTATAAATACTAAGCCATTTTCTGTGTGGCCTGCAGACTGTGAGTGTTAGCTGGACTGACCAGCTCTGAACAGGCCTTGTAAGCACAATGAGGATGGTTCAAGCCAGCTGAACCATTTGGAGGGAGGCGGGGGGGGTGTGTGTGTGGTCTGTACGAGTCTCAGACGAGTAAGTGGCGCTTCTTGTGGAGTGCCAGGTGGTCAGAGCGCGAGAAGCTGCGCTCGCAGTCTGGGCACTGGAAAGGTTTGACGCCAGTGTGCTTCCGAAAGTGCCTGGTCAGCTCGTCCGAACGGGCAAACTTCCACGTGCAGCCCTCCCACATGCACTTGTATGGTTTCTCCCCTGCAGAAAGAAAACACAGAGTCCGTGAGTTAATCAGCAGAGCCGTAAGGCATTAGATAGATTGCAACGTGGATGAGCATTTGCTGAATAATTTGAGAAAAACCTAGCCTTTTGTGATAACACCTTTCCAGCACAATTTTTCAGGAGGCAAAAATAAGCCCAGACCTGTTCCCAAAGTCTGCTTTCAGTCTCTGTATCATTTTCAGAGGAATTATAGTAAATGTGCCACTACAACCTTCCAGAATATTAAGAGTAAATGGACCTCAATTAAGATATTCCGTTACATAAGTTTGGATTAAGGAACTGGTTTTCATCTTCCCCGTTAATATATCCTTTTAGAATTGAAAGAATGATCTATGCAACAATGATCTCATCTCACTTAAGACTTCATACATGTTAAGTAAAGCGCATGGCTTTATTCTCCCAGACGTTTTCTGAACAGAAAGTGGTTTGTGGCGAGGGCTTTTGACACTCTGGAGATTCTGGGCCTTATTTCGCTTCATTTTGGTCACTGAATTGTCTCAAAAGCTCCTACAAGCTTGAACTTGTTGTTTCTGTTGCCTAGCAACAGCTGCAGCAGTCATACGCGTCCCTGCTGCCCTGGAACACGGCACGTTTCACTCACAGTTCTCGGCTGCGGCCTTGCCGAAATTCCCTCACAGCGGAGCAGCTGGGTGAAAAACTGTTCTAGTGGCAGCTGAACGTTATTTAAAAGCGGCGCCCGGCTGGTCGGTGGCGGACGCAAAAGATGAGCTACAGGTCTGGTTGCGGGACCCAGTGAGTCGCAGTGTTACGAAGATCTTGGGAGTCTGTACGGGACAGCTCCAGCTTTCCCAGAAGCCCTTAGAAGCTGACAGTTTTACTGTGAGAAGAAACTGTTTTGGTCCACACGTGCGTTTCTCCTTCCCACCTCCCCCCCCGGAAGGCCATTTCTGTGCGCGTTCCCGAAGTCCGCCCCTCTGCCGCTGGCTCTTACCAGTGTGCGTGCGCCGGTGGGCCTTCAGGTGAGAGCTCTTGGTGTACACCTTGTTACAGCCGTCGTAGTCACACCTGTGGATGCGCCGTTTCTTCAGAGTGTCCGGAGACTCCACTGGCAGGGGGTGTTTCCCGGAGTGCATGATCACCGAGGGGTTGTTGCTCCTGAAACACAACAACAAGCACAGGGATAGAAGCCTCCCAAACGAGACGACAAAGCTTTCGAAAACCGGCATCCCTAATCCCCACGGAGCAAAGGCCATTTCATTTTTTATACAAATTTTTTAATCCAGTTTCACCGCCTATAGTTGAGTCACAGAAATGTATCCCATGCTGGGAGTGTGGACTCCCATCTTTTGACTTTTTTTAGCTTTTAGTGTAGCAAAACCCAAAATAAAATATTTGAGTTAAAACATTCAAACCATTTCCCATTCCAAATGTATGCTTTTGCAATCTCTTAAAAGTCATAATTTACATAGTAAGCACTACTGTCCTCCATCTTAAATTTGGCTCAAACTTAATTTCCAGTTTGTTAAATGTAACGACTTGTTTTATTCATCTAGAAGATTTTTTTTTATCTATAAAGATGGTTTTGAAAGCTGGCTCCGAGACACCAGCAGTTCAATTGGAGCTCTTGTTTGCAAGCTGGGGAATGATTTGGAGTTTTCTAATACAAATAAAGTAAAAAATATATATATTAAAACAAAGAGCTGTATCAGAGACAAACACGGTTACAGCAAGAGAGTAAGGCTTATTCTGATGGAAATTTTAAAAAGCATCAGATTGACTCCTCGTACACCAGTCAAAATGTGAACATCATTGTTGTGTTGTAACATGGGGATGCATGAAAAACACTTCTTGAAAAGGCAATCTTGAAGTTTCATATACAGTAGTGTGTAACCATCGGAAAAATAGAAATGAGAGACTTCATGGTTTATTTATCATGTTACATTCAACTTCAAAATCCTGACTAACAGTAAACACAGGCCAACTCTTCATAACCTTTTTGCAATATGCACTGTCATTGTCAGCTGAAGGCATATGTGTGTATATAAAACCTGCCAGAATGAGAAACACTGGATGCGGTTCTATGTATTAACCAGCAGAGGGCACTCAAAGACTTCCATTTAATACACTGAGTTATTCCTTGAAGAACTTGGACAAAAAGTACTGTATAGAGTGGTCTACAACCAGAACATTTATTAACTTAAGATCCCAAAAAGACACTATTCAAGACTGCACAGTTGGCAAATGAAATTCAATGTAGGTAAGCAGGAAGTTATACTCGTAGTTTTTTAAAAAAATCGCTCTAACTATTTTAGGTTGGGAACCCCAAAATAGAGAAGCATTTTGTGAAAGGGACTTAAAAGTTTATGTGGACTCCCCACTGACCCCTTTTAGACAAGGAGAAAGCAGTACAAAAATGAAAATATAATGAAAAGTGTAGAATTTTAAATAAAGTACTGTTACGGCAATACAATGCACTAGTTAGATCCGGTTGCAACAACACAAAAATGGCACTGTTGTCCTAGAAGGAGTTTATGGAAGAACAACCCGACTCATTCCAGGTTTAACAGGAGTGCCATACACTGGCAAGTCTTCAACATAAGAGATTACAAGGAGATTTGTACAATAATTCAAAATTCTGAAAGGTATTGGACAAAGCCAACCCGAATAGTCACTTGACACACGATAGCAGAACATAAGGGAGAAATGGCAAATGAGAATTGTTACTAAGACTGAGAACTAGAGGTGGTTTCTTTACACACAGGGTGGTAGGTGTCTGGAACAAGCTGCCCGACCATGTTGTTGAAGGCGATTTCGCTGGAAAAAAGCAGCCAAACAAGCCCACTGGCTGACCGTGAACCAAGGTGTCTGTTCTCCTCATTTTTTTCCAGATTTGAGAAGAATAATTGAAAGGAAAAACGAGTAACCTTACTGTTAGAAGGGAAATGTGAAAGTGCTGGCTTCACTCTCTTTGAAACTAAATTAGTTTCTATGAGTTCCATGATCACATGGAATACAAACAAACCAGTTTCTATAACTACTGAACAAGTAAGTGTTGAGTAGGTCTTTGTTTCTGTAATACTCTTTATAGGGGAGCAGTCTTATGATACATTTATGACTGCAGTTCCATATCCGAGTGTTTTTTGTCCAAACTGTAGCTGTAGCGATGATTTACTACCCCAATAAACGCAGAACTGTACAGGAGTCTTTTACTATACCATCATTACTGCTGCATATTACAGCTGGCTATTAAGCTGTTTAATGCTAGAACTTCATTTTAAAAAAGTCAGTCAGAGGAACAAACCATGAGTGCACCTCGATCCTCGCGAGACCTCAACGGTATGCGTACTCTGATAGCCCTTTCAAATTCTGCCACCACAAGCAGCTAATTTGTTCTGCTCTTTAAAGTGGATTTTCTGTCAATGCCACTGTCATCTCCTCATCTCGGTAAACAACATGTCAGAGATGTATTGCTCCAGCCACGCCTGGCAGCAGTGTAATTAGAGGCTTCCTGCAGCAGCAGGGTGCGGCCTCACTCTTGTGACATCAGAAACTAAAAGTAGATCTCTGCCACACCCGCAGGATATGGAAGGCTGCTGCAGCACCTTTACAAACAAGGCTTGCAGCCCTGTCTTGATTCTGCAATGCAAGGCAAGGAGCTCAGGCCTCTGTGAACCCCTGGGCTTGTGACTTGACCGCCACGGTCCACCCAGCAGAATTCTTCGGAATCAACAGGGCAGCACCACTCAGAGGTCACAGGCAAGAGATACAGATGCCTACGTGCCTCTGATACTGAGAGCAGGTCCCTCTTTGCCTGATATTTCTAGGGCAATAATAAGGGGTTGTGGGAGAATGGAACAAGCCACACATGTTTGTTAAAGCAGATACCCCCCACTTCCTTTTTAAGAATCAAATGGATGAGATCTTTAGATCAATTATCTACTAACTACCAAATGGCCTGAATGAGCCTGATGTCCCCCTCTTTTGTGTAACGTTCCCTATGGTCTCATGACTAAATCAAGTTTCCTTATGACTCCGGCTCACCGTCAGGCCAACTAAAGGGCATTATTAAAAGTGACTTTTATGACGCTGATGTAAAACTATGAAACCAAAGATGCATTTATTATTAAAGCTTTTGACTTTTTCCAAGCTCATACCTTTTATTTTTTTTGCAATGCTTGATTATGTTTCCCTCTGTTTTACACATTCAGTTTACAGGTACAAGTTCCTTACATGTCCACAACTCATTCATTAATGAGAATATATATGACTAGTCTTTCTTGGGGGCAGACATCTGAAATCTATTTCCCAATTTCCTGAGATCTTTAACCACACTGATGAAATCTGACCGTTCTGTGAAGTTAGCGTAGAGGGAGACAGTCTTATATTAAGCTTTCCAAACCTGAAGAAGTTCTTCTCGACAGAGCCTAGAAACACATTTTTAATCATCCAGCTACTTAGCCAATCAACATATCGTTCCTGCTTTGTGATGACGTTAACGTTGACATTTATCTTCTCTGTTGAAATATAAAGAGCTACTGGATGTAGACCCTCAGGTTTAGTGTCCCCAGTCGGAATGAACTACTGGTCAGGTTTAGTGTCCCCAGTCGGAATGAACTACTGGTCAGGTTTAGTGTCCCCAGTCGGAATGAACTACTGGTCAGGTTTACTGTCCCCAATGAAGGCAAAGGGTAAATACTGTGACAGAACTGCCCCTGCCACCAGCATCTTACTTGATTTAGGCCATGAAAACCAAACTGAAACCTGAACTGGTGATCCAGTTGTCAGAAAGAATGGCTAAAAGGTAAAAGTCAGCTGTTTCATGTGTATATAAGGTGTGGTTTTTCAATGCTGGCAATTAAAATACGATAAGCAATGTATAACAGGCAAGGCACCCTGTATGATCCTTCCCAATACAGAAATGTAAAAAAATCAGCAATAGAGTTTTTCAGTCTCATGCTCTTGGCAATCTGTAGTTTAATGTTTAAATTCAAAGTCTTCTACGTACACAACGCACTGTTTACAATTTAGTCATCTGATATCATGGTCACCTGAGTCTTGGCATTTTTATTATTCCTTAGCAAGGAACCTTAAACAAATTACATCCTGGGAATAATAAAGACAATCTCTCTCCAAGAAGGAAATGTTTTTCCACAGAACTCAGAGGTGTGCTATGTAATACCCTCTCCCTCATCTTAAGCAGACTAAGACACCAAGGCGCTGCTGGAGACGGACGCACCCAAAAAAGGCATCGCTTTTCACTTGCTACGAAAAGGCAAAGGCAAAGGAAAACGAGCACCCTTTGTTCTCTGGTATTACAATGTGACACCCTTCATTTTGCGTCAAAACCTCTAAATTGAAAAGTAGCTGGTATAGAAGCCCGGGTGAGGACCAAGTGCTTCTTACACTGGAGAAAGCAGGTTTGCCTTGACGAGTTCAATTCAAGCACTCCCACATTCCCAGTAGCGTCCACACTATTTCTACATTTATTTTGTTGTTTTTTCTGACACCGCTGCACAGATCCGCGAGTAGAAAAGGGCAGGGTAATCACTCGCTTTCTAAAAACGCTTAACCTCCCGACACGCGCTTCACACCCCCATCGATTCTACCGCTTCCTTTGAAAAAACAACACTCACTCTTTTGACATCACGCTCATGACCGAAGACGAGACGTCTTCACTGTAGGGCTCTTGAATGTATTCCGTCCTTGGTTCCACTTTGATGGGTTTCATCAGGTCATGGAGTTCGTGACACATTTCCCCCACGTTCAGGGAAGAGGCTAAACAAACAAAATGGGTTCGGTCAACAGACTGTACCACGAGCCTAACAGACAGGTGTTTGGACAATGTGAATTCAAATACATTTTGCTCAACGCCTGTGGGGAGAGGCGGGGGGGGGGGGATGATGACAAACTTCATTTCTCTCACCTTGTTTAACAGCCAGGCTCTGCATTTTCTCGTCCATCATGGGCGACACCATGATGGACTGCGAGAGGTGAGGCGAGTAGAGAACGGACAGGGGCTGGACCATGACGGGCGAGAGCACCGGGATCACCCCCTGGCCGGCCAGGCCGGAGCCCGACAGGATGGGCGTGATGACGGTGGGGAAGGGCATGGGCAGGGGGGAGGACGAGACGACGGGCGAGGGCCGCCGGCGGGGCGAGCCGGAGGGGGAGGCGCTGGCCCTGTGGCTCGAGCCGCTGCCGCCGGACAGCACGGTCAGGCTGTACGGCGAGGAGGGGGAGCTCCTGGAGGACAGCGGAGAGCCGCGCTTGCTGACGGACAGGTCCACCGGCTCCGACTGGGCTCCGCAGGGCTGCCCATCCAGGGGCTGGTACAGTCTGCTGGGAGGGGGAAATATCACACTGTAGCCCTCGGCTGGAGACTTCACCAAGGCCGGGTAGTTCGAAAACAATGCCTGCGGACGGGGAGAGGAAACGGAAACTTCAGGTTTGGCGAAAACAAAACTTCCCAGATGCCCACAGCCGTTGGTTAACCTGCCAGTATGCTGTGATGGCAGTGCGCTCGTGATATTATAACGGACACCTCACATTTCTGAATATAAAAGGGACCATTCGTTTTCAAACTGCTTACTGCGCAGGCACGCTGAGTTCAGAAGTGTGCCATCGGAGGAGAAACCTCGAGGGGGTGGGGGTTTTAATACGAAAGCTCAGAAGTCACGAGCCGAAAGTCGAGCGCTAAAGCGAATCATAATATTTGGAGCCGACACCAGCCTAACCGCAACGCCCAGTGAATGTGCGCTGGAGGTATCTGAAATCTTGAGTGTGACACAGGATGTCGAAGCACGGTTTTCCAGCCTGCGTGTCAGATGTTAGTGGCGCAGAGGTATTACAAAACAAGAAATCTTTCATTGCTGACATTTCGAAATAAATAACAGAGGAAAACAAAAAAAACAACAAAAACGGGTGTCAAGACTGTTTCTTAAGTGAGGCAATTGGAATAAGGATTATAAACCAGTACAACAGCAAAACAGTAATACCAGGGAGGTGACCACAGTGCTTCGGGGCTACACAGTGTTTTGAATCTACACAGTGAATTGTTATTTAGCTCTACAGTTCTATGTTTCCAAATAACAGAGTAATCTTTTGATGATCTTGAGAAATGCCTTTACTTAAAAAATAATCCTATTTGCTGTCATTCAGCTTGCAGAAACAATACAGCTATTTATGACACTGTACAGGCACATTTATAAACCTTTATTAAGCTGATGACAAACCGCAAACTTCAAGAACCTGCTGGGTAGCTGAGGAAAGAGCAGAGCAGGTCTGCTTCTGAATTCAGCACAGCTTTCAGCAATCAGTTCAGTGCAGCAGTGTTTATTTGGTCAGGGCATCACTAACCCTAAACTTGTTTTCATCAATACTAAACGCAGCAACTCAAACAGTTATCAAATCTTATCAAATAGTTATCACAGTGGGTGCCAACCAATATGCCAGCCTTCTGCTCTGGGTATAACTTACTGTGTATTTTGCCACTTCTATGCAAATACTGTGGCACATTGTTTTCCCACACAGGGCACAGCTCTGCCCATTCAAAAACTGCAACGAGTAAAAGACACAAAAAGTTATCAACAGAGGCAGAATAGCATGTTTTATTTTTCAAAGGGCTTCCAGTTTATTGCACTCATATGAAGGCTACAATTTTACTTAGAAGTAGTTGGCCCTATGCAAGCTTGTGATCACTGCTAATCAGAAGGATCGAAAGAAATATCACCCAAAACCCAAACAGCTGCAGGAAGCAGATACCCTGGGTACAGTCAAGAAATGGCTGGGTGAGATCCCCCAGATCAATTTTCTACTAAGTACCAGACAATGTGGGCCCAATTGCCTATTCTCGTTTTTATCCTCTTTATGTTCTCATGCGTTTATCAGTGTTGTTATATTCAAGAGGAAGCATGAGAGAGTGTATGTAAGTGTATTTCACAGCAACACTTCTAAATGGGGAGACATGTAGGTCAGCTTCGGACCACACGGTTTCAGGGTTTCAAACCCTTGAAGGTGTTTGAGGTTAGTGCTCCCTTGACTTTGTTTAAGGTAAAACATGGATGGAAACCTGATTAACACTACCCACACTGGCCAACATCCATAAACCCCACTATTGACTGCGGAGATGACAATTTTTCCAGCATCGGCCAGAGAAAAGACGCAAGGGCAAAGCTGATTTGCGTTGAGGTTAGACATCGGCTTGTTAATCCCATCAATTTAAACCACCATCACCAAGAGGCACTTATAACATCTCATAAGGGACAGTAGCACTCTTATTTTATACACGGATTATTCCAGGTCACCTAAGGACAAAGATTCAAATTATTTGTAAATTACAATCATACATGGAGGCCCACTTAACCCATCAAACCCAAAGCCGTAGTACCTACTGCAGGAAGAGAGACCTTGTACTTATATTACATATAATATTATATATAATCTCTCACTTCCCTGCACTGGAAAATTAACTCACAGGAGCTTGACTACAGCCGCCCGATATCATATCATGCATCAATTATGCTGGATTGTATTTTCTTATTCATTTGTCATTTAAATGATGTTTTCTAATAACACAACCCTAATTCCTGGGATCAGATTTGGAAGAAATTTGATGACTCCCAACCGCACAAATCTATTGATAGCTGTCTGCATGTTAGCGCTGACCAGACAGCGCTTCTTTGTCTCCACAAAGAGAGAAAGCTGCGGTTTTGAAATAAGCAGGGTCACTGGAGAATATGCACGTTGAGCCTACACTTAAACACACTGTCCTTGTGGAGTAACAAAGTCACTTCAGCTATTTAACAAACAGAAGAAACTTTTCAGGAAGACATGGCTGATGGCCAGTCCATGGTTTATTTCTGCTTAACACGGGCGAATTAACGTTACACATCTCACTGAATGGGTAAATAACACTTGAATTTTGCAAAGTCAACACCAAATGAGCTAATTTTTTAGCATTAGGTGTGTTGTAGTATGCCCAACACAGAACAAAAAACTGTGAACCTCTCTTTTGTAAAAAAAAGTTACTCAAGCAAAACACAGGAGTTTAAAGAGAAGCGCACAGATTGGGGAAAAAAAGCAGCTTTGAGAAACACCTGATGTATTTTGCAAAACGAAAGAGATGAATATAATCATTCTCCACTGGAAGGCTAGATGGCTGTAGGCGGTAGTTAGGCTTGTTACACTTATTGGGCAGTGAGCAGCGTTGCCAGAGTGGACAAAACCCCAACAGACCTCAGGGAGTCGGCATCTGTGATACCGGCAGCTCCTGGCCTGTTTTGGGGTTAGTGATGAGAGCTGCAATCTCGTGGGTGACCACCGGGGGGAGGAGGAGAGTGCTCTGCTCACCCCCTCCCCTGGGCAGCCCTCGCCCTGGGGCCTCGTCCTCTGGCTCTACAGGGGTGTGGGACTTCGTCTGGAGAAGATGACAACGAGCAGTGACTAAGTGGAGGGGGGGGGACCCTCAGCCACCCTCACCCCCCCCCGTTTCCCTGCAGGTGGTGTTTGCAGCTGTGAGCAGGCCTGACACAAGGAAGGGGATGAAGAGAAAAATCCATTCAAAACTGACATTAAGAACCCCAGGGATTGCGGTGCTGTAGTCAGCACAGTATCCCTCTATTATTATAAACCACAATATACTAAGGGATGTTTATAAAAGTAAGGGCTTGGCACAGGGATGGAATACTTAATAATACCCTTATATGCACAGGTAAATAGCAATTGGTTTGACAGCAACACAACCGAAAGTAGACTGCCTGGCCTCCTGTGCTTGATAGAGCACTGAACCACTCATTCCTAAGGTGGTGGGGGTGAAGATAGATAAGGGTCTTGTACTGAACACTTTGTTTGCATATGAACTCCAGACTGATAACAGCCAGGGGGGGCAGGTCTTTTCTTTAGATCAGGATATTCGGTAGGGTTTATTTGGTAAGTTTATCGGTGTTGCACAAGCTGCCGCGCACGCTGTTTTTCACCAGTGGGCTGCGAGGGGGCGATGCCAACTGCATTTCCACCCGCACGTACAGTACCAGGCCGTGCTGCTTGGTTGACTTCCTGTCAGAAAGGAAGCTTCCAGAAATGCCTGTCCGGCGCGGAAAAGGTCGGGAGCCGGGCGTCGGGCTCGACACACAAAAAGATAATGAAATATTAACTCCTGCTTTGACTGCACACACCCCCCCTGCTGGAAATCTAAAACAAATAAACCACAGACTGGCTGTTGTGAAAAGGCTTAATCACTGTACGGTATGACTGATAAGAAAGTAGCTGTGCTCACCGGTTCCATGGGCTCTGGCTTGACTGGATAATCATACATGAGCATATTCACTGGCTGATGCCTTCTGGGGGGAAAAGGAAAGAGAACGTTACACAAAAGTTGAATCTAACATTAACAGTGTTCGAAATTCCAGACAGAATATCTCACAAAGGGTATTACTGACGCAGAGAGGCTGCTGGTTCTCCTTCAGAGCCGTGACTGAACTGTGTGAAACAAGCCCCCAAACCTCTGTTGCAGAGAAGCCTTCAACACGAGCCAACGAAGGAAGGACAAGAGAGTCAGCCCTGGAATTCTAAACTCTTTCTTTGTCCAAGGAAAATACATTCAAAGAAAGAAAAAAATCCGCGTGACTAACTTCATATTTGGATTTTTTTTTCCAAAGAAGAAAAAATATCTTTAAGGAACTGTATGTTTTACATTTAGGCCCATGACTTCATATGTTAAAAAATGTAATGAATTAGGCCATGACAGAAATGGATTATAGCAATTTGCCTTCAAAATGTGCTAAAATAGGTCATTAATATTATATATATATATGGTTACAGACATTTTACAGAATTTAGCCCCTCTTTAGACAGGAATAAATAAGGGGTTGTGAGAACATATCTTGTTAATGTGGGAAAATACCATATGTGGTAGGAAGCCCAAAAAAAAAAACAATAACGAAGAATAAATGTCACTGGATAATCTGGCAACTGACTGCAAATCTTTTAGTTTATGTCTATCTGTTTTGGCATACAGTCCACAACACCCAAAACGCTGTGTATATACAAGAAACGAATGGGTTGTACACTTTTTTTGTCAGGCAAATGTCAAACGTGCGCTGTACAGGCCGAAGGCAGAGATCCTACGTTCGATACGGGTGTTTCAGAGAGGAACACAGACTTCGAGATCTTGAGAAAAACGCCTGTTCACCTACTGCCCTACTGCCCAGGGCAGCCTTTAGATCAAAGGATGATTAGCACAGATGCTACATGTGTTCAGGCATTTCAGATATGACCTTGGCCCTGCGGTAATCAATTACTTTCTTGTAATCAGTCCAGTTTGTTCCTCAGGTCTCAGCCTGAGCACAGGTAGCACGAGGCAGAAGAGAGTGTACATAAGAACAAAAGAAAGAGGCCAGAGGTTATCTCAAGGACAACCGATCACTGTCTTTGCTAATGCAAATGGCAATCAAATTAAAACCCATGGGGGAAAAGCTTAACGCCACTGCCTCAAAATGTGTCAGTACAGTGCTTCTTGGCTCTATTAGTTACTCATGGTTAACATGCAAGGATTCCCATGATAATTCACTGTAATTATTAAGCTTTTTGTGTCTACCAAGTTTTGAATTGAGTCCTTTAACTGCAAATAACTAGTTTCTTAAAAAGTGGAATAAAAAAGCAGGTGTCTCCGTGTACAGCGCCCTTTAAAACACAGGTGTGGAGAAAAAGAATCTCTTCACTGAGACAAATGACAATCCTCAATAAGCTTTAGCCTGCAGGTACACACAGTTTCCTGCAATTTTCTGACTTGCACCCTGCCCTTTTTTGACTTAAACAGATGCTTTATGATCCACCCTTATAATTGACAGCACCTGAGTTTCTTAAGAGCTGTGCACTGAAATGGATTCTATTTCCAACGGACCACAAAAAGACACACATCTGCGCTGCTGTGGTCAGCTGACATCGATCAGCTTATTTTTCCCCATGCAGGGGAATTAAGCACCAAACCTTTGATGAAGGGCCTTCACACACCTCTGTACTAATAACGCTGACCCAAAGGGCCGATCTCTTTCTCCAGGGGTGCCTACAGTACGTGCAGCCTCCTCGTTTCGTGCATGGAACCAGAAATTTGACGACTCCATCAGATGACCCTTTACAAAGATGAAAAATGCACTTTTCCATTAAGAGATGAAAAAAAGCTGTACCAGTTGTGCCAGTCTGAAATCAGCCTGATGCACCCTACTGCATTAACTGACCAATAGATCAAAGATTTTTCTACTGTATATACAGAACTGAACATTAACAATGTAAGATCAATATGGCTACATGCAGCGTTCAACCTTTTGATGAGAAATGAACGAAACCTCCCTTAAGAACACATGATAGCTCAAGCCCCTGGATACATTGCTGGAGGAAGGACATTTTGCTTGCTTAATGAACTGTCCTGTCACCTCACTCTTCACTTTCCCTCTCACTGATGTGTGAGCAGAGTGGCCAAAGTCCATCCTGCTTGGAAGAGGGCTAGTGTCCCTTTATAACTAATAATTAACACTGAGCCCTGGTGCTCTCCATGTGCCCCAGAACAAAATGCCCTGCTTGCCAAGACTCTGGCCTGTCAATTAATTCTTGGGGGAAGGGAGTTAAAATATAAACACCAATGGAAGAGCACAAAGTAAGCATGGCAGCGCTCATCAAAATTAGCAGCACTCCCAGTGCACTTCACCTGTTTTAAACACAACAGGGGCAGGTCGCGCATTTTTCTTTTCAAAGCTACATATATATGTGCCAACAGCGCAGTTTGTGCGTTTTTGGCACATCCGTAACGAGACAGAAAACAAGTGCCTCGCCTCATTTTGTTTTATTATCACACTGGTCAACTAAACGGCAACTGAGTCTGGGAAAATCATGCGCACCTAGTACAGCCCAGAGAGAGAGAGAGAGAAAAGAAAAAAAATACTCTTGAGGCCAGGTGGAAAAAATGTAACAAAAAACAAACCCTCCCCCCAAAAAGGGCAGGAAAAAAAAAAGAGAATTTGTTAAGAAAAGCTGGGCAGGGTGTGGCTTCAGGGAAACGTGTGGAACAAGAGCTGTCACAGCCTTTCCCTGTGGGTGTGATAACGAAACAATGTGGCATGTTCCTGGTACAGAGGTTACATACAATACCACAACCGAAAGAAGTGAAGTTATTAGAACACACTGCATGGGCCTATTGTCCTTCAGAAACAGGAATCGCACGGTTCTAAACATCTCCGCGTCAAGCAAGTGCAACAGCAAATGGTGCCTGACAGGGTTATTTTGGCTCTCTGTTCAGCCCCGAATTACCCTCTAATTAGCACAACTACAGTAAAGAAAAGTCGGCGCATTTCCAAGTCTGCGCCACACAGTAATACCTTGGGATACACAACGCGGAGGTGTGTTTTTATATATTAATCACTTGAAAAGGGCTGCGCCCCGAAAGAAAACGCTGTCAGAAACTCGCAGCCAGTTCCTGAAATCCACCAACAACGGAACAACAAACCTGGCGTTATATCCAGATTATTAATTTTTAAATCCGCACGTTTTAGAACCGTATTTGGACTTTCTAGATTTCCGAGTCGTTTTAACTGGAAGTCGCAGGCTGCGTTTTGTTTCCGATCTTGGCTTTGCCACGGTTAGGAGACAAGGCGGGATCGCCCCCCGCATAGCGCAGCAGGGGGAAAACCCAGCGGCCTCACCGCTCTTACTCAATCCCCTCCCGACAGTTTGGGCTTGGTTTTGAACATTTTTGCTAGTTTTGGAAATCAGGTTCCGCGTATTTCTTGCGTGACTGGCAAGCACTGGTCGACACCGGCATTAAAGATGCCTCTAGCTAAACGGCTACTTGTGTACGGTGTCTAATTCGGAGCATAATTGTGCAGGACAGCCTCATCTGAAATGGGAATTCTCTGCTAAGAGAAGCAAGTCACTGGTCGGTTCAACACTAATATTACTACCTGAGAAATGTATTGGGACTCTAAGAGGAAAAAAAAAAACACTAGCTTTAACAGTAGAGGTACAGAATTACCCCCTTCACTGCCAGCAAATATTTTTCAAGTTCTCTGTGCAGTGGCACATGTCCAAAGTCCCATCAGGTCCACTCACTTTAACTGACACCATATTCCACTCCATAATAGCTGAGGCATCTAAGATTCAAACCCACCCATCAAATAGACTTTACTGCTAATTTGTGATGGAATGCCCTGCACGTGCCCGTAGTATTCATTACTCACAAAGAAAGAAAAACTACCAAAGGCCCATCAAGTTTGACACGTCATCCATTATTTCAGAGAACAGGCAGATTTTGGTAGAGAATCCTAACCTTCATTTTAAAAGAAATTCTCCACAGGGTCTCAACAATAAAGCAATAAGAATATCACACTTGATATGAAATGTCAGACATGCCTGGGTTTACTCAACTAAAACAATTACACAAATTCTGTATTTCAACATACAGAATGCAAAAAAAAATTCAAATCCATGAATTGATCCAAATCATCACAAGGAAGTGAATGTGAGTTTTGTACGCTTCCCCTTAAAAGGAGTTTGTGTCTGAAGAGCAGAGTTACAGCTGATCAAAGTAGGCCCCTATATTTTTTTTACAACAAAATTTAAGCATGCCGTAAACCATAATTCATTAGTCTGCCTCCATGTTTGAACTAACCAGAACCTTGTTGTAAAGAGTACAAATAACATGCAAACATACTCCAAACTGAACTAAATAACTAAATAATAATAATAATTATTATTATAAATAATCAGTTGTGGAGGGCAAAATGTTATTTTTTCACTTGGAAAACTGTTTTTTGAAAAAAGTCAAGAGGTCTTACCACTGTTATTGGTTTCCTTGGATCTCAAATTATAACATAGATAAAGAATGATGACTTTGTGTACTAAAATTAAACCAAGAATTGGGGAACTGCTTCCAAACCTTGGGTCTCTGGATGCATCCCAAACTTGTGTAAGCTGTAGTTGTTTTTAAAACAAATTCCTAAGGAGGTTTAAATGACACCACTGTTGCTTATGTGTACTAACTGTACACTCTCATTATTTTCCCAAACAGGCCGTACAAACTGAAATGCGTCACCTTTAATTACCAGATTACATCTTTGGTTACAATGGGCGGACCGCAGGCACAGAACTGGGAAGACCACAGCAAATTTAAATTCTTACGATATCTCAACCCACTTCGCAAACATGGTCACCCATACAGCCCTCGTCGCACACCCTCAAACGGTGCCCTCTCAGCTTTCCGGCTCCTCTTTCCCTTTTTGCCGAGCAGGGCAAGTTTCAGTTTGCGGTCACGCTCCGCAGACTCGGAGCTTTGGCCTCCTGGGTTTTGTCTTTCAGCCATCTAACAGGTTGCTGTGCTCGGAGACGAAGGGGAAAAAAAAAAACCTTGACTTTTTTTCAGCCTCCCTCAACTGAAAATGTCTGCCAGGGTCTGGACTGTGTGCCGAGGGCTGGTGGTTTGTAACAGTCCCCCACTTCTTTCTAGGAACTTTTACACAACGCTCAGCTGGTTACTGAATTCCCCAGTGTTACCCATGCAGTTTTAGTTCCCTTCAGTTTTGGAAAGCCTCCGTCTACTGCGGCTATATTAAAAGTACCCAGGGCTTCAGATCACTAGCATACCAGGCTGAGGCACTGTTAAAAAAAACCCCACCAGACTTAAACCATCCACTTCCAAGGAGGCCTCAATTTGTAATCAACCAAACCTTTTGGCTAATACAATAAATATTAAAACACCCAGGACTCTCAACATTACTGCATCTTTCAATCTAAAAGAGAAAAAAGGTGATAAATGCTCCACAGACAGCTGGTAAATCTACAATAACGAGGCTGCAGTACGACGACAAGTTGGTTGTCAGTTAAACCAAACTGTCAGTAAAACCAAAGCATTTGCTATAGTGACAGACCTGGCTGCTGCTAGGGCACGTGGGGCCCAAGCTGTTGTTGTTTTTTAAACTTGCCATCTCCCCTCCCTTCCTCCCTGGCTCAACAGCCCCCGTACCTGAGGTTCAGCGCCCCCTGCAGGAGGATAAACCGACGCGCGGCAGGGGCTGCTGTGTCATCGAAACCCGAAAGGCCTGCCCCTGGCGTCGCTCAGTCTACTGTGCGTTGCCGCCTGGGGAATTCTGGTCACAGTCGGCTAATGGCATGACCCGGGCTCGAACCCGCGATAAGCACCTTTACTGGTTGAGCTACTCGGGAGACCCAAGGAAGCTGCACTTGTAACAATAACAATAATTGCTCAGGTGGGTAGCTGCGTCAGTATGCGTAGGCTGCAAAGGAACAAGTAATAGGTTTATTCCATGCTGGAAAAAAAGAAGAAAGAGAACACAACGTTTCGGCCGTGGAGCCTTCTTCAATAATTGCTTACGCTTATATAGCGCTTTTCTGGCCACTCCACTCAAAGCGCTTTACAGGTAATGGGGACTCCCCTCCACCACCACCACCAATGTGCAGCCCCACCTGGATGATGTTTATTTAGCAGGTTGCCAGTGCAGACATAGGCTACAGAGCATGTCTGAAAACAACACCTTTCCGACGAACAGTATAAACAACAAACCGGAATTACTCCATGTGTTTGAATTTCAACATAGTCCCCAAGGGACATTTAATTTTAACCAATGAGTCACAACATCTTGTTTAGTGAGTAAAGCTAACAAAAGCAGATAAACTACTCCATCAACATAGACGGTAAAGCAGCACATCACATCAGGATCACCAATGAGCATTTCAGGTCATTTGTCAAGAGACTTAATTAAAAATGTCAGAAAGACTTGATACTCAAGGAAGATATGAAGAAAGCCCTGGATCAGTTAGAAGGTGCCTGGGTTAAATTCAAAAGCAATAAGAGCTTTAAGTGGTGTTATGCTATCGGACAAATCTCACGAGTGTTAAATTTTAAGATAAAAAACAAGCATGAAAAAATATATGTTCAGCTAGGACTGGCATAAACGATATCCATTCATCTTACCAAAACTCTTCACCGTTGCTGCAGGATACTTTTTTTCCTACAGCAGATAACATTCTATTTTAAACGCACAAAGTCCACTTAACCAATCTCTTTGGTTAAACAGAAAACAGACGCCCAATTCTGATACAAAATCGTCATAACGAAAGAATCTCTCAAACACTAAAAAGAGGTACAGGCGTTCACTAGAGCCTAGTACAACACATGTATTAATACCATCAATATAACAATAAAAAGGTTGAAGAAAAGTTTTAAATCCAATCTTTATATTCTACAAACAAGCTTTTTTGTAGAATACAAAACAAAGAACAAAAAACAAATTCTCATTTGCAGTGTTAAACCAGAGGGGACCCATTTTAGACAGCAGAGATTACACAGCATGTTTTACTGGAGAAACCTAAATGGCATACTTTGTTTTGATGTACATCAGAAGTTTATAACCTGGGATTTGAACAATAGCCTTTCAGTCACAATTTCAGTTTTCTCCAGCCACTACTACACACTGCTGACAAGAGGCCAGGCAGGAGTACAACCTAGCAGAAAGAAACACCTCATCATAACACTGATTTTAATTGTATAGCCTATATACATGTTTAGAACCTTTTTTAAAACACCCTGGCTGTTTGGATTAGTCACAGACAACAGCCATTGCATGTGCCAAACATACTAATGTGTCTGCATTAATTAGAGATGAGGCAAGCCATTAGCCCCAAGTTTCTGTTTCAACACCACCTACACAGGCATGCACTCCCTTACTCAGTCAAGCATGGAAGGATGCTAACATATGGTAGCAGAGGCAAAATGATGAGCCATCAAGAAACAGATGTGTATTAACTAAGAATAAGGCACCCCAAACAATCCAAGCTGTTGAACAACAAGGAACTGATATTGCTGCATATCCATGATGTCTTTACACTTGGAACAGAATACTTTGTGTCTTGACTAAGTTTTAGAGGCTTTAGACCAGACTGTTGGCAGTCATACGTTACTATCAGTGCAGAAGAAGGGACACTTTGTTAGAGGGAAAGTTTATGTAGTTCCAGCCAAAAAAAAAAGAAGGATTACAAAAAAAATTCCCAGCATCACAGAGTTGCTTTAACTCGAGGTTAACACATTATTACTTTCTTCTCTCTGTTTCCCTCTGAAAGCACCAGCACATGAAGGGGCCATAAAACACTATTATTAATGAGCTGAATTATTAACAGCCAGGTTGGAAAGGAAAGGTGTAAACACGACAGGCCTTCAAGGTTAGGTTTTTATTGCTTTCAGAACTGCAGACAAAACATATCCCAATTAATAACCGTGGTACAACTCTTACGTGCGCTCCATTCAGCAGTATGGCCTCGGTGAACTACTCTGTTCTTCTGTTGTCCTGCTTATAAAGTCTCCCCCAGCGCGGCGTAACGCAGCAGAACTGACGGGTGTTTCCATGCTGCGTGTGGAGAGAGGTACTTGTGTGTGTGGCATCCTGTCTGGCCTCCCTTCCTCTCACCGAAGCCTTAGGGACCCGTAAACAGCAGGCGGGCTCCTTCAGACAATACCGTGCGTTATCAACGCAGGCCTGCTGCCTCGTTTCCTGTCTCAGCCCCGAGCCCTGCCTGCCGCCTGTGATGAGAACAGACTTGGGGAGCGGGGGGGGATTGAAAAGAGAAAATGATCCAAAACTTTAACTGTTTACAGGTACGGGCGCTGGCAGGAGCTACATGGCCTCAAATACCTTCCCTGGGAAAGGAGGGAGGGAAGTTTCACTCCGGTGGACAGTACACGGCGCAAAACGCATTTTGCAGCGACCGCCGCCGCACAACAGAGCGGCCGATTTCCAGCTCAAAAAGGAAAAGCGTGGCACTGGATTGTACGCACCATTGAACTACAGCATTGGAGATGACATGTTCAATTCCCCACCGTGGTGCTTACATACTAGAAATCAGGGCCTGAGAGAAGTTAGTTAAAGCCAATAAGAAGCTGATTCGGGATATTATGCTGGACTGAAAACCTGGGCACACACTGGGTCCTACATTACGGGACCCCTTCTCTAAACACGGCCCCAGTCCTGCAATTTCCCAATGTCACCCACCTGGCATTGAAGCTCACAGACTACAGGAGGACTGTGCATCATCAGTGAAATTAGTCACACAGTCGATCTGAAATTTGAAAAGGATCGTTTTAAATGTCTCTCTACCCCTCACGATGAATCTGCCTTGTTTTTTTCCCTTCGGAAACGAGACAGAAATTATTATTTTTTTAAAAGCTGGAAGGGGCAGCAGCCAGAGCAAAGCGAGACTTTCCTGCATGAGCAAGTCACCACAAAGGACTCTCCCAAATACAAGAACGTAGTTAACAGCAACAGTGTGAGCTGAAAAACGCAGGGTAAAAGTTAATATTTACCCCCGCAGTGGCCTGAAACGTACCTTGAGCAACAAACGCAGGCTGTGTGCGTAGGTGCATGCGCACAGGTTTTACTGTGTTTTTTTTTCGTGCGGACCAAACCTGACCAAATGTCCTCACATGGATAAGTAACCCCTGGGAAACAAGTACCGTGAAGACCGAAATTGGCGTTTTTTTTCCTAAAAAAAAAAACAAGTGTCCCGAGCCGAGCTTCTCTTCAGCGGTGTACGGGATAGCGAATAAAAATAGAATGAGAGCAAATGGGAGGTCCTCACAAGTACCGAAACACAAACACATGTGTGAGTGTGTGTGTGACCTCCTCCTGCAGATAATAGCGGAAGGGAGAAGTTGGGGGGTGGAGGGTCTGCTGTTTTTTTGGGTAGCCTCCAGGTCTTTCTTCCCGTGCGGGACTCCAAACAGGAAAGGAGCCGGCTTGTGCCATTGGGAAGGTCTGACGCAGAACCCAGCCTTGAGAATAAGCACAGGAAAAAGGCCCGCTGGAGCGGCGGTGACGCGGAGCCTGCGAGCCGACCGGCCTGGTTCACCGCGCCAGCTGCCGCACAGCACAACAAGAGTGGGTGGAGGTGTTAGCTTTGTGGGTGTGAGGAGAAACACCGCACTTGCAAGGCACAGGTCTGCCCTGCTCGCCACAGAGATAATTGAAAACTGTAGCATGAATCAGCTTTTCGCTGGAACCCAGGTACACAAAAACACAGACCACGGAGCAACACGAGAAGGGGGTGGGACATCACAGTTAAAATCACCACCGAGATTTTTGATACAACAATTAACTTAAAGCTTCACAACGTATTTTTGTTTCTGTATCGATCCTTTAAAGCAACTTACATCTGGTCTGATCAACAATAGAAATGTCATTCACAATTAAAAAAAGTATTTTTTTTATAAACCACAATCAGACCCCCCCAAACAAGACTTCAATCCCGATGGATAGTCAAAGAAGAACAAGAACAATCCCAATTCCGTGACCTCCACCGACTTTATTTTAAAAACCAGTGTTTTTCAAATAAAATAATTGCAGGTCTCAGTGTCGGCAATGTCCCTACAGAAACCACTGCGCCGGTTTATTCAGTATCATACCACACTTGAGCGCTGTGCGACAAAGATCAATAACGAGCACCAGTATTTTGTATTGCACCAGTGCAGCAGTATACATGCATTTACTGTCTTATCATTCAAATTTATCATCAGACAAATGAGACAATGGAGTATGTACACAGAATAAACTAGTTGCAGTCATGTTCTAATACCTTTCTGTTATTTCTGTACCTATTGCCCAGACTGATCATAATGTTTCACGTCGGAACAAGAGTGTTAACACGTGTTAATGCCTTTGTTCGTTGATTTCAGCCGCTCTCAGAAGTCTCTTACTAGCAGAGGAATGACTGGAATCCGAGTGCTGTATTAGTACATAAATGCAGTACGTAATCACTCTCACTAATCATTGTCATTTGTCCATTTTAATTTCTTTCTGTTTTTCTATTTCAACCGGGTCTTTTAAACTTTGTTTCAGTGCCTCCTGTCTTTTCCGATAGTACAGAGCAAACAAACAAGAGCTTAACGGTAACACAGGGGGTTCTTATCCCTAGCTCCGAATGAAACATTATATCGTAATGTCTAAAAAAACTCAGCAATCAATTAAACGGGTTTTTAGTGATATTAAGATATTCTCAGAACATCTGAAACCTCAAAGATGAATATACTTCAACCC
The DNA here is from genome assembly GCF_059453375.1 of Lepisosteus platostomus. Taxonomy (NCBI): domain Eukaryota; kingdom Metazoa; phylum Chordata; class Actinopteri; order Semionotiformes; family Lepisosteidae; genus Lepisosteus; species Lepisosteus platostomus. The sequence goes on from NC_142611.1 coordinate 11,373,301, forward strand.
TGGAGGACCAGAGGTATCTTGATTATCTTGAACAGAGCACTGTTTAATCGATCGGTAAAGTACGCGTGATCCCTAACTAATACAGGTGATTCGGGTCGACGTATGAAAGTAACCGGCTTGGGGCTGTCAAAGACCAGGATTAGACCCTCTATAATACACCATATCCACCTCATTTTAAAAACTTGCCCATAATGCAAAATGCGATTACCGTCCAGAACATAACATTAATCGGAGGTCCCTTCTCCCCTACAGAGATCATTCCCCGGTTCCCACGACACCAGCGCCTCGGCGACAAATAGAGCGCATTAACAGGTGGCCCCTCAACAAAGCTGAAACGCTTTTCTTTTACACACATTAATGGTGCAGGTCAAAAATGGATAACAGATCACAAGAAATAAAGAGAAACCGAGACATACTAACTCCATCCCAACTTCAGTTTACATCGGTTCACCAGAACACGACACCTGCGAGTGCCGTATCTGGTATGAACTAAATCTGTCACAGATGTCTCTCAGCTACCCCTCGGATTCGTTTTCTGTTCAGAGAATACAGAATTGCCATCTATTAGGGCTGTATTCCACCCAGAGCTGTAACCATACACACCTCGCATGAAATTATCAATTCCACCAAAATAACAGAACCATTACACTATAAATACCAGTAGCTGGAGTAGTAACACTGGTAGGAGTAAAATAAAAAGTCACATTTAATGGTATCAATAACAGAACACTACGAATAATATACTATCACAAGCTCAGCAAGACTTACTTCACAGACGAAGCAGAACGTATATAATCCAGTGTCAACAATTTAGGTTATGAATTCCAGCAAGGAAAACCACCGTTCTCACCAGCATTGAAAAAACAAGAATACGGAAAAGGGGGGGGGGGAACTTTCAAAAAGAGTTCAAGCGTTCAGTCTCTTACAACTCCAGATCCGAGAGTTTGCAATCACATGACTGTTTGGGGTTGTCTTGGGCGGGGTGTCTGAGGGTGGAGACGGTGAGGCAGGAGACTGTGATGAGGCAGGGAGTGTTATCACCAGCGGCGGCCAGCAGAGTTGACGCGTGTTTGTTAAGGCGCTGGGCGTTACACTGTTTAAAGGGACTGCCGTCCTCCCTTCCGTAAGGCTCTGAAAAATAATGGGTGTACTGCCAGTCGTGGAAATAAAAAAATAATGAAGAGAAAACAACACGTGATTAGCATGCACACCTACGAAAGCCCAAGTGGAACTCACAAGAGCGGCACAGGCGTGATTGTTGGACCGACAAAATGCATCAATGTATTGTCTATGAAATGACAGTGTCGTAGGCACCGCGCAAATGAAACGAGGAACAGTTGGAGGTGTTATGGGGCCCGTTTTGTTTAAAGAAAACAACAGAAAAAGTACTGTAAATGAATGTGATTCTGTACTCGTCTGACTACAGTACACCAAGAAACTCCAGACTTGTTTTTTTTTTACTCAATCTCCTCATCCTGTAGAATGATGTAGGTGGAGGTTAAAAATATTTCACATGCATAGCTAAGAACGTAGCATAAGCTGTGGCTGATGAAGATTGTGAATATATTTACATTACGTTTAGTAAAATACGATAACCTTCTAAGAACCTATGAAAGATTGAAAACTAGAGGAAATCACATCCCTTGTAGTTTTAGATACTGAGTTTATCGTAGTCTTTGCAGACTAATCAAGGCATGTCCACATCTCCTTCAGTTTGAGTTTTCGTAGTTATGATAACATCACTCTTCCAAATACTCAGACTTTCTTAAGGGAGTGTGAAGAACGGATTACTTAGTGTATGGGTTCTAAATGTAGCTGATCATGTCATACATACTGTATGCTGAATATTATAGTCCGATATATAAACTGAAAACGTTTTATAAAAGCTTGCTGAAGATGACTGAAAACAAAAAAATCTAAGGTCTTTTTATCTGTATATTATTTTAGACTGATATTCAATGTGTTTTCTAGGGAGGAAAATAGTGCTCGGGGAGTGAGGTCTTTTGACGAGTAATCCCAGCTGACCATGTAAGATATCAAAATAAAAAGCTGCAAATTTCTATCCATCCTTAAGTAGTATTTATAGAACTGACCACAATTTATGGTACATCTGAAAATAAGGTAGTGGTTCCTTCAGTTAATACTGTTTTGTGGGATGTTATGTACTATGCATGTTTTCAATTTCTTTATCCTTTTTTTCCTTTAGTCGGAGAAGTAGGAACGATAATATAAATGGGACCTCAATAGTCACACCTTTGCTGATACAAGCCTTCAGAAGCATGCGACTGTAACCTGGTGCAATGATATGAATTGCACTGCCAAGAGCAGAAGGAAAATGACTCAGACAATTTACAGCTTTCTTAGAGATTATTATTGTAATTAAGGAAATTGGCAAATGATCGCAACAAGGAGACATACTGTACAGTAGTGTAGTTGCAAGAGTTATTGTTATTGAAAACCTACAGCAAAGGAAAACACAATGTTTCATAGAACAGCATTTTATGGTGCAAGATTCCTTCAACTGACTTTGTGAAAAAAATAACAGAGTAACAGAAATAAGCTTTAGCTTTGAAGACAATAGAAACAGACCAAAGCAGATTCATCAAGGAGATGATGGATTCAAGTTTACTCTTCAGTGAGAAAATTGCTTTCACTTCATAATGTCAAGTAAACTCCAGCTCAGGCTGAAAAAAATCATGTTTATCCATTTCCTATAGCATGTTAAACCTCTCATTGCCAGTGATTTTCCCAGAATCAGCAGTAAATGTAACTGAAAGATTTCATAGCTCCGAAAACCACTGTTTTTTTGTCCCTGAAGTAAAGGAGATGGATAAAACCCTAAAAAACATGAGTTTATCATGAATACAAATTGGGATGTAATTTCAGGAAAGGCCTTCTTGATGATGTCTGCTTCTGTTCCTTCCTGGAAATGTGAGTTCCGTTTCTTTTCCTGTTGTTTTAATTAGTAAGAATAAAGTGATCATATTGACAACAACAAAAAAAAGAAAAACAGCACCTAATGCCCCTCTCTTATTTGCACAAATCCTGTTTGAGTTAGCAGTGAGCCAAGCCGTTTAGCAAGACGTTTCTGACAGTTTACAATGAACTGACGTGTAAGGCGATGATACCTGGTGGAGTGACGCCAAGAATGTTATCCTCTTTTTTATATAAACCCTAGGTTTAGTGCTGCAGTCAGTCAGCTGCAGATAACATCTTAACTACTAAGTAAACCTTCTTAAGTGATGAGGTATTTTTGTTGTTTTAGTTCACCTATGACAAGGACATTGACTGGTGAAAGTGAAAAAAGAAAAGACAAAGAGTTTGATTTTAAACAGAAGAGGTCAGATATTTTCATTTTTCTGTTGATTCCAGGTGAAACATTGATTTATTTGGTCCTAATTCAGACAGACCTAACATTAACATGGAATATCAGCACTGTCAAAATTACGAAGTTTCAAGACATTGATGTACATGTTATACTATTCAATTCTGTATTCACTGCTCTACAGTGTTAAGGATCACTTTGACAATTAAGGATAAAGACTATCCCTGGAACATAGCTGATGTGTTAGATGTAGCCCTACCCCAAGTTGTGCCAGCTCCAGCTTCGGGGAATAGGAATGTCAGCAGCAGAAACCGAAATTAAAGACATGGGTAATGGCGGGTTTTTGCTCAGTGTATGTCTGCGTATGTCTTTTTAATAATAATAATAATTGGATGCGACAACTGCCACAGTGCGCCAGTACACTCACTACACATCAGCTGTCAGTGGGTGAGTGGGTGAGAGTGATGAAGCCAATTCATAGATTATTAGGAGGCCATGAGTGGTAAATGCCAATGGGAAAGCTGGCCAAGACACTGGGGGAACACCCCTACTCTTTTCGAGAAGTGCCATGGGATTTTTAATGACCGCAGAGAGTCATGACCTCGGTTTTATGTCTCATCCGAAAGACGGCACCTTTTTACAGTATAGTGTCCCTGTATAATACCCATATAGACCGCAGGGTGAGCGCCCCCCACTGGCCCCACTAACACCTCTGCCAGCAGCAACCTAGCTTTACCAGGAGGTCTCCCATCCAGGTACTAGGCTCTTATCTGCTTAGCTTTTATTGGGTTGCCAGTTTTGAATTGCAGGGTGAAATGGCTGCTAGCATAGGCTGTGGAGTCTGTGGATTTGAACCCAGACCCTCACCAACTGCAGAATAGCCTGTGGATTTGAACCCAGACTCATATCGACTGCAGACCGGAGTGCTACATGACGAGCCACAGCGCCGAGCATAAGTTTGACCCCAGAGGGGGTGGTGCACTGGTCCTGCAATACCAGGTCAATGCAGGAGTGGAAGAGGCAAGGCCCTGACCCAGCTCCACGTACCAAAAATTCATTTAATATGCAGCACCTTCAGAGGAGCCCTATCATATATTATACTTATAAGATCAGAAAGTACAGTTGATCTGAGCCATAGACCAGAAGGAAATTGTCTTATTGGTGAAGGTTGTGAAGCAATATTGTGAAGTGAACTTCCCAGGTTTGGGATCATAAAGTTCTTCTAGGGAACTGTGTACTGAAAGGTACTTTGAAACTGTACAGGTAGAATTCAAATCTGTGCTTCAAGAAAGCAGGCTATAAAGGTACAAAGTGGAGTTTTTGAGTAATAGAATGGGATGAGGTGGATATGGAATGAAGTGAAGGTAATTTTGCCCAAAGCACAAAACAGACTTATCCTGAATAGGAGTAAGAAAATAAAATAATAGAAAGAAGTGGGGTAAGTGGATTAATAAATCAGTAATACAAATATAAGGAGAAAGGAACTACTTTCTAGAATTATTAAAAAGACAAGATACAGTTAAAGAATGGAATAAAGGAATATGTGTAATTGCACAGGTAAAAGTGTGTTGGAAATCTAAGAAAAGACATAAAAAACATAATATAAGATTCCGGCAGTATTAGAACAACAGTAAAGGATGAAAATGTAAAACGTGTCATTGTTGCAGTAATGGGAAGCTTCTGTGCAATGCAAGGCTGGATATGAAATCAATATTTCACTCAGATATAAGACAGAAATAAATAACATGAATATCATTATTCCTTGAACAAGGAAGAATGGTAATGGACACGCACAAACACTATAAGCTGCAAATAAAATGCAAAAAGATCTAGAAATGTAATTCAAGACTAGGAAAATACATGACAGATGACATTTAATGTGGACAAGTGCAGGGTACTAAAATCAGGCAGTGAAAACATAACCTATAAATACAAAATGGGAAAAACTGAGCTTGAAAAGGCTAGTTATGAAAAAGGCTCATGTGTTTTCTGTATGTTGACATATCATTTACATCTTTCTAAACAATGTTGGGAAGAAATTAAAAGTGCAAACCAGGATATATAGATAAAAACATGGTATCAATATTGAAGTCGATTGAAAGTAGGTCCTCATTTAAAATATCTTTTAGCAATTTTCATCACCATGAGATAAGAAAAGGAAATGCTGCTTGTCAAGAAGATATAAAGGACGTGTCAATATAAACACCTAGCTTTTTCTTAACAAGCAGACCCTTTTTTAAGCATTTACACCATATCATTTGTTTTACTGCCTACATGCAAAACTCTGAACTTGTCTACATTGAATATCATCTTCCAGGTGTTTGTCCTGTCTTGAATGAAATCTAAATCTTTTTGGGCTTCATTTGCCATGTCCCCAGACTTTGCTAGTCTTCCTAATTTGGTATAATTTGCAAACCTGACAGGTTTATTAACTATACCAGAATCTAGATCATTGGTACAAAGTACAAAGAGCTGTGGTCATAGTACAGATCTCTGTGGTACAGCTAATTAAATCACCCTAGTTTAAGTATTAACCCCTTATCAGTACTTTCAGTTTTCTTTTTAATAACCATTTCTCAAATCAACACTTGCATTTCCCTTAACCCCTTCCTCCTGCAATTTGAGAATTAATCTTTTATGAGGAACTTCTGAAGCCTTCTGAAAATCTAAATACACTGTATCAAATTTCGATCCACATGATCGAAGTCAATAGGTTAAGATATGTCAAGAAGCAGCTTTCAATGATCACCTACTGTATATTAACGTATATTCATTCAATTCATACTAATCCTTAACCCAAAAAAATAACAAGTTACTCCTTTCTTTACATATCCTGTTTTGCTCGTGACCTTTGCTCACATTTTGAGGCACAATTCTGAACAGTTTACAGTTACATAAATCAGTCCTTTTCCAAACATGTCTTGCAAAAACAGTGAGGGCTCGGGTTTCTCCCTCACGCACTCTGTCCAGATGAAGACGGAGAGGGAAGGAGAGACTGCAGTCGTCTCTCTCCCCGCTTCACCATTTTCTGAAGGAATGGTAAGAACAAGACAAGGAAACTTGGAGTCGTTTGTGTGGCAAATTAATAAACAGAAGTCTGTGCTTCCTCTACAATAGTTTGTGGAACATTTGCCTTCTCTGCTGAAGAATGACTGATGCTTTGCAGATGTTTGGTTTTTTTTTTTGCAGTGGTATTGGTATGGACCATTCTGCCTCACAAGCCAGCCTCTGCTGAGCTCCACACCTGTGCTGAGCTGTGTTTGTCTTTAGGGACGCGCTTTGGAGCTCATACATTCCCTGCATCATGCGGCCTAAGGAATTTTGGACATTTTCCTTTGTGGGCTTCATGGGTTTTTTAATTAAATGTTGGCTACCAGGTCCCATATTAATCTCAAATTCCACCCTGAAGCTGCTGAACAATACAGCTCTTGGCACAATCAGTCTATTGTGAATTTTTGCGCAGTGAGAATCATGGTTCCAAGCATGAAGACGCCAAGAGTATTATTTTTCTTCTTTTTCTGACCAAAATGAATCTCATGTCTCTTCCCCACAGGGTTCTTGTAGTTATAAGGAAGGAATAACTATTTAACAGTAGAGATATTAAGCATGTTAAGGATTGCGGCTCTGGCGAAGAAACAGTGATCAAATTAATCATTGTCAAATAAGATGAATTAGACGTCGGTTTCCTAAAACTGTTAAATTGATTTTCTTTCTCTGCTTTCAGAAGTCTTTTTTTACATAGTGGGATCCTGGGCTAGGAGATGAAGTATGACAGAAATAATCTCTTTCTCTTCTGCAAAATTAATTTGGCAAAGAAACGTTCAAGCTCTTTTTGTCCTCACGATCTAGGCTTTTTGCTCAGCGCGTACTGCTTTGTTGTGAATCACTGAGAACTGTGGGAGACAGTGCCTTTTCTGTCTGTGCAGCACAATCATGGAAAATCTCCAGTATTCGGTGTCTGTACAATTTTTTCTATGGCTAAAGACATTTTCAACATTTTTGGCTCGTACCCAACATTGATGCCTTGTTTGTGTACTGTATAATATGTTTAAATATTTCTGTCTTGTCGTAACTGATTTGCCAACGTTTTGTCTTACTTTTTTATAATCAGCCTTCATGTTTTCTATATTTTAATGGCAATTTCTGAGGAACGTGCTTTTTAAAGGATTGACACAAAGGCCTTCTTAAAAAAGAGAAAAAGCCTCCTCTCTCAGATTCTTTACCTGTCTAATCAGACAGACAGTAACCCTGTCTGGATTTCAGCTTCTGGCTTTGTATCACATAACTCTATATATGAAAGTTGTTTGTTGTTTATACCTGACATCATGCCATCACACACCTTCTTGGAATAGATAACTTGACAGTCAGGTATTAACCGAAAATGTTTTTTTGATACTTCCGTGGAATTTATTTGCATATAAAATAAATGATGTCACAACACCCTGAAGCACCTGTTCATTTACCTGCTATCATTTTTGCTCTTAACAATACACAACATTTTTCACTGTCAGAGTAGAAGAATCAGAAGGAAAAATACAGCCAGAGCCGTACTGTATTTAAAACTACGTATTGTATATTCAATGTAGCCTTTTAATGACACAAAAAGTACATTCTTGGCTTTAATTCTACTCATGACTGTTTATTACAGTATTTAACTCACGCCCTTTGGAAACTCCCATGGACTGCTAGGGTAGAATAATTCAATGGAGTTGTGACACATTTGTGTTTAAGCTCAAACCTCTGAATCAGCTTCATTGAATATACTGTAATTAGTGGCACAGATATTTAACATTTCTTTTTACAGTGGGCATATGATACTGTATATGATATATGATATACGATACAGTATATGATATACTGTATGATATATGATTGATATATGATGTATGTGTAGTACAGGGTCTCCCAGGTTTAAAAGACACACTTGATTCAGGCAGCAGTGATCAGTTCCTCCAGTTAATTGAATAATCCAACCAATTCAGCCAGGGTTTAGGGTGGAACATCAGTTTGAAGACCCCTGGGGCTCTGACAGGAACTGAAGTTGGCACCCCTAGTTTTTATCATGCAAATGTGCTGTGTGTTCTAGTGCTGTGCTATGCCTCAATTACAGCATGTATCACTTAAAATTCATACTTATTTCCCTGCAAATTTGTTTCAATACCCTCCAAATAAGTGCTATTTCATTATGCAATAGCGCTCCTTTTGAAAACGATCTAGGACACAAACACGCCCATTTCAGTTCTGTCCTGTGCACTGTAGTTGACTTGTACTGTAGGTTACAAGCATACATGAGCACTGCCAGCCTGCTCAAACAGGAAGCATTTCAACACTTCAACTCAGTTCAGTCTGTTCGGAAGAAAGTCCAGGCCACACAACTGCCACCACAAGACTGCTGCAACACTGCACAGGATACTGCCAACAGACACACATCTTAAACATAAGCAAAGTTACAAAGGCAGGAATCCCGAAGATATATGGTAAAACCTACCACCTTAATGGTAGAAAAGAACCACAGTACAGCAAAAGTCAATGCATGGTGTAAGCTTAGGAAAACTGAAAAACCCAACAAACTGTGCCAAACTTTCATAATGACTTATTTGACCAGCCTTTTCCCTCGCTGTGGCACGGTTAACAAGTGTGATGCATCAGGACAGCTTGATTACACTCCAGACCATAGGGAATGTTGTTGAAACTGGCCATTACATCTGCAGTTTTGGATATACTCGGTGAAAATAAGAACTTGTTATGACATGCTGGGTACAACATCTGTTCCCAGTTTTTCTTTCGCAAATCTCTGGGTTTTGACCTCCAACATCGAAGCTACAATGCAAACACTGTATTACTCTAAATTAGCGTTCTGAGGCCAGTTAATCAGATGGTTAATTGATTAAACAGATCTCACATATTGTACTTAAAGGGGAACTGCACACCCAATTTTTCAGACTGGTTATTAAATCTCAGTAACAAAATGAATTAATCGATGTTATAGAAAAAATTACTAATTTTAAATTAAGCACAAAATCGTGAACTTTGTGAAAGGAGTGTAAGTCTCCATGTTGTCGTAAACGGGCATTCGAGTTCCCACGAATTGCGACACGATGCAGCCCTTCCTGCTCTCTAGTCACTGTAAGAACTAATGTAATGTGATGAACGAGCGAATAACCACGAATGCACCACAGAAATGTTCCAACATGATCAGCAGGTAGAGTTAAAACGTAGTATTTGTCAGCAAAACGGTCTTGAAATCAAAAGCAATACTTCTCTTGGATTTAAAGAGATGTATTCACAAGCCTGATTCTTCACAATGTCATAGGGCCGCACATGTCACCAGAAGTTTTGCCTCGTTCTGAATCGCTGAACATGGCGCTGCGGATACCTGGAAATTTAGCCGATTCTGTGATGTAAATTGGAGATTTTACAAGTTACAACTGTAACAAAGTCAGAATAAAATAACCAAATATTGTTAATTATTAACCAAGTAAAATATTACCAACTATAACTTTAATTTTCTGAAACTTTATGCCAACAAAACAGTTATCTCCTGTTAAACCAGATTGCTACTCTTGTTTCTTGAAAATCTGACTCCTCTGGTTATGGTGGTGGCCTGATAGCTGATCTTACCAGGGTTTTTAGTCATACTTATTAGTTATGAGTCACCAGTCTTTAATACATTCTTAGCCTGGGGTATTTTGCTTGTATTTCCACATAATTCTATTTGTGAGAGCTTTTAATATTTATTTTGTTTCTGAACACTCTCCTTATATGGCCAGCAGCCATATCACCCTGCAACTCACAACTGGCAACCCACTGAAGCTAAGCAGGTGTGGGCCTGGTCAGTACCTGGATTGGAGACCTCCTGGGAAAAACTAAGGTTGCTGCTGGAAGAGGTGTTAGTGGGGCCAGCAGGGGACGGGGACACTATACTGTACGGGGACACTATACTGTAAAAAGGCGCCGTCCTTCGGATGAGACGTAAAACCGAGGTCCTGACTCTCTGTGGTCATTAAAAATCCCAGGGCGTTTCTCGAAAAGAGTAGGGGCGTAACCCCAGTGTCCTGGCCAAATTTCCCATTGGCCTTTATCAATCATGCCCTCCTAACAATGCCCCTCTATAAATTGGCTTAATTACTCTGCTCTCCTCCCCACTGATCGCTGATGTGTGGTGAGCGTTCTGGCGCACTATGGCTGCCGTCGCATCATCCAGGTGGGGCTGCACATTGGTGGTGGTGGAGGGGAGTCCCCATTACGTGTAAAGTGCTTTGAGTGGAGTGTCCAGAAAAGCGCTATATAAGTGTAAATTATTATTATTATTATTATTATTATTATTATTATTATTATTATTAGTTTCTGAATTCTTAGCATTTTTAGCCTCATCTTCTACATTCTACATTTAGGTCTCACTAGGGGACACTGCTGCTGAACTTTTTGATTTGTGGCCTAAGTGTCTCTGACCCCTAGGCCATTCAATTTGACTTACAAATCCTGCACGCTTTAGCCAGCCCTACATAATTAGTTACCTCTCGTAATCTGTGTGCAATTGGCCATGCTTGGCGTATCGTTGCAACAGCACCCTAGTTCTTATGTGTCCCTTTAGTGGTGACATGACAAGACCCAATCATAACAGCCCCGTCTACCACCTCTAAGACTGTGACCCCCTGAAAAGTCATGATCTGTCTCCTACACTCACTGTTCCCCTGGGTACACAGATCAGCTGCTTGCCAGCGGGTTTGAGTTGTGAGTGGAAAGACTTCGGTCTAACTGTGCGCCTGCAGGTTAGGGAGCGACTGCTGGAGTGTAGAGTTCCCATTGCCAGATCCACGTACTCTCTTTAGTTTTATTGAGAATAGCCAGAATGGCCCCAAAGCTTTTGTTCTCCAGAGTTCGTTTACCACCATGTTTGATAAAATCAGCTTAACTTCACCTTCAGCCCAGGCACTCCTATGTTGCTCCACCCTACGGATAAGGTTACTTGGTATTCCTTTGGCTGACATTGCCCAGTTTACTCCCTTTAGCCTTACTGAACTGGTTCATAAAAGTAAACTCACAATTTAGCTTTTAGAATATACCCTGACCTTCCTATACTGTTTTATTTTCTGGTCCTCTGTCCTGTGGTCACAAACGTCATCCATGAGCTCCTGGACTGTGTCCACAGAGTCTATAATTGCTGCTCTCTTACATCATTTGTAGGTGCCAAAATAAAGTAACCATGCTCCTGACAGCTTAAGTAGTTACAGTCATATTTCTTGAACATGTTGTGGAGCAATGGTTAAAAAAACATCTCCTTAACCACCCCGTTGAAGAACTTTAATCAACCTGTTCGGTCAATGATCAAACTTCATTCTTCTGTATCTAGGAGCTTTGTTCAGGGGCTTTAATCTACAATTAGCTGTCTGAGAGATAATCAGAATGGGTCATGACTGTATTACTTTTCCAGGAATCAGGGTTGTGAAGACACTCCAGGGTTTTCTTTAAAGGATGGAATGCAGACATCACCAGTAGGGATAATACCCAGATCATCACAAAATGGTACGGTTAAATGAAGGACAGATAATCAGAAAGGTTTCCAAAGTAACTTGTAGAAATAAAGCGAAAATCTGCAGGTAAACAGAAATGTGCAGACCACAATGGTACCATCCCTTGAGAAACTGCTGATGCCAGAAAAAACATGTAATGTACATGGTGGGGACATGACTTGAGCCAGCTGTCCATTCCATACAGTCCTCCATCTGTTCAAGGATGCAACCGTCGTCAGGACCTGATGTTGTCATGGATGCAACATCACATGAGAGTCCAAAATAACTGAAAGAGCACAGGAATCGAGGCCCAGTAATAACGCCTATGACAGCACTGCAATCAGATCCAGGATCTGGCCAAATGCCCACAGGGGTAATAACGTCACTGGAAAAAGTCCCGAGATTCGATTCTAGCCCTGCACAAGAATCACAACCATTTCATCACCGCTGAAGTTCAAGGATCATCACAACCGACGCCAGGTCAGGAGACGTTCAAGGAATGCCAGGAATTAGACACAGGAAGGTGTCCACAGAGGTCTCAAGCCTAGGACTGCAACACAGTAGGAAATACTGACACCCGTCAAGATCAAGGCAAACAGCGGGCTTCGAGAATCATCGTTCTTGAGTCTGGAAAGTAGGAGGAGGATAGGTGAGCTCGAGAGAGTTTAGTGAAACAGGGAGGCTTGGGAAAAGATCGTGAATGGTAGCGTATAAGCAGAAGATTGCACAAATGATGGAGCATTCTGGAGATTGGCAAAGTTTGAGAGGTTCTCAGTGAAGCTAGTAGAAGTCCTCAGATTTATTATTATTTTATTTTAATTCACCTCATGAAGGATATTAGTATGTTTAGTACATCCTGCCAAAACAGGACATTGAACGAGTAGAAATTAAACTATTTACCTGTTAAATTATCCTTTTCATTTTAAAGACAACAGAGACCATTAAAACTTTTAGGAAGTAGCCAGGTGTATTGATTTCTGTACATTTTGTTGCTTCTACATTTTGAACATTTTTAAGAATACATTGAAAACAATATGAGTTCAAATTAGGCCTTGCCTTGCTAAAATTACATATGGAGGGTTGATAATATTCAGTATTAACAGTTCCTCTTATAAATATGTTGCAGCTGTAGCTCAGGGGTTATGTTGTTATCAAGTCCTTTTCTGCCACAATGTTATAGTCTCAAAGGATTTATGGGTTATAAAAATAATAATAAGAAAAAGCAGTTTCTCTTGTCACAAAACAGTAAAGGTTTCATTGTCATATGTATTTTATTTTTTTCTTATTTTCTGTGAGTCAAAATAAATAGAAGTTGTAAAATAGAAACTAAAACAAATGAATTTAGAAAGGGTTTTATTGGCTATCTTGACATACCCATAAAAGCTTTTATCTACTCTGTAAAATGTTAGGTCATATGTCTGAATTACCAGGAATCTATTTCAAATCATTTACTTGGTCGTACTGTTATTTCAAATGCCATTTCACAAAACAAAAACACAATACTAGGGTGATATTTGAAGTGAACGTTTAGAGTTCTTTCTCATTCCCAACCCAAACACACACTGTCCTTTAAAACAGAAACATGAAAACTAAAAACGACTGAGTTAATATTTGTTCAGGCAGAGAACATAACATTCAATCTCGAAACAAAAATGTTTGATTGCCCAATGTCTTTTGAACTGAGTTCATGCAAGCAGTAAAAACTCTCGAAAGGTCTATTATCTCTTTATAAACACTTTAAGGGTAAAATAAAAACGTCTCAAGTAGTTCTGCGTCAAAGCAAAGGAAGTTAAGACAAAGCAGTGTACAATGGTGTGTTTATTGCAAACTAAACTGTTTGAACTTTTGGTTTGTGCCCTCCAAAGGGGTGACCAATTGAGTGACTTGTGAAACTGAGTGGACAGATAAAGACCAAGACAAGGCACTCTCTCCCTTGTTGAAGGGGTCTATGCAGTTTGTACACAATTATGAAACTGCCTTCCTAACAGTGCTGCCCAGTGCACACAGCTAAACGCTTATTATCCAATTCCCTGTAAACCTAATGCGATTATAAGGATCTTTACTTTCTTTTTCTCATCTTTATAAATGCAGTAGAGCTGCTTCATGCTACTATTTGGGAAAAATGAACTGTTTACCTACGATGTGTGATTTCAAGGAATTTATTTTTTTTATACCTGGACATCTTTTTTTTTTTCGGAAATGTCTTCCGAAAAGTACGGTTTAGTTCCCAGTGAAAGTCGCCAGATGTGCGATCAACACGGTGCCCTAATGTCAGCTTCCTAAAAAAAAAGAAATTAGCAGAAAAACCTAAGAGGAAAGAGGAGGAGGAGGAATTAAGGAAGAGGAAAATACAAATACGATTATTGGAATGCTGTATATATTTTTTTAGGTTCTCATTTCTGTAGTGGTTGTAGTTTTTCTGGTTTGGTTGTGTGTGGAGTGACGTCGATTATAAGTTTGCAGAACGTTTGTGGAGCCCGTAATCAAATTCAGTTTGTAAATATCTATTAGTTTGATATTATGAGGGGGGACGATTGATTTACTGATTTATCAATTTGTTCATTTTTGATTTACCGGGAAAGAAAAGGTAAAAAAAAAAAGCTTCCTGACATTCCTCACTTTTTGATTTCTTGACAGACCATAGTATGTGACAGATTGATCTAAGAAGGTCTTTGCGCTTACACAATTATTTAGCTCTAGAGCTCTTTTGACGGTTGACTGGGGTACATACAGTATGCACAATTTTACCATGGTTTCACTTTGCTTATTTGCCCTCATAGTTTATACCATGTTTTACCATAATAACTTTCAGTGTTTTTACCTGTGTCATACCTTATAAGCAATAAATAAATGCTATACCTGATATACTGTATAGCATTTTGCAATTTTATTGCCAGAAGAAAACCCAATAAACGTTTATAGCTACAATACTGAAAGCAGTAATAAGACTGGGCAATATCCAGAAGAAAAAGTGATACTTTTGTTCTTAAAAGTCTGTTGTAAACTGGCTTTTATGAACTAGAATGTACACCATGTTATAGACTCTTGAATGGTTTTAGGTTTGCCTGCTGTTTGTATATTTATTTATAATGTTGCAGTCATTTTGGGTTCCGATTGGTTCAGGTTTGCATGACCCCATTCTCGGATGCAGACAGTGTCCCACTGCTGTGGATGTTTCTGAGTGTTTCTGAGTGGTACCCAGACCCAGTGGCCTTCACAGGGACCACCAAGTTGTCCTGTGAAATCGCTACATTGCGATTATCCACAGAATGACTGTGTGGCATACAGATTAAGACTGGATTTCATTAATTTAAATTAAAGTAACCAATGGTAATGGTAACTAATGCAAAGCAGAGGGGTGACAGAAAGCATTGTACTTGAAATGTCTTGGTAGCGATGCCTCCCTTTTAGTGCTGGACATCAGGAATTGCTAAAGAATACTAGATATTCTTTTGATTTTCCATCCAACAGGGTTCATAATAACCCGAATCAGCTTGTTATTGGCTTAACTGGACTAGTTCAATAGCTTCATCCAGCTCTTCAAATGCTGCTGCTTTAAAGAGGCTTAGAAAACAAACACAAGTTATGCCAATGGTGTTTGTTGATGATTAAAAATGAAAATACTTCCTTTGTAGTGTTTTCCAAAAAGCCAGGCAAAGTACAGTACCTGTACAAAGTCTCTCTAGCAACTAGTCTAAGAATCAATTGAGATAAGGCACAACAGATGCCAGATCGCACTAATTCAACTTTATGCCTTCTTTTTTAATCTGCAAAGCATATTAAATAATAATAAATAAAGATGCCCATTTTGGGGTTATGTATAATGAAAAGTTTATTTTTGAAATGGAGTTATTGGACTGACGTGCATTCAGGTTTCTCAGTAATAAGCCAAACATCTGAAGTGTTTTCGGAGAAATAAACAGGGTCTCCCGCTTACTGTAAGTCTTGCCTTGAGGGCATTACTGAAAAGTGTTCTTAGCACTGCAACTCTTTCATCAGCAACTCGAAATGAATCTGGTAATTAATTAAGATCATGGATGCCTTCATAGTTTCCCACACACAGAGACCACAGAGTGACGAATTGTATGTGTCACGCTTTAGAGAGTATCACAAGGTTCCAAAGCGGCATCCGAAGGCCAGGAGATTCATGTGCTCACCGTGTATACATGAATTCACCCACGTACTGGATCTCTTGAGTGTGTAGTGTGTAGCAATGCCATGTGTATCACAGTACTTAATTCTGCTGAGAATGACTGGGGTGGGGTTCTGTGAGGCAGCCTTGATGTGGCAAGACTGGAAAGTGCATGTCAACAGCTGTCACTTCAATATGAACGTCTCCCAGCATCCATGCAGTAAATTCTGAGAAAGGTTGTTTTGTTCCTTTTTAAACATTTGTCTGTTTAAACACAGCACGTTCTCTGTGTGTCAGGTGTAGTCTCTCACATGTTGCCCAGGACCATTCGTGATGATTTACAGTGTTAAGATTATATATATATAAGATGGATGGATGAAGTTATGAGTAGATGTATGGAAGAATAGATAGAATTATTAATTAGCTCAGACCGTTTGTCAACAATGGAAGGCAGAACCATTGACAAGCAGTTTTCTGTGCTATGCTTATAAGGCCAGATGAGGGCGAACAGCTGTCTGTGGCTGCTGACTTTAACTTAACATGTATGAAGTGTAATTAGAGAAGTCTCTTTCAGTGTTTCTAATTAATGTTCATATTCATAGTGACTTCATCTTTATTGTAAAAAACACCATAACCCTGAAAGGTATTCATCATTTAAGGAAATAAACTAATATAATAAATATTCCACTTATTTATTCAGTGTAATAAAGAGATAATTAAACATTGCTCTCATTGTAAATACCGAGAGCGTGTTCCACTTTTCTTTGTACCTTCAATAAAATAGGAGCAAACAAGAGCTTGTGAACTGCCTTCTAGGATTCGAACCACAAATCCTCAATTGGAGAGAGGTCAATAGTCAATACCATTTATTTTGCATGGAGTTAACCATTTCTTTGGATATATGGTATCATTGTTTTGCTGGAATGTTATTTTTTGTTAAACTCGAGCTTCTTGGCAGACTAAAATTTCCTGGTAATTCTCACGCAATGGAAGATGCATTTCCTAATGTGTGTCAACATGAAAATCAACCAAGTCAGGTCTATATTTTATTAGGTGCTTCCTGTAAAGAATAAAGTGATTTTGTTGAGTTCCAGAGAACAGATGCCAGTAACCGGCTAGATTTCTTTCACAATTTGTAGCATGTAATTACAGTAGAATCTTTGCTTTGTCTCAGCATGCTGTTTCCCCACTGTTTCTCAGTACGTCTCCACTTTTAACCCAGTTACCGCTGCCTTTGCGGAACTTTGAAATCCAGTTTCAAGAACATTTAATGGCCTGCTTTAGGTTTGAGATGATCAAACCCAGTTAACGCCCAGAACACACAGCAAAATGCTAAATGTTCTACAATCTGCAGTCAAGGTCACCCTAATCCTGAGGACACAGCCCAAAACAGATGTGTGCTTTTCCAATAACTGTCAAATCTACAAGGCGGCAAAAGAGATTACAAGTTATTTATACAGCATGTAAAGGGAAAACTACCCTTTTATCTCTTCCAACAAACATCTGGATAGGTTTAGTTTGGGGCAAAATGCATAAGATGGACAGTAGAAAGTGGGCAGGGACTCAGAGTGAAACCACAGAGTCACTTCTGGAGAGGGTAAGGTCCTGAAAGAGCCCTTGACTGGCTCAAGGCAACACCTGCCACACCCTCACAGAGGATAATATGCCTGTGGGCTTGCCTACATTCTGAGTTTGTTTGCTTATATCCTCCCTCTGTGAAAACAGCCAAAGGGGGAAGCTAATTGGCTCTCGAGGGAAGTTGCATCACTGCTGCATGCAAATTGGAAGCTACTAAAATGCTGTTTTGTATAACGTGCTGGCCCTGCAGAGGAGAATCACTGTCTTTCGCCAGTCATCCGTTGCACCGCAGAGAAAGAACAGATTGTCAGTCTCTCTTCCCACCTGTGCTAGCCAGGTGTTTTGTAATCGGTGCACAAAAACATAGACCCCCCGATGCAAGTGCACAGAATAATAAGTTGCCCCGACCTGAGATTTAAAGCTTTCAAACCTCTCTAAATAATGCGACCCTTGTTCCACCCTTTCTTTTCATGTCCCTCTGTGTGCTGAGAAATGATGGATTCTGAAGGACAATGCTAACACAGTGGCGCCTACAACCTCATATAAAGGATGTGTTCCTCTCCTCTCCCTCAGAGACAACACACGGATGTATGTGTGTGCATGTATGTGTAGTGTTCAAGTTGCATTAACTGGATTTCTCCCTCCATTAGGGTTCATAGATACAAGCTGTTGTCCACTTATCCCAATTGATCTACACCAACCATGTCCATTTCCAACTGACTTGTGGTGTAGGTGGTGTATTAATTTTCCTGACCTGGGTCTCCTTTGTATGCATTTGAAGATCCACCTGTTAGGCATAAGACTATATCTGACATGCTTTTGTCTTCAGCACTTGATCTTTTGTTTGAAGATAGTAACACAACGTCATCTGCAAAGTTCAGGTCTTTGAGTGAGGAGACTGGAATCCATCTTATATGTCTGGGCTTGTCTGGGTTTGGTTTGTTAGACATGGGGATCAGCAATGTACTGTTTAGAATAGCAGAAGTTAAGATCTGTATTATGAAACTACAATGTATGTAAAGGGAATTGAAGTTCGTGAAAAACGAATCACTCATTTTTCATACGGTCACTGTTGGACACAGGCTAAACATATGGCGGAAAGAATGAAGATGGTCAGCAAACATTTTTTGGTACAGGGTCACAGTCAATAACAACATTATTTGTTTGGTAACATAATAACCCTTATCTTGCATAGGCTTGAATTTATTCAGATCTTCTGATTCACTCAGATCTACTCTCCCCCATTGGGTAGCATTATAGAAACGTAGTAAACAAGACGTTATCACCTAGTCCTGCATTTGCTGGATGAGTCTGTGCTTTCATTTATTCCAGGTCTTAGTCAACCAGCTCTGCTTCATCTCTCAAGTAGTGAACTGACTTTTGTCCAACAGAGAAGGAGCACAGCAGGTAAATCTGTGTTTGAGTGAAAGGCTGTTGACTATGAAATAGGAACATTGTCAGTTGCATCCACAGCAAACCCAAACTAATTCCTGCCAGTGCCAGTCCTGCCATTTCTGGTGGTTACTGAGGAAGTTTGTGCCTTGCTCTTGTCCAACCAGTTTGATTAAAGAAGAAATCATAAAGGAGCTTGTCTTACTTCAAAGATTAGGCAGGTTGACACATCCTGAGATTCCCTCCTCCTGAATACTTGCTGTTTTTTCCACATGGGGTTGAATATTCCAGCCCAGGAGCCTGATGAGACAAAGGGAGAGATGGAGAGTGTGAGAGCCTCATAGGAATTCTTTTGTTTAGGCATAGCTGTAAAGGTCAGACAAATGCTAACAGAAAAGGCGCCACGTTTTGGTGTTTGTTTTTTGCTTGGCTTTTGTTTTATTTACAGTACAAAATATGCTGGCTAATGCTTAGCAACCCCATTAGTGGCTGCAGTTCTGCCATCCCCCAACACACACACTCTTCCGGAAACTTCCTGTCTGATATGTCTCTGGCCTTCTCTTCTTCCCCCTCATCAGTTCCTGCAGCGGAAAAATCCTGACCTCTGACCAATGACCAGGTGTGTGCATTGCATATCCGGGATGTTTCGCCAGACCAACACAATGTTCCAGATTTCTTCCATGGCTCTTCATCCAAATAAATGTGTCGCACAAACCACAATTAACAGCTCTTTCGGAGCTATCCTACCACTGTCCTGCGAAGACAGGAGGAGGTAACTGTAATATGGGACGGCTAAGTGCTTAGTAAATAAGATCCATATCTGTGGTTCTGAATTTTTGCAAGAAACACATAAAATTCATTTCCAGTACAGTTTTGCTGTGGTGTAATTAATGTTTGTCTTTTCAGGTTTAAGGTATTTAAGCAGTAAGACAAAGTCAGTGTTTTTACAGAGTGCGTTGTTGCATGAGGCAAACACATGTACCAGAGTGTGTGACTGCTACTACTAAATGATTAGGAAGCCTTTTTATGAAGATACAAAAGCTGAACTTACAGAGATTATTCAAAGTGGCTGCATTCTTCCACAAAATAATATAAACTAAAAATTGTAATTGAGAAAGGTGTTGTCTGTTAATTTCAAGTATTAAAGGCCCCCTCCAGGATTTTGAAGCCTGGTTCTTTGTTCACTTTCAGAATTGCATGGATACAGCATGTGGGTCACTACTCCTCACATTGCACTTCTGGAATGTTGACTGCACTAACAGAGTTGCTAGGTGGAGCAAAAATACAACCCAAATACACCATACGCCAGACTGAATTGTGCATAATATTACAATGCTTATACATGAAGGATTTCCCCCTTCTGAACGATCCGAAAATATTGTTTGTTAAGACCAGAACTTTTATGCATTGGAACTATTTTTCTCCTTGGTTCAAACAACTGACACGATCATTGATGAAAAATGAAAAAAATGGAAATACCTTGTTTACTGCAGTATTCAACGCTCAGAGTCAAAGCCTTGTAGAAACACCTTTTCAGCAATTATAACTGTTTTCTTAGGAATGCCCGTATCGTCTTCGCACATGTGGATTATTCCCCATGCTCCCTAGCAGATGTGCTCTGGCTGGGGTGTGTTGGTGAACCGCAGTCTCAAGCCCTTCTCTAGAAAGGGATTCAAGACTAGGCTTTGGCTGGGCCACACGAGGACACTCAACTAACGGTTCTGAAACTGTGCCAGTGTCCCTCGGGCTGTACGCTTGGGATCGTTGTCCTGTTGGAATGTGAATCTTCACTCAAGTTTAAGGTCTTCCGCAGACTGAATCAGGTTCTACTCAAGGCTTTGCCAGTATTACAATGAGTATTACAATTACAGCAATGAGGAACTTTGTTCAGTTTACGCCAAGCATAACACCTTGCATTTGTGACAATTCAGTTTAAATGCTTGTCTCATCAGACCAGAGAATATTTTGCCACTCGTTCTCAGGGTCTTATAAACTCCAAGCACGCTTTTAGCTTCTATCTAGTCCTTGTTGTCCTTGGTCAGGTTCTCCAGTTTGAGCCCTTGAACTTTGTAGGTTTGTCAGGGTGGCTGTTGGGCACTTGATCACTGCTCTCACCGAGCTCCTTCTTGCGCAGAGGCTCAGACTGGGAGAATGGACAGCTCTAGGAAGAGTCGTGGTGGTTCCATATTCTTTCCTTTTTCAAATGATGGACCTGACTGTGCTCCCTGGCATCTTTCAACCCTCTCCAGATCTATCCCTCCTGACACTTCTGTCATGGAGTTGTATGGACTGCTCCTTGACTTTCATTGTAGAGTGCTTGTGTGACCACGCCGCTCCACCCCGCCAGTTTGTCCCGCAACACCCGGGGCGCGAACCGGGTCTCCGACGTAACGCAACAGGGAACCAGCCAAGTGAGCTAAAGGAGACCTCCCCCAGCCCAGGCGGCTGAGGTCCCTGCTACGCGCAGGGAGGGCAATGAAGATGATAACGATGATGATGATGTCACTGTGCCCAAACTAGCTCCTCTACACCTGCTCTGAAATGCACTGTCCACAAATGTCAGGTTTAGTGACACGCGCAAGCATTTGTTTTAATCCCATTACTTGGATCCCAGTCTTGGCTTCCAACAAAAGCAGCCCTGTCACCGTGCCATGGTGACCTGTAAAACCCCTCCTAGATAACTAGCGATAGAACTAGACCCAGAACAGCACCAACCCCTGAGGTTGCAGAGCTTGTCCATGATCATAATATTACATGTAAGACTAATTTATTGCCTTGAGGTAAAGTATTCATTTGGTCTGGGACCCTCAGAGAATTAGTTTCTCCCACTGGGAGATTTTTGTTTTCATATACTCCGTGTCCACATGGCCTACTGTTGCTGTACAATATTATCAGCTGCTGTATTCTATACAGAATATACTATACTACAGTATATACTATAGAATATATATAGAATACAGACTCTGTATTCTATACTCTGTGGCTGTAGCAAATAAAGATCAATTGACTGATTCTACAGCACAAGCAGAGAGAAAACACAAGCAGTGATGAAAGTCTAAAAAATAAGGAGAAATAAAGGACAGGGAAGGTTTAATTAATTGACCGATTAAATAAAACTTAGGTGCTAATGCTGGCTTGCCCAAACATGAAAATCTTAGTCAGGCTCTCACTCTGCCAACTGTTCAGGAACCTCACTGTTACCATTTGTAAGCAGACAAGGCTAAAATAAAAAAAATAACTGTAAAATACACAAAGCAGCAAAATGGATTCACATTTCCTCTGTACTATTCTTTGTAGAAATGCCAACTCAGTGCAGCATATAAAACTAAAGAAAGCAAAGGCTAGATTCCATCACTATTCCTCTTTTTTGAAAAACCATTGTAATTTACAGATCATAAACTCTTGGAACAAGTCTTATTAATTCACTAATACTAATAATTCTATAATTTCTGTCACAAATCCTGGAGTGAAATGAGAAATAACAACATAACCATTTTATGCTTAAATGTTAACCCTATCTAGAAGAAGCTCAGTGGATGAAAACACAAAATAAATAAAAGTAATATTCATTAAACATTTCAGATTTAAAATTAAAAATCTGTTACACACCTGTAAGATGCTTGTTCTTTTAAAATATATCTTTTTGGAAGTTTTGCTAACTGTACGGGGGTTGTTAAGAATTGATCTCTGAAAGTCCAGTCTTAGATGTTTCAGCATACAAGTGAACGGTTATTTTTTTAATGAATTTATTTTGCCTTAAAGGTACATACTGTCACCATTTGAGTTTTTATGGTTTTGAAAGTGTACATATAATCAGAGGGGTGTCCCTGCTGGTTGAATGTTTGCATTTTACACAATTGGAAATGCTCACTTTTGCTTTGATGCTATGAGTCACATTGACTTTTGAAACTGTCTGCAAAGAGAGAGCAGCACAACTCATTTTGTTTTAGAATGGGCCAGCAAGCAAACGGAAAAAAGGTATTCGTAATCGCCCTAGCCAAGATTCATCTCCCCCAGTTCACCCTCTTCTTCGTCTAAGATAACCTCTCACCAGATAAATCCCTTAATCATCGTGTATCACAAAGGTGAGAATTTAGATTTTGAACAACTAGTAATCAAGTGAGGCCAGGCCAGGCCTTCACTGTAGGGGATTCAGCTGCTCATAGTCAGAGTCACTAAAGGCACCTTAAACAAGATTGATGTGACAAAGTGAATGTGGGATTTTCTCAGTAATGAGGACTCCTGCTTTCTCTACTGACATATTAATATTCAATTATTCATATTGAATTACTATGAATTATAGGTGATTATATTAATATTGAATTATAGGGGGTTTATTTGCTTAATTATGGCATAATTACTCTATGTAGATGTACAGTAAAGATTCAAGCAGTAGGTTTGGTTAATGTGGGGTGTTAGGAGGGTTTGGAAGATTTCCAGTTTTCAACCAGACTCTTCAGTACAGGAGATGAAAAAATTGTGATGGCAGAACTGACACCGGTAGAAATAAGGTGAGTTCACACTTAACCACATCGAGTTTCTGCTTTAAGCTCATCGCTCATTGCGTTGCTCGAAACTTTGTTGGTTGAAGGATACCTGGGCACTATCCCTGCCAGCGCAGTGGTCAGAGACAGCTGGCACGTGGAATGGGACAGGCAGTTCCCCGGGTGATGAGATTCCGATTATATTTGGATGAAATTCCGAAAACAAGAAATCCAGTATCATGTTGGTTTTTATTTTTAAATCTATGGTTGTCGTGCAAACTAAGAAAAAATAACATCAACACTTGGCATTTTTTCAGGCAGCAGGAAAAGAACATGGCACGTCTCTTTACCCACCACCCCTCACTGCCCTTTCTATTTCTGTAATTCCAGAGAAATCAACAGCTTGGCCGTCATGTCATGAGAGCACAAGCCACCTTCTCTGACGTGCTTAGCTTTTCACCACAGATTTTGATACTTGTGCGATTCGACCCTCCCTTTGTATAAATTCTGATTTAACAAACACTCATAGAAATTCATTTCAAAGCCACACTCTTTATTTCTCTCCAAAGGTGTGCGGCTTACATAAAACAGGTTTTGATCTCAAAATGATATAGTCATTAATAGTGCTCTGTGTTGTTATATTCATGATGAAGGGTATCCACAGTTATATTGCTCTCAACTTCATGGTAATGGTTTGGGATTGTGTCAACTATGGGCACCCAGCACTGGTTAATCAGTTCATCTCACTGTTGTAGTCTACTACAGATTGTGTTGTTATTAGGCTGCAGCTCATGGCAGATTTGAGCTTAAGGGACTCTTTGTAACCCATTGATTTAGAGTGTGATCCATGATTTGGAACTGGTAGGACATTCTTTGTGGATATTTCAAATGTAATGTCTGGAAGGAACTGTAGCTGAAAACAATTCGATTTGGGGGTCAAAGCAAAAATTTTGAAAAGATACACAACATAGTTGTATTTTAGTGGGTAAAACAGTGAAAGTATGCAGAAACAATGAGAATACAATATTAAAACAAGGCAAAGGAGCACATCATTTGAAACAGCAAAGCAAAGAATTGCAAACTGAGCTGTCACAGTAAAGTCGCATAAAGAATGGTTTAAATTAAGTTTAAGAAGCATGATTGAAGGAGATGCCAATACTTCAGGAGCCTTTAAAATGGACAAACCAGGAGCACTTGGCTGATATGGAAGATGGCACGAAATGGGAATCTTTTAAATTACGTCTGAAAAATAGTTCAGGTTGGGTGCGTAGATCACATCTTGAAATCACCCCCGTTCCTAAACAATCCTTTTCTGCCCTCTGAACTCTGCACCTAACAAAACATTGGACCTGTGTCAGGAGATCTCTAACCCTTTTCAGGTGAAACCAAACTGAATATGAAAGTGCAAATTATCGCTTGCATCGAGTTTAGATAGTACGTGTTTTTCTGCAGCACGACTTCAGCTTCACTCCTGACTTCCTTCTCACCAGCATCTGAACTGCTCAGGAAGACACAGTCCAGACAGCAGACTGCTTAAAAGTGGCCTTACTCATACTAATACAAGTTAGATGCATTATCCATCTTTTCAGGACAAATGAAACTCAATGCTTTAAAACTATTTCCAAGCTATTATGTTTTCCTCCTCTTCTTCACTCTTTGTTGCCTTTAGTGCATATATTTTTTCTCCTATGACAAAGAGGTAATCCAAGTGTCCCCGTGATAAATAAAAAAAAACAATCCCTCTTTAAGAACACCTGCTTTATGAATTTTCCTGATAACGAGGCATGCATTTTATATTTGCTTTCACTCTGTCACTGGAGAAAATAGATCTATCCTTTGTAGCCAAAGAGAAGGCCCACCCTCATCGCATGATCTCCCACTACATCCTCCTTCAATATAGTTCCTCAGTGTGTCTGCATTCTTATAATTGTTACACATCTTATTTATCTTGTCTATTCATCATGCCAACTACTGTATTGAGTTAAATAGGATATCACAAACAAGCAATAGTGCTCTTATTTTGACAATTTAGTGTTCTGTTCATCTAACAATTATTAATACTCTGTGGTTTTCTGGGAATTAACTGGAAAGTTTTATATGTAAAATAATCTGAAATTTGTTTTTGGCTTCAGAATTTTCACTTTACAGTTTTTGATGGATAAATGTATTTCAGTATATTTAAATATACCTGAAAATGTTTAATATAATATTCATCCATGTTATAATACATGGATGAATATTTCTGCAAAATAGTTTTTCTGTAGGTCAAGGATCGTGGTAGGATTGAGGTTAAAACTGCAGTCTCAAGGCTTTGGGCTTGCTTGATGTTGGTGTGTTTATGATAAATGATATAATTTGGGATTCACAATACATTGGAATACAAAATGTGTGCTAGAACACTATTGTGCTATTTTTTAATCAATACCTGATAGGTATACAAAATGATATAATCATTTTCAAGGACTTTGAAAGACAGACAAGATGAAAAGAGTTATTTGAAAACTAAATTAAAACAAAAATGAAAATGGGGTGGAGGCAGAGGGGATGGACAGTACAGCAGGAGATGGATGGCAAGAAACAGACACATCTTTGCGAGTACATCTAAATGTACTGTATGTTGAGTCCCTCGAAGAACTGCGCTACAGTTTAAAGTCAAAATCCATAAACTGATTTTTAAACGAAAGCTTGGGAGGGGGTCAAGACCTAACCTCTCCCATTTGCATTTAAATATCTTGTCTCTCGTCTCCAGAGCCCCCACTTACTCATCTCTCTTGTACCCCTCCCCTTCACCCTTGCAGCAGCTCCCTGGCTCATTCCTCATGAAATGAGAAGGGGGGACTATCAGCCTCATCCTTATATTCAGGATGTGTTTCCCTCGGCCAGGTAACACCAGTTAAACAACTGATCTGAATTACATCTTAGAATGAATTAGGGTGAGGCCGAACGTCTGAATTATCGGTACTGTATATCAATAAAGCAACCTGATGTTAGACTGCCTAACATACCATAGCCTGACTTCAACATGACTTGTTATTAAGATGTTATACTCTATGACAATGTCAATAAGCTGCACCTCTGCTGACGCAGGTCAAACTCAGATATGGAGCCAATAATCACATGTTGTTGTGCGATGAAAACCACACCCTGTCTGTTCTAAAAATATGGTTCAGGTCACAGAAATGAAACAATTACATTAATTAACAACCAAAACAAACAACTGTAAAGACCTCATGCTTTCCCTTTGTCAAGTAACATTGATGTTTATTGGTTCTTTTCAATTCCTTAACCACTGCTTCACAAAACAAATTAATCTCTTTTTACATCATAGGTGTAGGAGAGAATGAAAGATACACTTGGCATTCGACAGCTGGTTTGCGGAGATTTAGAGAGTGTCTTGTTCACAAAACATTTCTTAACAGGTTTTTTTCAAGTGCATTTCAACATATACTCAGAGGTATTAATATTGCGCAAGATAGTATTGGAACCAGTAGCATTTCTTGCTTTTTTGATGCCTTTCAGTAAAGCAGAAAGATCTTTACAAAGTAATAATACAAAAAACATGTATTAACCTTCACATCTGACATACTACAGATATGAAGGTGTTGTTCATTGCAAAGCAAGGTTATATAATTGAATAGCCAGTCTTAGCTTTATAGTTTTATAGCTATTGAAAAAGAAGATAAAAAAAGAACAACTTGTAATTAAGACATTAATTACTCATCGGTATGGAAATTATTTCTCCCCTATTCTATCCACCCTGCCAGTTTCTGCTTGTGCCAGAATTTGCATGTACAATTATACAAGCTTTTGCCATGTCAGTTCATCCACAAGAATATTGAATAGAAAGGCACACAGAGATCATTGAACTGGAAGCTGCAAGGTTCCAAGTGGAATATAATCTAACGCTCAATTCATAACATTCCGCATAGCATGGTACTTATTAAGAAAGTAAGATCTTTATGGATGTTGGGGGAAAAACACCTTTATGCTTTCAAATGTATGTTAAATTCCTTGGGTGCACTGTTCTTTATCATCAAACACGACATGACATTCCAAGCCTTGATTTCTGTTAAGCTTCCACTAGAGTTTACTTGCATCTTTAAGTACTGAGGCTATGTAGAACAATGTGCTTTAGATGCCTGAGCAAGCTCAATATAGACAATAAGCCGAAGAAACAGAGCTAGTCTCTGTAGGTTCCTATATGTTACGAAAATCCAATCTAGTCTTTGAAGACGCTGTCACACTTTACTTTTATTACCCTTTTTACCAACTAGACCAACTGGGAGGGGGCAGAAAATTCTGAGAAGCACCACTATGATTTATGTTAAGGAGGTGTTGTTAGCAACCTATTGCAACAGACATCCAGGATATCTCCCAGCTAAAGGCACTCTATGCTTAATGGTTCTATAGACATGACATGGATTGTGAAAAAAAATCAAGCTGTCAAAACGTCCCGGACAACAGGAATGCTGCAAGTGTTGAAGACAGTTTTAAAGTTCAGTTTCTGAGTTGCTCATACAGGAGGTAGAATATTGTGTTTAACCAAAGCCATGCTTCTTATCTGGCCAGATGGTAGCATGTGTGGGAAGAAAAGAAGAACCGCATGCAGATCTTGGAGGCATCGAGAGTGGTTGTGCGTGGAACTTGGCCCCCCAAAGCATACATGCAGGATATCAAAAGGTCTAGAATAACAAGATGAAGAATAATAAAGAGGGACAATTATCCACTAAACCATGCTATGGCTATGGTTGTGTAACATAGGACTCATGGAAAGACTGGTGTTCTCTAATCTCTGTAGGCGCACAGATGCACAGACAAATTGCATCCCGCCCATCCCTCTAACCTACATACCATGACATCTGACGAAGGACACACAAACAGGATCAGACAAGACCCGACAGAAATGCTTTTTTTTTGTTTAAGTCTTTGTTCTTTATTTGAAAAATTTACACATTTGCAGAACTGAAAACAGATATGCTACATCATCCTTATTCCAAAATATTTACAAAATGGTTATTAAAATGTTGAAAAAAAACAAAAAAGACTGTTTTCTCCCTTTCATGTTTTTTCATCATCCAGCAATAAGGTTCGATTTTAACCCCGTCACAGAAAACGGTTATATGGGCCACTGAAATATTGAGTGAATTGATATATGATTCAATTCAAGAGCAGTTTGGGCTCATTATTGTACACTACTACCATGCTTGATCTTAAAGCGGACAACAAAATAATAAGACGGCAATTCTTTGTGTAGCAGTGCTCCTATCCAGATGCCTCTATAGCTTCTCTACTTGCTCAAAACTGCATGGCTGTCTCATGACATTCATCTCAGGATAAATGGTTGGTCTATATCTAATGTGATCCATAAAAATCAAAGGTATCTGGAGATTCAGAGCTGTGGAAACTGTGACTGCTGTGGCAAAAAGTAGTAAAAAAAGACATTTCAAAGTGCAAGAGTTACAAAAGAGCTCTACAACTTCTGTTACAGAAATCCCACAAGTTAATTTGCATTACTGATATTCTGGTAAGGATTCTACCAAATCCTTGTATTATTGTTTGTGTTAGCTGATCTTTCCCAGTCCAGATTCCTTTTTTAACTCAGCGTGCATGATCGAGCTATCGGGGTATCGTACAGGCAAAGGTTACGTAGTGGAGTACCACAGGGATGTGTGTAAGGAACAACCATCCATCCATTTTCTAACTGCTTCTTCCAATTCAGGGGTACAGGGGAGCCAGAGTGTATCCCAGCAAGCAACAGGAGCAAGACAGGGTACACCCTGGAGGGGACAACTGTCCATCATAAATTAGGAACATAATTTATGTCAATGATCTAGACTCTGGTACGGTTAGTAAACTAATTGATTGTGAAAATGAAACCAAAAAAAGAACAGTCCAGAGACTGGACAAACAGATGCCATTTTATAAAGACAGGTGCAAAGTGTTTAAGGTAGTGGCAGGTACTATAGCTGAAACTAACTCAAGATATCAGATGGAATACATTGATCTTGAAGAAACCATCTACTAAAAATGCACACAACAGGTGATTTGTATTGACAGTTGAAAGTGTAGAATTTAAATTAAGGAATATTGTGTTAAAAATAATCTAATTTAAGAGAGACATGTAAGAACTTAGTAGTTCAGGTGGGTAGCTGCGTCAGCATGCGTAGGCTGCAAAGGAACAAGTAATAGGTTTATTCCATGCTGAAAAGATGGAATGTGTAAGGAACAGAAAAAGAAAATGTAAGAACTTAGACCTCATTTAGAATATGTTATACAATTCTGGTTACCCTGATACAAATATCCATTACTGCTTTGGAACTCTTCCAGAGAAGAGCCAACAGTACATACTGGAGCTCAAAGGAATCTCCTACTCTGACAGGCTAGAAGACGTCAATCTTTCAAGGCTGGAACAGAGAAGACTGCATGGGAACCTGATTCAAGAATTCAAGATCCAGAAAGTCTTTTAGGTCAAAAGATGGTGATGTCTCAGTGCAACTGACAAAGCAAGAACTGTCTGCTTTCAAGATTGGAAAACTTTGAAGATGACTTTTGATATCCAAGTCATAACACAACTGTTCTACAATAGGGGATAATTTATGCTCCAGACTATTAAAAATGTCATTCGGCACTCTCAAAAAAATAAATAATTAACATTTTCTTTCAAGAAAGTATACATTGTACTTGGGGATTGGTTTACCACAGGAACAGTAAACATGGGCAGTACCTTATAGGTCTTGATACAATATTTTAATAAATAATAAAATGATGAAATATTTAAGTTTACTCATTAAAACAAATATTTCAGAACATTTGCTACTCATTTATTTTCAACTATTTTTGTGTGAGCTTTATGAAACAAGATCTATATTGTCCATCCTTCCATTTTCTAACTGCTTTATCTAATTCAGGGTCACAGGACTTAGCAGAGTATACCCTGGATGGGAACCAGTCCATCATATATTATCTGAATTGTTATTAATGGGACAAACCACTGTCCTCTTTATGAAGGGGTCTTAGTTTTCAGTTTTAAAATTCCAGCTGCCCATTTCCCTTTCAATAGCAATTACCACTCAACAGATTTTAAACTAAACCCCAGTTTAGTATAACTATGTGGTTAGGGTAGGTAAGGTACTGTATGTGGGTAGGTTAGGTGGCATATCTGAATTGTGCCATTTGTGTGGGTGTCCAGGATGTATCCTGCTTTATGTCCCTTGTCTGGCTCACTAACACCGAGTACTGGAATAAACAGCTATTTTATGAGGATGTGAACCTGTTTCCTTGTAGACTTATGTTGTTTGCTATGCCCTTAGCCTTTTAAACTTTGTCTGCTGCATGAGTCTGTGTGGGGTTGGCTGTGTTATGTCCTTACTGGAATTTCCAACATCTTATTTTAGAATTAACAGAATTGTAGTGCAGCATTTAACTGGGGAACAGCTTTGGCTCGTGAAAGTTTAAAACAATGCCACATGATCACACTGAAAACTAACTAACCATCTTTCTGACATCTAAAACAGCATCTAAAAATCTAGGGTACAGCTACAAACACCCGAAGGTTTTAGGAGGAAAATCAGAGCTTAGGTTTTCAGCACTGAGAAAAAGAGGTGCTGCTTTATGCAAAGGTCTCTGGGACAACGTACTGTACCTAGCCAAGTTGCTGAAGAATATTCTATGGGCTCATTAGAAGAGAAGGTGGATGAGAGTCTTGGATCAATACAGTAAATATAGCCAAAAACACTTAATCTTGCTTGCAAATATTTCTACATCTTTATACTGTATGTTATGGATTATAGATATCTTCAATGCCAATCACTGGGTACATTTCTGATAAATTGTGAGGACAAAACAGGAGGAAGTACATACTGTAAACAGTAGATCATCCTTGCAGTGTCATTATTCCCTAACACTAAATTTATCCAGTTGTACCCGGAAACAAAAGTATCCTTGAACATTTTTTCTTAATATTTTTTTACTAGGTGCTGGGAAGTATGGTTCTTTGCATGGCACAGTACACTGCTGACTGGAGAGAAAACGAACAGAAGAAACAATATCAAGGGGTGGCACTTCATCAAGATATCATGTTTTCCATCGTTTATTGGTGAAAGGTTTAATCTGTAAGGCATCATCATAATAAATGGAGGTGTTACAGATAGACGTCTTCACACGCAGTCATAAAAAATAAATTGCCTTATGTTTGTTACAAGAAGATTATGAAACCATATTTTCTCAAAAATTCAGGGATGGTTTTCATAGTCATACTGAAACATACATTATATTGTACAATAATAGTAATCATGATTCGGCATATATAATCATCTTTGTCCTGTACAAAAGAAACATCACAAAAGACAAAGCTGTGCATGTACAGATCAATCTTTGATGCCAGTATGAAGAGTGCTGAGAAAAACATTTGAAACTCCAGTGATGATGTTCAACCTCCCAGTGCTCGAGATGTTTTTTTCTTCCTAAGCATGTTGGCGCCAGTTGTTGAGTTTTGCAGACTGGGTGCTCTGTGTGCATACTCTATACTATTGCTACTGTATTGAGTGCCTCCCAAACACAGTGCATTTCTTTACTGTTCCCTAAATGACTTTCACAACCATAGCAAAAACATTTACCTTCTGTCTGAGCATCTGCTTCAGGTTCTGTATAATGCACAAGGTCAGCTGTGTTTGTGGAGTTAATTGTGAATACTGGCTGCTCAACTTAACATAGTTATTTTTCAACATGAAGGCTCTGGACAATTATGGCTTGAGCTTCGAGATACTGTACCTGGATGCTCTGTGGGAGTATTTGCATTGCATGACTGACACATTCAATTTTTATAACCTCTGTTTTATTGGACTCTCTGTCCAAAAAAATGAGTGTTGCAACAGAGACAGGCTTGATGATTTTGGGCCTGCTTTATTTGGGAAGAAAATCACCCCACAACAATCGCATCATGATGTGGCACTAAATTATAAGCAAAACTAGCTCAGAGATCCTCTCGAGCCTCTTAATTTTATTAGCAGTGTTTAAACCTAAAAACATCACCAGTGCAATGAACCCACGATTGATCTAGCTGCAAGGCACTTTCAGACTGCTGTTGAAAAAAGTGATTTACCTATTCCAGCAAAACACTGCTCCCATTTTACTCAGCCTGTTTTGGTATAAGCTCTCTTACGAGCTTGACAAGTTCTCATTAAACCTCACCACAGGTATGCTCCCAGTGTCAGAAATCAAAACTGTAATTTATTAAAACTCTTCTCCTTAATTGAGAAGCTGTTTCGTCTTGCGATGACAGAAAAGGGTGTGGGAGAAGTCTATACTACATACAGAGGTTATTCCAGGAAATGTCTTGATGTTCCTGGTAGTCACCCATGTTTCTTTCTCTAAATGTGTTGTATCATCTTTTAAATATGCGTGAATTCATCAGACACACAGTATGTTTGTCTGTCATATCTTTGATGAATTGTAATTTAAAGTTGATTAAGCAGCAGAACAGTAGATACACATCAGGAGATGCAGAACTTCTTAATTAATATGCAAAAGCAATACTCAATACAGCAATAACGTAACCAAACAATAATTACATTTAATTTTAAATACACAATGTTCATACCCTGTACTGTATATACATTGAAAATAAATGCTGTGATTATTATTCCTCCATTTTAATTATGTGGTGGTTTCACAAAACTTCAGAAAGTTTATAGAAACTTCTGTATGTCACCTTTATTATTAAATTGTATCCAATATCCAATATATAATGTAATCTTAACATCCCTTAATGTAAATGCTTTGCTTTTAACTATACTGTATATCCTGACAATTTATCTTTTGTATTGCTTCCTCATATTTTGTAAAAGCTGTAAATGATGTGGCTACATAAACACCTAAGTATTTTTCATAAGTAGCATCTTCAAACTCAAAGTGTTTTCCATCTTATATTAGTAAATATGTTTGTGTGCACATAAAAATCCTTCCCTTGCTTGCTTAAGATGTCATCTGTCAGGTGTTTGCTTAGTCTTGAATTCTATTTAAAACTTTTTTTATTTAATTAGATCTTTGTACAATGTTTGCAAATCCACCCTTTTGCTATAGTAATAGTATTTATTTTATACATATTTTATATTGAGATATTTATGACAAGTTTAGTAAATATACCAGAAACCCATATAGAAAATAGTTAGAGCAATGGTCCTAGTACAGTCTCCTGTGGTACTCCACTAACTACGTCACCCCAATTACAGCCCCGCCAAGGGCACAATTATTGACAAGCTTTACTCTCTGATTTCCATTATCCAGGTCTCAACCCAAACACAAGTATCCCTGCATGTGTATCACCTGTAATTTGAGAATTCATCTTTTTTGAAGAACTTGATGAAACAGCTCTTTTTATGCTCTGTGTGTATCCACTACTGTTGCTGCTCTTCAAAGAACTCTGACAAGTCATAAAGGCTAGCTAAGCTAAAACAATGTCCATGTTGACTATCCTGTAAGATTTTATTTCCATGTAGGTGATGCTCTAGTTTAGTTTTAGTTTTATCCAATAACATGGCATGTAATAAAAAGTTAGTTATCTTTAAGCGGGCAATGCATCAGTCATTCTCCAGTCCTTACTGTAGGTAACAGCAACCCTGTGTTGAGCGAGTGTTGAAAGAGTTGTGTCCGATGGCCTCTGAATAACATCTCGTCTTCCTTAAGTATAATTGATAGCATACCGTTGTTCCTTGGAGATTTATTAATCTTGAGTGCCTCTGTCACACAAATATGCTGACTCCTCCTTTAAATAATGAGTCTCAAGATACAGCTCTCCCTTTCATACAATTTTCTCAAAGATGTCTCTACTGATTATTTTAATATTGTGACACTCAATGCGGAATTGAAACCACAAATTGGGTTGGCCTGTTTAGGAGGAGATTAATCTTAGTATGTCAAACAATTAGTCCTTTATTTTAGTTATTTTCCCTTTTCCGTCTAAGCTATTTTTGTTTGTACAGCTACGTCATTGAATTTATGGTCTTCCCTTCAACAGCCGTGTTTCGTCCAATTTCCTTCACAAAAAACGTCTTTGTCAGGGCTAAAGTCATTCTAGGAACACTTTCACATGGCTCTCGTGACTTCATCTTTAAAGGGTCAAGAAGCTATCTGAAATAACGACGAGCTAACAGTTTCACCAACACAATGTGTCTGCATCATAACGGTCTCCAAAATGTTGTAAACCTAAGCTCTAAAATCATCGGTGAGACTTTAGGACTCTGTGAAAGATCTCCCTTTTAGATAGCGTGGCAAGGGGTTTCTACATGAACCATAATTGTCTCTTCCCTGGATAGCAGTGGCAATAACCTCTCTCAGTCAACACTGGTTGGCCAGGTGCGCTCATTTACCGTCTTCTTATTTGGTGGTGTCACAACCTGGAAAACAACCAAAGCTGCTATCAATTTTATCCTGTTATAAAGCCCCTCTCCGTCTTATAGTGCTTAACAAAAACCTTTATCTCTGAATTGCCTTTTTTAACTCTCTGTCTTACTAAACAATGAGGGTCCATGAATAAACAACCTCTGATCGTCCTAGGAACTGCTTTAGGGAGCTCAAGTCACCAGGTGCAGCAAAGTTAGTGATTTCTCTGTGAGAATCCAAAAAATGTGATTCTCCTAAATGCGATGACCCCAGCCCTGGGGAGTTCACCATGTTCCCAACTGCTGCTTTGCTACAGACCCCTGGCACAGCTGTCTGCCCAGCAGTACTGAGGAAGGCCTGTCCCATCATTGAAGACCCATCTCACATCCTTCATCAGTCTTTTGAACTTTGCCTTCAGAAAGACATTTGCGCTGTCCAAAGTGTATGAATTTAGCTTCATTCCAGAGGCCATCAGGGTTGAAAACAATGACCGTGAAGAAATCTTATCAATATGATGTCTATTAGACAGAGACCACTCTACAAATGTGCTTGTACAGTACCTTCTTAAATACTGTACTACACACTGTAACTTTCAATCACTTCTATGGTTCATTTTTTATTTATGTATTGTCCCCCAAAAAGTACTTTGAATTGAATTGAAGCATAACCATGATGGGAATTACTGTATATCATTTTACCTAAATAAATGTGAGATATATACAGTATAACCATTCTGAAAATCAATATTTTATCACAAATGTGAACTGCAGAAACAGTCTATATACTGTATAAAAATCAGTGTCAGTCAGGCATGGAGTCTGAAAGTCTTAAGACAGACATGAGAAATCTTTTATTTTGCAAGGAAGTGTCAACACACATTTCGTGTGAGGGTTGGATCATCTCGGTCCTTACAGTTCCTCTTTGCTAGAGATATTGAGATCTTGGTTCACAGAGTGTGGTGAATCTCGTAAAGCCGATCAACAACAATTCAGGTCTCTAGAGAGACTAAGGGTGAGAATTCAACCATGGTTAGAATCCCATTCTTACTTTCTGGATGTGTATGAATGACGAGCGCAGTTTTGTCTCCACCAGAATCCCGTCATGCCTCACAGTGCCACTACTAAGACAGCAAAGACCACTACTACGCCAAAGACCCAGCCTCAGAGCATGACGGAAATCAGCTCATCTTGTCACCAAGAGGGAGATATCACCCTCTATAATTTGCTCTGAGCAACAGTTACATGACTATCCACAGGTCCTGGAATGCATACACATGTCCAGGCCAGTTCGAATCATAACCCTAACTCTACTGCAACTATAACTCCACCCCTAAATCCATGCATGACCATAAAATATTAGTTATGTGTACAGATTTTGGGAGTTGTGTGTAATCAAATACCCTTATATAGTTTTTAATTTGAGACTGTAACCTACTGCTGACCTAGATGATGCAGTACTGTTACAGAGGGCTTCGTGATCATGAATAACCTTTGTTTTCTCTAACGCAACTGGATACAATAGAAGATGTCGTGCCAAGACTTCACATCAATGTAAAATTGACGTGATAGGTGTGACATGCCATGAGGGAAAATGCTGTTCCTGTAGGGTGAGCTCAGTGTACCAACACAGTTACAGCAGCTTGTTTGACAGAAACTAATACGTTTTTTCTCAGTCTTGTCTCCAGTGTACAGCGTTGTACTGGGAGGTACGGTCTCCAGTGTACAGTGTACCCCCATTACTGGGGGAAATGGTCTCCAGTGCACAGTTATGCTGGGAGGTATGGTATCCAGTTCAGATTTTCAATATATTGGAGTTCCTTAGGAGTTTCACTTTGTGTACAAGCTGAGTAAATCTTGCTCCTTAGCTCACAAGGATACATTTTCATAATTTACTGTTTGCGTCTTTGGTGAAGTTTGCTTGGATAAAAAGGACTACCTGTAGCTTTTTTTACCTGAAGCATTATTTTCTAAACAGTAGCTTGATTGCTTCATACGTAGCCAACAATGAAGATCATTATGTACTTTTCTGTAAGATGACACATAAATTTGCTTCACTGACATGGTATTATTCCTCAAGATATAGTGATTACATTGTCTTGATGGATACCATTATTTATAAGAAAAACAGCCCAGCCCATATATTGTGATTGAACAATCAGGTTTTTTAGTTCCCTGTAGAACTGGTTCTCTAGTTTTAATTATTGCAGCACTAAAAACATACAAATGTCAATTTTCTTCATGTGTAATTATCCAATTTCTGCAATGGAACAGGATGTATATCAAAGGTAATTTCACATTGTGCCTCATATTGAATGGCTTATTACATTAAACTGCTGAACATTACACATTACAAGCACAAGGCGCCTACGCTCAGGTTGACAACAACAGAAAGTGCCACATCTTGCTAACAAAAGTCAGGAGCACATTTTCTAAAGAGTTCCATGTTGTGTGTTCACACAGAGTCAGCACTGTGGGCGGTTGCCATGGTAGATAATAACACTTGACCATTCCTGTCCTAGGCATCCCATTATGCCCTGCTACTCAATGCTGATTCCTGATAAAGCCACCCCAAAGCTTGTGCTTCCATTTAATGATAATGAGGAAAGACTCTTGCTTGTGTGAGCCAGTGTTGCCACCAAACAATTGGTATTCAGGCCAGTTGAACCTGCTTAGACCTTCACTATCCCATTGAGAAGGCATAAGACACCTAGACTTGTTTACTGCTGTTAGGTACCAAGATGGCTGTCCCTGCCACAGGAAACTGTTGGATTTCATTCCAAGTGTACAATTACTTATCTGACACTGCTTTTTAACTGAAATGTTTCATGTCAGATTACAGCAATTAAAAACATCTAGATAATAAAATTATTAAATTGTTAAAACTTTAAATTGAATAAAAACATTAATGATTTGGGGGGTTGCCAATCACTCGTCATTATTTATCCTGTTATGTATTCATGTTATGAATGCCATAGGTTTCCCAAGTTATCTCAAAGTTCTTTTTCTGTCTTCAGACAGATAAAATATCAATAATATCCTGTTGCAGACAGGAATACAGATCTAAGACAGCACTCGTTTTACAAAAGGTTATAAGAGGTGCAGTGGATAGCATTTCTGCCTTGAAGCGCAGGTGCCCTTGGGTTCGATACCTGGGGCTTTCTGTGTGGAATTTGTATGCCCTCCCTATGCACATGTTGGTTTCCTCTGTTTTCTTCCCACAGTCCAAAGACATACTGGTAGGACACTTGGTTTCTGGGAAATGTGGCCCTGGTGTGAGTGTGTGATGTTTGTGTTTGAGTGTGCCCCATGATCTCGGCCTGGGTGTATCTTGCTTTGCACCTATTGCTTTCTGGGATAGGCTCTGACTTGCCCCTGTGACCCTGTACTGGAAAAACACCTTAGAAAATGGATGGGTGGATCTAAGGTTATCCTGAGGGGCCAGTGATGACACCCACCAGCACAGCTTGAGCTCTAAGATCCTGACTTTGCAAGGTTGAGGACTGGGTCATGTGACTAGGCGACTGTGACTGGAGTCCACAAACTATTACACACAGTTGGCCATGTGTGCAGCCTGGAACAAAGCTGGGATTGATCGGCCCAGACTCTCTTGGCTCCTGGTGATCCAACAAACCCTGAAACCTCCCAGGCGCCTGCGCTGATGGTGCTGAACTGCCTGTACATGGCTGTGGAGGTTGTAGCGTGTCAAAAGGTGACGTCACTTTCTCTTTCTGTCCTTATGGGTACTGAGGTCATTCCTGCAAGACGAGACACGCTACTGGTGGGCCTATGCTCAGCAGCTATGTAATAAAAAATGATCGATAAGTGTACTATGCGTAAAAAAAAAGGATATATAGGGTTGACATTTGCCAAACATGAACACGTGTCTTCTGGTAACTTCAGCCCCTACACCAGAAACTACTGCCCTGGGGGCAAATCAGTGTTATGACCCTGGCAACAGTATCTCTCTATTCCTCATTTTTACAGTGGCCTGAGCTGCTGCTCAGACTTTAGAGGATTATAATACCTGAACAGAGACATGGGTATGGTGAACGCTGGCAGATCCTGGAGGAAGTAGAACCTGCATTTTTGTCCAGTCTCCCCATCTCTAAAAGTGCAATATAATTTTAGAAACCACAGAAAACTGTTGTTCCCAAAGTCTGCAAGGAAAAAGAAAATACCCCGGTACTTTCTGGAGTTGTCTCAATACCAACCAGTCAACCGTTTTACTTTGTCACCATTGTCACTCATCACTCCCGTTCTTTTAAATTTAGGCTACCAAGAACACCGGCACTCTTTTTGTAGTAGTTTAGCAGCCAAGGAATAAAGATAAATCTCAAACACATCGCAGATCGTAAATCACGTACTGTAGCAAAACAATCAACAATCAACTGTTGAGCTGCAACTGTAAAATTCCTCTTATCTTAAATCTAAATATTGTTTTGCAAAGAAATCGCAATAAGATTTATTTCAGATTTCTATAAATATATAAAGATATGTGCAAGATGGGCACTCAGTAATATTGTAAACTGTTTCCAGTTACACACTGTCAAATCCTCAGCTGAACCCAGATAACTGCAGCACCAAACACCTAAAATCCCTTTCCAGCTCTGAAGCAACACATGAACACACCTTCAGTTCGATTCAAAATATCTGTAGGGTTTACCACAGGAAGCTCAAGGCCATAATAAATCATATAAAACACTGTCTTAAATACCTTTAATTATTTGCATGGTGCATTTATTCATGGACTTAGTCCAATTTAATTTTTGCCAAATTAGAAATATAATGTGTCTGACGAGGCTACTTGAAATCTAGCCATATTTCTCAGATATTTACAAAACCAGGCTTTCACTTCCATTTTTAAATCAATTATTGTGCATGATGGATCTTTGAAAAAAAAAACAGTAAACTCTTCCTTTTAGAGGACAAAGCAACATTTTGCTGAAGCAGAAAAACTGAAAAGAGGTTTTTGAATATGCTATAGAACTGATTTATGCATGTTTTGTTTTGCACCTAGTGTTAAGAGATCATAGGACTTAATTACTAGTGCATAAAAAAGTTAAGGGTAACTTACTTATCATCATTTTTGATCTACCGAACAACTATATATCCACCTACGGATTCTTTGTAGATTTCTTAAAGGGAGTTGGCACTGCACTGTTATTCCAGAACACTCTTGAAGATACCTGTCCCAGAAGTATGTAGCCCCATTTAGCACAAGATTAACCCCAGGACAGGTTCCAGTTTAGCACAGGGCACATGTGTACATATACACAAGGACACTTTAGAGACACCAGTTAACTTGGCGAGGTGAGAGGAAACTGCAGCACCCAGAGAAAAACCCATGTGTGGACAGGGAGAGAACACACAGGCTCCACACAGAAGACACTCCAGTCCAGAATCGAAACAAAGAAACAAGAGCTGTAAGGCAACTGTGCTCATCGCTGTGCCACCCCCACGCCTTCCTAGTATTACCTGAAAAGGGTGTTGCCTTTTTATCTTTCCCCACTTTGTTTTGACAGAATATCAACTCCTTTGACCTCGTCTTTAAAGTGCAATTTACCTTATATATACCGTATATACTTCTTACGTGTCTGCGGAACAGATTTTTCTGTTTGTATTGGCAACTGCTGAAGCTTTTGTTCGTGTCAGGTGTCATGGCGCTGAAAGGTTTGCGCTGATGTGAGGTCAGATTGATTACATGAATCAGCTCCCTGTCAGGCAAGCATTGTTTTTAATGAAGGATCCTGTTGCTTAAACTTGTACTCACCTCCTAAATGGTGCTGGTTCACTAACGCAAGGCTCTCAGACTTTTGTTAAAGCCATTTCAAATGATTCTGTTATCGCACAGACTCCAGTTCTTAAACTTTAGTGCTGTGGTACATCTACTTCTGGTTGACACTTTTCACAAAGAGTGTTTTTTTATTCTGATCTGTCTTTTTTACAGAGCCATAACCTAAATTGCTTGTATGTAATGGTCATGAAAATATCTGTACCCTCATGTATCTGTAACACTTGATCGAATCCATTAAATTCCTGCACTACAACTAAGGTTTCACAAGGGTACAGGCTAAGCAAACGTGTTGGCAGGAGATTCAGGAAATCTTTTGCACAAATCAACTAATGACCCACAGAGATAAGTGCAAGGGACAAGCAGGGGTTAAAGGAGACCAAAGGGCTTGGTGAAGGGTGGGAGGCGAGTGGGCGAGAGACTAGCAGGTGAGAGCACGCTTTCAAACTGGAACGTGAGCAGAGCTCAATATTATCTACAGTAGGTGCTAAAGGCATTTTGCAGACATAACACTCGTAGTTACGGAAACCTGTTGCAAACACGCCGTTACAGACCGAGGTCCAAGCACTTCAAGCAAGTAATAATGTTCGGTTCACTAACAGAACTAAATGGATAAAACCGGGCAGACTTAATTCCTCAACAGTTCAACTTCTTGGTCAATCAAATTTAATTGCTGTGCATTTACTTTAGTCTCCAGAGCTACTCCTCCCAGTATGCAGAAAGTCATTCCCACATAGTGTGTTTAAAATGAAACATGTTATGTTTCATTTTAAACACACTAAAGCATGTCCATATATCTTCGAAACTTCAACAGCCCATTATACAAGCAGAGGAAGCCATCCAGTTCTCTGGTTGTGCTAGAATATGTAATCGAATAGGAGAGAGAATATGAGCTTTTTCCAGGAGGCAAAGTCATGATGCTTCGTGAGGTCTGATCTGGCTGATCCTTTGGGTTTTGTGGTCATCTTAAGAAAACCTCCAGGCTTATGGTGTCTTTTTGCTTACCTAGTATGCTCCATCAAAGAGTACAGTCTTTTCACAGCTGATGAGAAGTAGCACAAATCTTCTGTTTAACTGAAGCAGGACATTCATTGTTATGTTTTCTTAAATTAAATAAATCTGTTCATGATGGAAAATTAAAGTTCCTCTGGGAAAAGGAACAACTGACTCACTCAACGTAGCTGACAAATCCACAACCAACACCCTGGAGTTAAGCTTTATAGTTATGAAATGAGCCACTGTTTTTGTCTACAAGGTATTTTATTTATTTTATTTTTTTTTAAGCGACCACAAAATTTGCCTATAAGCCCACTTGAATAATAAAATCAGAGAAACTGAATACGGGAAGCAATAAAATAAAAAAAGATAACTCAAAGTATCTGTCAAATGTCTACAAAACACACCTCTTTGAACAAGTATATTTTAGAAACAATATCAAATATGCTACAAGAATGAAAAAAAAAACATACATCCCCACCTCCCGGACAGCAATAAACTTACGTGAGTGGTGTCATGTTGCCTGTTGCTCCTCGTCTGTATGTCCTTCTCTGTTTTGTGTTGTAGGCTTTTTGTATCCAGTCTGTCTTTTCAGCAATTATTTATGATCGACAAGTGCTTGTGGACATGGGGGCTCACACTGATGTTTTTTTCTCACACTGCTTGTCTTTTTTTAGGTTATATGTTATTTAACTTGTTGCTGCTGCTGCTGTTCTGTCTTTATGTTTTAGGTTATTCCTTTAATGTCTTCAAGTATAGGAGCGTAAAAGGAAATAAGCATTTAATTGCACTTGTGCATATGAAAAATAAACTGAACTGAACTGATATTAGTTCAACTAAAGCTGTTTTTCAGCTGACAACATTGAAACTGAAGGACCACAATGCATGAACTGTAAAGCACAGCAAATTGAGTTTTATGGCAGGACCTTGCCCAGTCTCTGGCTCTCCTGTGAAGAATCAACAACATACACAAACAGCGAGCATTGGATGATGTCTCCCTGTCACCAACAAATCTATGACTTCAATGATGAATAAAAAGATAGTGGGACATATCACTAGGACATGGTGAAAATCTCATGGAAAATATGAATGTAAAGAGCATAAGGAACATTTTTCACCCCACATTTCCACGATAATTTCAGCTTGGTCTTGGTTTTCCAAAACACTCTACATCACTGTAATCATGTATTACTGAAGTTTCAAAATGCTGTTGCACGCATCTAGTATTAGGGTATTAAGAACTCCTAAAAATTGACTGTTAGTAAACGGAGAGGAAAAATCCTCGCTATTTCAAATGCCTTGAACTGCAGAGTAGTACTGGAGAGGGCTCACAATGCTTTCAATCCAGACAAAAACAGCAAACAGAACACCCTTGGTGTATCATAGAAAATCAGCCACCAGTGCTGTCAGCTCCGTCACGAAAAGGAAGCTCTGCGATTTGACAGACATGTTGCGCCTGGACGCTGTGGCAGAACTGGACTAGCTTTGTTTTTGTACTTACGCTTGTGTTCAATAAAGAAAGAAAGTAAAAACAGCAGAGGAAAAAAAATGCACTTTTGTTCGTAGACCAGAAGACATTAAAGGGACTTTAAAGAGGTGAGTCTGTTTTCACTCACACAAAAAAAAAAATCTGAAGGTAAATACAACTGACATGTTGAACACCCATTAAATGGGCACCCATTGCATGTGATATTTTTTAAGAAACCATAATAGAAAAAAAGTGATGAATATGGGGAAAAAAGTAAGACCACGGTGACATTGAAAGCACTTAAGGAGTTAAATTTGCAGCAGAGGAGAGGGAGCACAAATGGAGTTTTGGTTTTAGTTTGTAACTATGAACTTGAGCAGTCTTATTATTATGGCTAAATGCCTTATAATTATCGTCTCCTACGGGTTTCAGTACGTAAGGTTTATCAGCATATCTGATTTCTTCTGAGGAATACCAGTGGAGCCACTCTTTCACAATACTGTCTCTTAGCAATTTCATTTCAGTAACAAAGCTAACATGAACATTGGCTCATTGCGAGGGGACAGTGGCAAGAAAGCGACTCTGTGCCTGGGAATTTGGTTCAGTCACCAAAGCTTCACCTTTGAATTCTCCTACAGGGCGTGAAAACCATTTGCCAGGAGTGCAGGTCGAGCCTTATTACGCCATTAGTCAACCACAACCGCCAGTGCCGGATTTCCCATTAGGCACTGTAGGCACACAGTGCCTAGGTGCCTAGGGCCTACAACATTTTTAGGGGCTACAAAGGAGGGAAACACTAGTG
This sequence comes from Lepisosteus platostomus, assembly GCF_059453375.1. Classification (NCBI taxonomy): domain Eukaryota; kingdom Metazoa; phylum Chordata; class Actinopteri; order Semionotiformes; family Lepisosteidae; genus Lepisosteus; species Lepisosteus platostomus. The sequence goes on from NC_142611.1 coordinate 11,417,160, forward strand.
GCTAATGAAAAACGTTAACAACATACTTGCGATCGACTCTAGGTGCTCCAAATCAATAATCCTACGCTATCTAGCACCTGCTCTAGAAACTAGAAGTATCGAAGTGATGGCTGCTCGACTCGCTCCATCAATCACCTGGTTTTGCATCATGTCTATCGACATAATTCAATTGAAGTTTACCCCTCTTTTGACAAATTTCGGAGTGAAAGTGCCTAGGGCCTGCGAACACCAAAATTCCTCAAGCAGTGGGAATTACTGGGAAAAGGTGGGATTGACTCACCCAGTGCTTGCACCTGTCTTGTCATGTTACACTCAGAGCTATGACCTGCTCTTGGATTTGCAGTGTTACCAGTGGGCGCTTTATCTCTGTCTGATGGAGCGCACGCTTCAGAGAATGTGTGCACATCGGCTGCCTTCCTCCCACGAGGGTACGAGAGACAGGGAGAGCATAGGAAGAAATGCGAATAGATCTGCTCAGGATCAAAAGGAAAATCCTTCAATTTGCGCGCTTACATTTTTTGGATATTGATTCAATGTTTCTGAATGTTCGATATTTCGAATAACTGATCAATTGAATGACCGAATGCGATACAGGAAAGCGACTACTGCATAAGCATTCAATCGCTTTATCAGTGAAAAAGTTGAAAGGACTCAAGGAAGGAGGTGGTACAGTATAACACGTTAAATGTCAAGGCTGAAGAAGAAAAAAAGAAGAAAAAACACTCTTAAAGAAACCAATGTGCCCCTCTTACCAAGAAAACGCTACCTTTGTGTCTTCGGTATGTTGAAGCAATTCCTCAGGTGGACTGGCCAGCAGTGGAGTTGAGTCCTCTTTAACCAGTGAGTGCGCACAGATGTGGCACAGAATCCCACAGACAGCATCTGTAACCTGGTGCACAACATCAGTAGCAGAAGCTCAGCTTGTATCATGATGGCCACACACGGTGCTAGCGGGACATTTTCACCCCTGATAACTGCTGTAAACCGTGTTAATTAATTCTCCCTTGTCATGGCTGTCTAATAAAATATTGGGATACATACCTGTTCCAAAAACTGTCATTTTGTGGATATCTTTGTGCATTTTTAAACTTTAAGGTATTTGATGCTTAGTATAAATGCATATGGAAATTAAGACCAGCGATTGTTACATTTAACGTAATCCCTGTCAATGAATCTGGTATTATAGAACAAACACATTGTTTAAAATAAAGTTGATTTGTTTCTTTCGGTTCTCAGTCTGAGCTGACCTTGCAATGAACTATCCTTCCTGGGTATAGAAATCAAATGTACTGTACGAGAAAATACAAACATGCCTAGACTTACCCATACCCTTGCTTGGGTTAAGTCCAGTACATGCCAGTATACAGTATGTTAAACTTGTAACATGAGGTGGACTCAGGTGGTATAAGAATCCTACAGTGTGAGATGCCCTTTACACATCACTACAAACCGTACTGTGGTACTGATTTTTACAGATAGGCTAACTGAAGCAAAGGACCAAAAGCGACAGCAGTGACTGTACTACAGCCACAGTCCGAGAACTGTGGAGAAGGGGGTAAACTGAACCAATTGTGCTTTAAGTGGATCAATTGAACTCTTTCCCTCAGGTGTTGTACCTGCTGGAGATTTATCAAATCAAATCAAGCCAAACGTGATCTAAAATGTTCCATTTCACGCCACTCCTCTCAGGACAATGTACAAAAACACACATTGAAAACCAGATTAAATAAGTTTTTTTTAAAAAAAAGATGAAGGCAGTTAAAAGCTAGAGCATAAAAGTAGGTATTGAACCGGGTTTTAAAAAGATTTAGACATTGAGTTTCGTATAGTCAAATGTGGGACTTCCACAGGTTAGAAGCATACATAGGAAATGCTTGGTCTCCCATAGTTTGCAACCCAGTCTGTGGCACATACAGCAGATCAGCTCCTGCTGAGTAGGCATGAACAGAGGGACCAGAAAGCAAAATATACTTCAAATACAGTGGAGTGAAGCCATGTAAAGGTTTGCAAGTTATCATTAAAATCTTACACTTCCTCTCTATAGTTGACCAGTAACCACTGCAACAGTCAGTGCAGAGGGATGCCATGTATACAGTATATGACTTTGATTTTGAGAGCTCGTCCACCTGTGCTCAGTGCAAGCACCCTCAGTGGCCACTGAGGATAACCAGCCCTTCATAACCATTTATCTATCCATCCATTTTCTAACCACCTTATTCAATTCAGTGGAGCCTATTCCAGCAAGAAACGGGTGCATGGCTGGACACACCGTGGAGGGGACGCCAGTCCATCGTAGGGCACACCCACTCACGTGAAGGCTAGTTTTCCCAGAAGCCAATTCACTTACTAGTATGTGTGGGAGGAACCCGGAGCAGCCAGAGGAAACCCACAGAAACATGGGGAGAGCATACAAACTCCACACAGATAGCGCCAAAAGGACTGAACCCACTGCACCACCACGCCACCCCATGTTGTGACTCACTCAACTGATTTCTTAGAGATTCTTGTATGCCCCCATAGTACTCGATCCTAGGGTAAATCAAAGGCATGGACTGGTGTCTCGGCATCGGACACGAGCAGGATCTGAATATATTATCATGGCTTCAGTGAATAGTGTGGGCTCTAACTCCTTTCTGAATATGAGGTTGGTGGCTTAAAGAAGAATAAAAAAACTGCATGTCTCACCAGAGAAATAGAAGCAAATTAAAGATCATATGACAATTTACAGATAACAAGATCCCCTGCAGAATGGATGACAAGAGGCCAGGACTGCTTTGTACTGTATTGGTGGCAGAATGGCAGGCAAAGTCCTTGCTACTGCTCAGCCCCGTGGGTTAAGACACATAGATGTGTTTTGCTTCAGTGGTGTCAGAGAGGGTTAGGCGCCACAGAACGGGTGTGACCCAGATGTCCTGTCTGCACATCCGCAAAAGTCAGGCCCTCCCTTCCCCTTCGGTCTGAGGTGACAGCCCATTTCCCCTCCGGCCTCTGGCAGCACCACAGCCCCACCAAGGGCAAGACTCCTCACCTGCTGAATCCAGAATAGGCTACCCTGAATGAGGAGCACATGGGCTCATGTTTTAACCCAAGCTGTCAACCTCCTGAGAGCATGTGTTTCTAACATTGCAGACAGGACACTCATGCTCTGGTTAAGTGCTCTTAATAATCCTTTTCGCAGTAAAATAAAAAAAAGATCTCTTGCAGTAAAACAGAACATACTTTCACAAGATGAACGCTGGCCGGTCAAACAGAATCTTTCACATGGTTTCTTTGTTTTTGTTTGCTCCCTCTGTAATTGGCATTCCAGTGTTTGGGGCTTTAGCATGTAAATACAATTCCTGATGATCCTGAAGCATTTCAGAGTATATTTGAGCATTGTTAACAGGTTAGAAGCAGACTCTGTGAATACATACAGTGCAACATATGCAAAATATAGTATATGCAATGATTCTACATATTGTATGTATCTTCTTTTAAAACAAAAAAAAAACTTTCAAAATGTTTCATTTGATTTTTTCGGTGGCAACTATGCAACATATCTTAAATCATGTCAATCGTCTGTTTTTTGGTGTGGCCTACTTTACAAAAAAGTGTGGGACTTCACTCCAGAACCAGCACCTTAAGGAACATTGGTCAATTGGGTTAACTTCTGGTCTGGCATAAACCTGATCTTATTTCTTTGGCTGCTCTCACACGTTTTCATCCAAGGTGTCCAATCCTCATCCTGGAGGGGTCGCTGTGTCACCAGCACCTGAACAGTTGGGAAGAGCTGCTAAACTGCTCCAGAACTGAACTGATGCATGTCAGAAATCTTGCTATATGTTTGTTTTTGTTTTTTTGGAAAAGGAAATATAAAGTATGATGTTTAGGAGACAGGAAAAAAGAAGGCTTTCTTCACTTCAAAGATTTCAAAGAATTTCAGGGTTAGAAAAATAGCTCTGGACTGTACCCTAATTTGATTTTAAATGATTAACTGCATTGTTTTTTTTTCCAAACCACAAAAGAAAGAAACATTCGTAGATTCACCACACTCCAATCTTCAGAGTTTTGAAGATCTAAATCTTCAGCCTCCTTTCGTTGCAACTAAAATTGAAACCCACTGTAGGCAACAAAGTACAGGATTTATTGAGCAAGACCTTAACTGATGAGTGAAAAAAGGCTTTTTTTCCCCCAGATACGAAATCAGTTTTCTGGTGATTTTTGTGACTCAGTCAAAAATCTAAGTCACAATACAGTGAACTCAACGTAAAGGTAGTAGTGCTGGGGAACTAAGCTAATGGAATGTTACTACTGTTACAAACATCCAGAAAGCTTAACTACTGTAATTATTTAACTGTAATTGTAGTACAATACTGAAATAGTGCAGCATTATAAAGTAAATGAACAGTATAAAGAAGAAAATAAGAGAACACTTTGTAATACTACCAGGCAAGTGCTGAAAGCCATGAAAAATGTAAGCATACTTTTCAGGAGGGAATAGGACGAATATCAGCCACAAAGAAGGATAATACAGCTCGCATGGTATGTGAGAGAGCACATTCTTTTTCAAACTTAAATTTCTATCATTGCAAGCACAAAGCTCACCATGTTCAGAGTTCATTGACCGAACAGCTTTTCAGCAAATGCAGTTTGTTGGGGAAAAAAAAAACAAAGATCTCTACAATCACCATTTTTGAATTCGTAAGTAGCATATTCACCTCAGGATAAGCTTTTTGCTGAACTTTCTGAACTTTGGCTGTTCAGATCTGTTTGGGAATTTGCACATTTTCCTTATGATCTTTTGGATTTCCTTCCATCTTCCAAAGACTGCTAATTGGGTTAATTGACACCTCTAAACTGTTCCGATATCATGAAGTTTTGTGCCCGTGTCCTGCGATGAACTGGACTGCTCTTTATTAAGTAGTCTCATCTTGTACCTGTCATATTAGAAAAGGTAAAGCTTGAGATGAACCTTTCTGGAAATCGGCCACTCTCTGATAATGGATGGATCTGAAAGTCTTACATTTTAGCCAGTTTTGATTATTGTCTTTTTAATTTGAATACTTTAGCAGCGAAGCATATGCAAACTTGAACCAAGCTGGGAAGAGGCTAATGGCAGCAAATGTTAAGGTCAATCGCTTTAACGATTTCTGAGACAAAAATATTTGAAAAAATTATGGAATAAAAGGCGAGATGACCATCTTGATCAACGCAGGGAGTTTGTTCACTTTAATTCCAGTGTCCCGGACATGATGCCCATTGCGATCAGAACTGTTCACTTACAGGTTTTGAATAGAATTAGCAGTATCTTGAAGTATCGTTGACAGTGCTTAAAAAACACCTTTGCATTTTTAATAGCTTTGTTTTCCCCGGAGGCCAATGGTGGTAAAACTATATTAGCATACAGCCCACATGCCAAGATTTCCGTTTAGTGTACTTGAAGTCATAAAACAATTTTGTTTACAGTTACACTGTTTAATTTGAGTCTGGGCCTTACATCAGGCCAAGATGTCGTAAAATGTACACAGTCCTTGTTATTTCAGCTTTGTGTATCTGGGTCGGTCTCATTCTTTCACTTCCGAGAAATCTTTCATTTAGCTGTTTTCTGGCTTTCTTTTTTGCTTTCGGCAAAAAAGAGAGAATGAATATTTCTTATTGCTTGCTCATCTGACACCTTCCACATTCTATGGCTATGGATCTATTTAGGTTGGAGCTTTGTGGTAGGTGAAGATCTCTACAGTTTTGCTAGTACTTAACTACACCAGGCTGCTGAGGGCTGGCCCATATTCTCACCGAGTTGAATTTCACAGCATAAAGGAAACAGGGAGGAGTAGGCTCCTAACAGTAGCTTTTAAAAAAATGGGAGGGGTAAAACACTTTTAAGAATACAGAAACATAAGGAAGGTTACAAACAAGATGGAACTATCCGATACACTTTGAATGCACGCAGTTTGCTGACAAAGTAATCTCCTCTGGCCATTTCCTGTCTAGGAATTCCATGAATCTAAACTTCTGCACTGTGAATAAGTCGTTTGCTCCAGACCCCTGTAGTTCTTAGTAGCAAAGTGCCTCCTATTTTCAATTCTTAATGCACTTAATCATTTTACACAGGAATGTAGACACCTGAAGCTGTAAAGGCTCCTGTTTAACCTGGAAAACATTAATCTAATGAGTCATTTCTGGAAATACACATGTGTGCTTGATTGTGCACAGCTCATCCCAGATTCAAACCTGGTCTGTCAGAGATCTCCAGCTCCAAATCCCACAGCACTTTCCGAGAACAGGGAATTCTGCCATAGGGGAAGGCTGATCCTCCATTACATGAGATTCAAGGCTCCTTTAAGGCACTGTACTATATACATTTTTGCAGTATATATCCTTTGGGTGTATATATACTTATTTAAATACTAGAAACAAAGAAGTAATTGTCTTTGGTGCTGGACAGCGTGAATATCCTTCCCCATATCCATGGGTCTTTTAAGCAAGTTACTGTACATGCTGGAAAGATTTGGGAATATACATACTGTAGGTGCTTATCTGTTTCGGAAGGTACATGCTGAATTATTTTAATAAGGAAGGTAGAACAGCAAATTCACTTTTTAAGCAGTTTATGTTTTTTTTGTGCCAGTAGTGAGATTGTCTGTTTTTCAGTTCTGTGGTTCAAAGTATAATGCCGTAAGGCATAACCATCTGATATAACAAGTCTTCCTGTGCAACAAAAAGCTGAGGTGTCCAGACTACTGGGGATGTGTTGTAAACAGTGGGACAGCCACTTGAGCAGAACTTTCATACTGCTTACATTAAGAGTGTGTTGACATTAGCTGTTAGTATCTCCTCTCATCCCTCACATGTTCTGCATGAAAAATAAAAACTGATGCCTTCAAACAGATGTTTTAGAGTCCCTCAATACAGACGCAAAATGAGGTAAAATGTTATCCCAAATTCTATCAAGCTACTTGATAAATAAGTTCACAGTAAGGGAGTATAGGTTTATGGGCAAGGGCAATTAGTGGTTATGTGCAAAAATGAATAATGGATGTGCAATAATAATATAATATACTGTAAGAGCTTGGGGTGATTGTAAAGTAAACTTAAAAGTTCTGTGTAGATTCCTATACGAATGGTGCGTAATGATGTCATATGGATATGGATCTTTTATGTAATATTTATCTTTAATGTAACGTTTATTTACACAATTTGTAGGCTTTTTAAGTCACTGTGTGTGTATAACAGCTGCTTGGAGGCAAAACAAAATTACAGTATTATTGTATCATATCATACTCAGAGCTTTAAAAGGAAATCAGTCTGTACATGTAGGGTTTTAGAAAATAAAGTACCTGTATCTGGGGTATTGAGCTTTCTTGGTGTCATTTTAATTAAGTGATCACTTATTTTTTACGATCACACACACACACACAATTAACTTTGACTCATTTTGTATCACACAGCACTAGCAGGCCATGTTTCTCAAGACCTGGCTGGTGTTTCCACAGGGATGTTGAAGTGTGTACACACCCAGTGCCAATTGGGTAAGAGCTGGTCTGCATCAGTAGTGTCTGAGAACTGTACTGATGATGCTTATTTGCAACACAGGCAGTGCATCTTAACAAAGATGTTTTGAAACATGCATTTAGCAAACAATGAAGAATATGAATAGCTAAATAGACTACAGTATGATTTAATTGTAATGTTTGGCGCTTAAGCAGTAAGCAAGAGCCACATTAATGGTTAGGGTTCTGCATTCCTGTCCAACAGGTTTTAGGCTTAAATCCCAGGAAGGAAACATGGCTACAGTAACTGAGCACGGCAAAGCACCAGATTTTCCAGATTGCACCAGCAACCCAAATGTATAAATGGGGCACCAAAAATCAAAATATGGGTAAATATAAGTTGCTTTATAACAGAATGCTGTGCTGGAATAAGACTGAAGAAATTGGGGCTCTGGGCCCACAGATACTGGCCTCTGCAGTTGAAAACAATGCTGGAAGATGATAAAAGATCTTCAGCTGGGAGACTGGTAGGCTAAGCTATTGCCAACCATGGTTGTGAACCTAAGGTTTTTCTCATATCGTCTCAAACATTTCTAGAATAGGAATCTAGAATAAGACGCCCTTCCAGAGTTATCACAAAAAACAATGATCACAACTGAATTCGGAGAGCCCTGGTCCTAGAGCCTACAGTCTTGCAGAAATGACAAATACCCTATGTAATATTTAAATACCCTTCTACGCAATGGAATGTTGCTTTGGCCAACTTGAATAATTGAGAACTCAGGTGGAATGAAAACGAAAGAGACAGCGTGCCTCTCTCTGAACAGCAGTATCAGGTCCCGATTGCAACAGGTGAACCTGGCTTCCTGTATCGCAGGTTTCAGGATGATCAATAAACACTGTTCGCACCCTTAGGGAGGACAATTAAGATGCCGTTTCATTTAAGAAAGTGACAGCACCATCAAAAATCAAGTTTGAACAAGAACGACCAGTTTTTGTTTTTGTTTGAACTTGTTGTTGAAATTGTTTTGTGATTTATTAGTTATTTTTAAATGGTGCTGCTGAAGAGACTGGGCCAACAGTACCACAGAAGCGAAGGCACTCCTACAGTACGTCTCAGAGCACTGCTAGAAACAGTTCAGCATTACCAGTGAAGAATGTGCGTAGCATGTAGGGAAGTACCAAAGACTCGTGGAAAGGAGTAAGTCAATAAGGAAAGGGAATTCTCTAATGATCCACGAAATGAGCTTTAGAAGTGGAGAAGTCCAGTTTGCTTTTCAGCATTTCGACATCCAGAATTACAGTAGTCTTGGCGAGCGACCTTCATCACACGTTTTCTGCCCCAAGGCAGATGACAACTCTTTGAGTGGTACAGGACATCATTTTGCAAAATGACGATGTGCACTCCAGTACAGTTCATACCATCTTATTCCATGCTTGGCCAACAGAGGGATGTCCCAGTTTAGATCTTCAGTGCTGGTAATGTGGTGCATCTCAGGGACATCCAACATCACGGTATTCTTAAGGCATCTAGAAATTTCTGAGACGGGGGGGGGGGAAGGATATACAAGGACACTACAAAACTCTTCCGTGCCTGTGAAGCACATTTTGTGGATTGTTCACAAATTCGCCTTACTAACTGACTAACCTTCACATCTTTTTTTCCCCACTTTAACAGGGAATGGACATGCTTCATCATGCAGAAGAGGAAAAAAAGACATGTTATGCCACCAGCTCGTGTGTAATTTTGCCGACGCCATTGTCATTTCTAGTAGGGGCTGCCTTTTGACTTGGAGGGCTGAAATGCTTTGGCCCAAATTCAGCTTCTAAAATCTCACAGTGGGGATAGTAAGATGAAGAAGGCAAATATTTTTATTTTACTATTCGTAGCAATCTGTACCGGGGTTCTGAGACTCAGCTCCTGGAGAGCTTTGTCCCTTCTGGTTTTTGTTACAAACTTGAGTCGATAAAACAATTAATCTAATTATTTCCTATACTAAACATATTGAGAATTTAGCCTTGGGGCTTTTACAATTGATTATAGACAGACTTTGACTTTATTAAAGGCACAGTTACCTGTATATAACCTGGTTAGACGTATTACAGTTACACAGCTGGTCCCCTCCAGGGACTGAGCTTGACATCCCATGCACGATATGCAAAACGGATCTATGCAGATATATTTGGCAATATATATATATAAAAAGTCTAAAAAAATCCAAACGCCTCCTTTGTTATTGAGCAAAAATATTCAGTGTCTTAATACAACAATTTTAATAGAAAAAAAGTCATCAAAAGCAAGCCCCGAGTAAACAGAACCTGTCTCTCGGGTATCACAGGCTTCTGTACCTGTGCTCTGGAAAACAAATTCTCTAACGCGAAAAAACTTGGGGGCAAATGTTTTATCCAAGAGTCATTAAGATGAACCACCCTGAAATCATGAGATTATTCTAAATTTATGGGATAATTTCATTATCTTCAAATGATGAAGAAAATATTCATATGATGGTGTGGATCACGGCTATTCAGGCCTGGTCCTGGAGGTTGTGTCTTGACCCTTTAAAGTCTTTAAATTAGTCAAGCTAAGCCAGTAATTAGATGGCGTGGCTGAAATGACTTGGGATGAAACGCTTCAGAACTGAAGTCCCTCCACAGGGCTAGAACTGGACAGCTCTGAAGTTAATTAAGCAAAGAGGACTCGAATCTCTGGCATACAAACACAAGACTGAAAAGAGTAGCAGAAGGATGTACAGATAAAAAAAAAACACCTTCAAACCTGAATACTTGTATCAGGTCCCCTCGTAATCTTCTCTGTTCAAGACTAAAATGTTTAATTCCTCCATCCTGTCTGTGTAGGACATGCCTTTAAGCCTGAAATGGGTGCTCTCCTCTGGACTGATTCCAGAGCAGCAATAAACTTTCAATATCATGCTGAATTAAGATGTTCAAAGTGAAAGTATTAATGTTTCCATGACTACACGGTCTTTTGAAACCAGCATCATCAACTTTCCATTTCCAAGAGGGTGATTATTAAAATACCGGGCTCTTCTGCATTGTACACATTTTGAACTCCCTGTCTGCACACTAAAAATGAAGGTTTGGCTGATTTCAGAATGCAATCTAAATGGTCATTTTTATCCTTTTGTCTTCTTGTATAACAGGAGAAAGCCAAAGCTTGTAATACACAAACATTTTAGCAGCTTTTTTCTTTCCACACTGCAAAGCACTGTTACACTACTACCCCCCCTCTCTCTCTCCAGCACAACGCTGTAACGTTTTAATAGTTTCTGCCTTGTGAGCCTCCTCGAAGGTCAAAAACCAAGAAGCAGAAAAGAAATGCCCCCTCCCCACCCACAAAACAAAAACCCTTAAGACTGACCACAAACAGAACAGATCTTTACTGTGATTTCACTCACAAAGAATACAAAACGCATATAAAAAAATAGGTGCGAGTGCCAGATCACTTAAACTGGAGAGGCTGCGATGCTGCCAGCTCCCCTGCAGGACAGAAACAGCCGTCTCCCTCGACTGCACTGCTCCGCCTCCCCTCCTAAAGAAGTAACCGGCTTTCTTCCGCGTGCTATTGGTGTGCTTAGTGTAACAAATGGTTATATTCAAAGGCATTTCTCGAGGTGCGTTTTAAGGTTCGCCGGAGCTTTGCTTGAGGTGACAGTCTACAGCAGTGTTTGATTCGGTTGGGATGCTGTCAGCGGCGGTGAGGGAGGGGGCTGGCTCTCGCAGCTCAAAGTAATTTTTATTCGGCGGGCCCCGTAGCCGAGAAGCTGTGTCCCCAGAAATGGAAAGTGCACAACTTCCTGTCGTAGCGTCGCCATGGAAATCTGGGGCAAAAAAAAAACCGCCTCCCTCCCTCCCTCTCTCTCTCTCGGCAAAAAACAAGGACACACAAACACTCTGCCCAAACACTTCAGGACAGGTCAGTCTCCAGTTTCCCGGGCCCCGGCTGACCGGTGCTGTCCTCGGCGGTATTCAGCGTGCTGATGTACTCTCTCAGCTCCGCCACTGTGTCCAGCAGGGCGGCTCTCTCCAGCTCCAAAGTGCGCACCGTCTGCTTGAGTTTGGCCTCGCTGGTCACCAGGTTCTCCACTCGGGCCTCCAGGCTGTGGATCTTTGCGTGAGCCATCTTGAGGGAAAGAAACCAAACCCGGATCAGCCTCTCTGGGTGAATCTCTTCACCTTAAAGTCAAGAATTTCAAACAAAAACGCAGGAGAAAAGACAAGCCTAGGACCTAAGTAAACAGGGTGGTGACCTTCGTCTGGCCTCGGTGACCTTAAAAGAAAATGAAGCGACTCTTCAGAGGATGCCCACTGTATGATGACACTGCTGCCATATCTAACAGAGCTGTCTAGATCTAGAATCATGAGTGTTACTAATAAAAAGCATGCTTAGTCTGTGTTTCTGTGCACTGTCGGTTTATCTGGGACAGATTCATCTAGCACTGAGTAAAAATCAAATTTGTACTACATGAATTCAAGTGTTACTTTCAGAACCAACTCCACCCTTGCAGCTGGGAATAATGAAGAACACATAATGCATACATTCGATACTAGGCCTCGGGACGTTTTCAGTTCGCTGTTTTATTGTATATAATTCAACTGGAGACATCTGAAATGGGTAAAACCTCCAATACCTAATGAATACAGTATCTCCGGCTTATCTCAGACAACGCCTGTATCTGTTTCTGTACCATGGCCTTCAGCACGTTTTATAACATATAGTATTGGTAGGATTTTGACATGCTAATAAGCCACAAACTGCAGGAACCACTGATATTTCAGATGGCTGCTTTTACCATGAGCTTCTATGTGGTAAGACATCTGTGTATTTTTTGTTACTTCATTACAGTGTTAAAAACATTCTTCACGGAAAACTTTGTAATCGAACAGTAGAACACATCTGAACTAAACAGCAAACATCGGTTTGCTCTGTTTGACTTCAAAAGCTCCTTGCAGGAAACAAAGTACAACTAGCTCGCTAAGGCTAAAGCTCTGGCTCAAATCTGTACACAAATTTGATTAAGTACGATAATGAGAACAGGCACATTGGAGGTTTGGATGGTTATTCTTCAAAAAACTCCAAGGATGGAATCAACTGAGCAGAAGCTAGTCTCTTTTCAGGTGTCGTAAGGCTTAGTTTGTTCTACAAGGCTGATGCTAGGATATTAGCATGTCCTTTCCCTCAAGCTTGCAGAACCCAAAACGGCTCAAATAGTTTCACTTTCATTACCAATGCCTGATACCAAAAAACACCTGGGATGAAAAGCTCTCCAAGCTGTTTCGGGTTCTCCGGTGGATGAGGGTGGGGGAAGCGCAGCCGGGGAAGAACAGGAAGCTACGTACTGTATATGAAAATTCCGAATGACATGAAATGAAAGTGTGAATGAGGGGTGCTTGAAACGGGAAAGCAGCTGGTCTTTGTCTAATCTTTGCACAAATCAAAACCTTTAGCACATTCTGTTTTCCCTTGTCTCCCTGTGCTTGAAAAAGGCTTACATCAGGGGTCCCAGACTCACTTCCTGGGCAGCCGTGTAACTTCTGGGTGTTGTTCCAAACTCAGTTGACTCAGTGTTTTTCAATTAGACATGCACAGGATTTTTAAAGGCCTTTGACTGCTGATTACATAAGACATTCACTGCTTTACCTATATCTCACCTCAGAGCCTTGTTAGATTATACTGTAAGTAGGCAGCTAAATAATTAGGCCAATTATGTAACAGACAACATGGGTGGAACAAAACCCAAAAGACACCAAAGCTCTCCGGGAAGTAACTTTCAGAGCCCTGGTTTACAGGACGAAACCAGCCCCCTTTCTCTGGCCCTGTGGCATCGATCTGCCAGCTCTGTGACTCCACTCTCGAACAGATGCACACAGACTTCATACCGCTCAGCTTACGCCAAGCTGACTGGATGGCTGTATCCAGCTCCAGACTTGCTCCACTTGGCAGCACATCTCCAGAGCACCAGCCACAGCTGCAGCACATTGACGCTTATGGCAGACACCTCCACCTCTTCTAACCTGTAGCTCCTCCAAAAGGTCCAGGTTTTGCTGCCGCAGGCTGCTGTTGGTCTTCTCCAGCTTCTCCATCTTCTGGTTGTCGCTCAGGGGTAGCGGTGAGTCCATCAGCTCATCCTGTAGGACGTGGTACTCCACCTCGTAGGCCTGGAGCTGCTTGGAGATGTCCATCTCAAACACCTGATGACAACGCAGCACACGCCATGGGTGACTACTTGAGAACACCTGTTGGATTTACTGTGTACCTCTCCAAACACAATGTCCCTTGGATGGAAGAACCAAACGAGTTTTTATTTGGAAGGAGCTTCTAGGAATACCCATTATATTTTAAATAAAAATAGTATTAAATATATTGCTTTTCTGCTTTGTTGTTACAGTTTGTACATGAGCCTGCTGTTGAATCCCTTTTCCCAGTAATTATACCAGGAAGCATAGTTAAGAAATAAAGCACATACACTACATACTGCATGATGAAATGACCCCATGATTAACTTTAGGCCACATCTTCAATATGTGTAGTGTTTTCCTGGATCACAGGCATGCAATCTAAAAGCACAAGCGAAAAGCGTTCCATCAGACAGTCTTTCTTAAGACTCCTGAGTCAGATCTGCAGAAGCACTATATTTTCCATTTAAGGATTAATCCCCTGAAAGCATGGCTTAGGACAATCTTACCTTACTTCTGATTATAATGTGTTTAGACGAAAAAGTTCCAGATTGCACTTCTTAAGCTGTTGCAAAAATCTGATTCTTGACTCTACAGACTCCTGCCGGAGACACACCCTACTCAGGAAGTGTGGAACAGTGTGTTTGGAAAGGGCTAGTTCCTGCATGCTTTCTTTAAGTCCACACCACATTTAGAGCACCTTCCTCCACGCAGACCACATCTTGGAAAGCACAGTATTGGAGCAGGAATTGAACTGCATTCATTTTCAAAATTCACTGATTTTCAAGGGCAGCTCCTCTTTCCTCTAGTTTTCTACATCGTGAACAAAACAATCACATTTACAAATGCTGCAGTCTAAGACTTTTCTTATGGGAAAAAAACACCAAAAATAGCTTTTGCTTTGGTTTGAAAATTCGAAGCTTTTGAAGCGACAAGCTCAAGGTTCTCCAATTAAATGAAATTCCAGACATTTCTGGGGGTATTCCCACAGCTTTATTCTATCAATATGTGGAGATGCCTGGGGAACAGGAGTGGGCAGATTACAGTATGTATTGGAGTACTCCTTGTTTCATCCTGTCTTTTCAGCAGTATCTGCACAGCTGTTTTGGGAAACTGTTCTGTCGTATTTGTCTTCACTCCGCCAGCTCTGTTTCTAAATTATAACTCTGTAATGTAAAGGCTTTACTGGTTGAACTGTAAAGCAGTAGGCTGTATTTATAAAACACTTCAAACGTTTTTGTGTGTGTGTGTGTATAAAACATGACATAACATTTTACCTGACTATTTTAACAGCAAAAGAACAAAAGGAGAAAAAACAAAAACGAGAACAAAAGAAGGAATTTTCTCCTGAAACGGGAGATTAAAACATTACGTCAGTTTGGCTAGGACAAAAACAAACATCCACATCTGTACAAGATCTAATCTAAAGCGGTATCTGACACAATAAAGGATTCTGCCCAGGGTGCACAGGAGAAGTGTTTCAGCAGTGTGTGTTGACAGAAATTTCTGTGTGCAGCTCCAGGCCTCAGACAAGCAGGAGAGTTGTGCATGAGGTCGCAGTGTCTCAACATGTCAGGAGCATGTCTCTTTTTTAGGACGCCGACCTGGGTAGTAAAATCGATTGGCGCCACATGAGCCTGTTTGTTGCACCCAGCTGGTGTAAGAGTTCAGTCTCACAACGTTGGGTGGCCGAAAACAAATAATAACATCACTGCCATTCAACGAGACCTGCCCCGACTCTTCCTTCATTCCCTCATCTGAGGGGAATATACCTGTGCTGATTTGAACTTAAGTTTCATACAGTATCTAGAATACCGATTTGTATCTATATACCCATTAATACTTCTAAACGATGTTGGGAACAAATGTTAGCCTCTCATAAGAATGACTCTTTGCTATTGTTTGTATCTAGTCCACATTTCATATAGTTGTGACTGACTGTGACTGAGCAGCACAGGTGAAACACTGTAGATTATAAATTGTCCGTTTAACTTGGCCAGTGCCAAAAGTTACTAAACAAATCATTAATGTCACCTGCCTTTAAAATGGGAGAAATAATGTAAATGTTTCCTTTTAAGAGAAATACCTGTTTATCTAGTAAACTCTTAACAAGAGTTTAGGAAATACTGTTAATAAATTGGTCTTTCCATATTTTATTGCTATGCTTAATTTTGCCAAAACATGTTGTGCACCTTTGCAGAAACGCTTGGCATTTAAGTTAGATCTTAAGGTAGCAAAAAAATATACTGAACAACTGCAGATGTGCCTGTTTAGAAATGGCATAGCAGTGAGGCAGAACATCACCTGGGGCAAAAAACAATCCATTGAAAGGCTTCCCCAAACCACATCTCTTTCTCAGAATCGAACACGCCTTTGTTTATGAGTGTTATCTTTATATCTTGACTTAACAGACCAATTATGACTTGACTTAATATAACAACAGCACGCACCACCTACCTGGTTAATGGTCTTTTCCATCTGTACCAGGCCCAGATTGGGCAGAGTGGTTTTGATGAAATCCACAATGGCCTCCAGGTTGTCGTGTTGAAGGATGAGGGGCTTGTGGCTGCCCAGCAGGCTGAGAGCCACCTTGAAGATGACCTCCGCCCCCTGGAGGAAGAGCATATCTGCAGAGAACAAGACGGAGCTGTGGTCACGGCCCTGCCGCGGTGCCCAGCTTCACACAAACAGGCTGCCACGTGCTAACAATCCAGCTTTCTGTTGTGCTGCGCCTAATGAGCTCTTGGGAAGACAGCGACAATGAAAACAACATTCCTGCGGTATTAGCACAGAGTGAGAAAGAGGAATTCAAAGCGCCAAAGACTGAACACAAGGAGATGAGGCACACTGAACTGAATACAGAGCGACAACAGAAGTAGAAGGAAAAGGCTAACGGGTTATTCGTGCACAGAGAAAATGAAATGCACGGAGATGGATGAGGGAACATTATTAGAGGGCAATGTGACCTAAACAAACATTTGTAAAAACCGACAAAGGAGACCTATAGAACAACAGAGCAAATGTATTTAGGTACATGGATGGCGTGCCACATTCCATCTAAACAAAGCGAACCATGGAGCAATTATTAACACACTGAATAGAGAGAGGCTCGAGAGTGACGAGAGGAATGCTGCCTAAAGCACTCCCTCTCAACAGCCAACCCTGGTGACAAGAAACACAGCCTCATTTGGATTTAACTAGGCACTTTAAAGCTCTGTAAAGTTTTATAGAACGAATTAGTAAACAAGTGCTGCTGAAGATGGATGGATTTGACCCAGCTGGGACATCTTCTTTAGCAACTGTGAGATCTTGGCATCGTCGGTGTTCTCCGGTTGATGCTCAGTGGAAAGCAGATGGAAGTGCATTTAAAACCAAGAACAGGCTTCTTCAGTTCTTTAACCAGAGAGAATGGAACAAGCTTCCCAGCCGTACCCGGGTTTCTTTCAAGAAATTTCCTCAACTTGAATCAATTGGAGATCAACTTGGATCAATTAGAGATCACCCTGCAACTTAGCACTGGCAGCCCACTGGAGCTCAGCAGGTGTGAGCCTGATCAGTACCTGCATGGGAGACCTCCTGGGAAAAACTAAGGTTTTTCCACTGGTAGTGGAACTAGAAGGGAGCGCTCCCCCTGTGGTCTGTGCGGGTCCTAATGGCCCAGTACAGTACACTGCAAAAAATGTCGTCGGCCTTCGGGTCAGATATAAAACTGAGGTCCCGACTTTCCGTGGTCATTAAAAATACCAGGGCATTTCTCAAAAAGAGTAGTGGTATTACGCCGGTGTCCTGGCCAAATTTCACCCTGGCCTTTACCAGTCATGGCCTCCTAATAATCCCCATCTATGAATTGGCTTCATCACTCTGCTCTCCTCCCCACTGAGAGCTGGTGTGTGGTGAGGAGTCACATCATCCATGTGGGGCTTCAAATTGGTGGTGAAGGCGAGTCCCCACAAACTTTAAGGCGCTTTGAGTGGAGTCAAGAAAAGAACTACAGTACATAAGTGTGAGGAGTTATTATTATTATTATTATTATTATTAGGCCAAATGACCTGCTCTCCTTTGTGACCTTACTCATATTCTTTTTTTTTTCTAGCACTACTGTGAGCACAGTAGGGCTTGCAGAGTGAAAAAGAGCACATTGCTCAACAATCTGGGGTGTGGCAGCTGTGGGGGAGATTGTCATGCGGCTGAACGGCGAAAAAAAAATGTTTTTCCAAATTTAAAAGCAAGTGAAATTCTGACGGTATAGAACTTCCTTATGATTAAAAAATTGTAGCCCGTCTTCCTTTTGAGCGAGCTGTCCTTGAAGTCCAATCTCTTGCTGATCAGTATTCAGCTAAATTAATTCTTTATAGTGTCTTCTGCACCGCCAGAGGCTGAACTTTTAACCCTGTGACCTACTTTTTAAAAGCTCTGAATTGTACAAGCTATCTGGAGTTGCCATGCCTCTAACTGAAGACTAAAAACACATCCTTCCTTGTTCAAGAGGAATGCAGTCAACAAAGGTCTATTGTCTAATTAGAAACAGCTCCAAAGTGTGATTTTCGACTCCCACAAATTGGAGAGATGCCAATGGGCTGGCACTGGCCAGCAGGATTAACACTGAGTGTGCCTGCCGGACAAAACGCAGGACAGGACCGAGCAGAAAGTGTTTCCATCACAAATCTGTTTTGGGGCTAAGACACACGACAATGTTTTTCACCCTCTAGTCCTTTCGAGTTTTGGCAATACTAAGAAAAAAAGCCAACAAAAACAGTGTGAATGGGAGGTTAGCGAAATGTCTACATCAAAATCCTAAACAGTCCCTTTTAAAGACTGATTTCTTCTGTGACCACAACAGTCATCCCAGCTTTATTTACTCTATGCGCACACCCACCTGATGATGTTCACAGCTTTAGTGAAGCCCCAAACCACTATCAAGAGACTTTGACTTTAGCGTGAGCATTTCTGTATGCAGAGGCTAATACTGTATGGGAAGAGGATCTCTAAAACACTAGCACACAGGTAGAAGCCCTCTGACAAATTCATGTCACCTATTAAAGCTTCTGTCTGACTCTAACAACCACAGAGGATCGAATGACAGACATCTTCTGTTAAAAACTGTGCTCTGTGGCTTGCCTGCTTGTAATCCACACCATATTTATTGTGGTGGCTGCCCATGATCTGTCATGCACTGTAAATCTACTACAACGGATTTATACTTTGTCTTGCCATTCTGTCAGACCACTCTTGTTTAACAGCTCTTTCAGAATTATCTGCAGGTTTGGAATCTGACAAATATCGGTGTCTGTAATCCATCGGTAATGTCTGTTGTGCACCATTCTCTGCTGCTGCTCCTCTTCCGATGGCTATATTCCATGCCGACCAACTGTTCCCTTTCATAAGCAGGTTTGGATGTCTTAAAACTGGCTGTTGGGGCATGTCAAGGAGAACCAAGCCATTTTCAAGACGATAAAAAAAACCAACTCATTCAAAAGCAAAGAAACCCTTCTGCTGGATACGAATGAGAGGCCAATGAAGCAGCTTGAATGAGCGAATTATCAAGCGCTTCCTACTGACTAATGCTTCCTTGAGTTGCGTGCTGGGCACGTTTACAAGGAGCTGCACAAAACCGGGAAGACGATTTGGAGCTAAAAGTTTGAAAAAAAAAAAACGACTTGTGACAAGGAGGCCGTAAAAGCCTTTCTTACCAAAGACCCTGGCCACGAAGCCCAGAGGGAACTGGGAGGCGAACATGGTGAGGAACCACGGGGCAGCGTACAGGCTAGGGCTGATCTCGTACTCCTCCAGGTGGTTGTACAGGTCTCGGTGGTAGTCATGAAGCAGGCGTGAGAGCTGGTACATCTGGATCTGGGGAGAAAGAAACCCGAGCTGTAGAGAGCACTGTTCCCACAAGGACTAACACAGCAGAGTGCAGAAAAGAAAAGGCACGGTGAAACTGACTGGAAGAGCAAGGCACAACATTCGGAGGGATACTAAAGCCTGGACACCAACCTGGAAACTGTGGAAAAGTCATCTTGTTGTTAAAACTAAAGAAAACTGCACCGGCTAATTGCAATGGGACACAAAATCAAGCTTTTAAATCTTGTTTGGGAAAAACAAAAAGCTTTAGAACGCTCTTTCTTCATTTAAAACCTATTATTTCAAAAGGAAAACATTCATGGGATGTGTAGCACGGAAATAGGTGTGTTAGGGGCTAAAATCTGATGAACAAGCTCCAAGCAGTCAAACCACAAAAACAGTTATACAAATTAACCCCTGTGCCTGAAACAAAACAATAACCTGTGTACAATGGTAACATGTTACTAAATTGGAGTGAAAGAAATTATAAGGGAACAGAGTGAAGCTCAATTCAAGTGTACTGCCACGTACTCCGGTTTATGAAACCTCCGGAGAAAATAACAATGATAACATTTTCGACATGTATTTTTTTTAGGTAGGATACAAATGGCACTCCAGGAACTAGCGTCCTGCCACAGTGCAAAAAAATAACTAAGAAGAAGCGTTTCCCGACAGCAGATATACTGTAAGTGGAGGCCGAACGCTGTACCCTGTACCTGCAGGATGATCATGTCGGGCCTGTACTGCTTCCTCAAGCCCATGTCGTACATGAGGAACTTCAGCATTTCGAAGGCATCGTCTTCGCTCATGTGGAGCAGCAGGACTCCGGCCACGAAGCTCAGCCCCTGACAGTACCCCACCTCTGGGTCCAGCAGGGAGTACGCCTTCAGCAGGTTGTAGAGGGACAGCTGTCCAGCCCCCAGCTGGGCAGAGAAGTAAGGGTGTGTTGGGAAGGTACGACCTGCAGAAACGGAGGGAGCGCTCAGGAACACAGACTAATCTCACCACGGCCTCTATTTACCCTAAGGCTTGGTCAGCATTTGTGTTTATTTACACAGTCTTGAGGAAAAGTCACTTTTCATACCGTATGTAATTCACTGCAGTTACACATTACTTCTCAACAAAAGCTGAGACCACGCTGGCCTACTAATCCTCAGCACCATTCAGCCTCTTGTGAGACGCTGGCTAAGCTGCTGAATAAGCCACTGTTCATCTATTGATGTGACCCAGGCTTGAACTTGCGATGCCTGGGTTATAGATCTCAACCTGCTCTGAGCAAGCACTGTTAGTGGCTGAGACATTGGGAGATGGAGCTCGGGAGAAGTCCTGATACTTTAGTTCTGCTGTATCTTGCTCCTGTTCCACAGGCTACTGCTCTCAGTCAGAATGTGATGAAATTTGAAGACAGCATGATAACATTTTCGGTCAGGAATGTAACCTGTTTTTGCGGTTTTGTCTAGCAAATATCTATCTTAATCAGCATTTCGTGCTCTTGTATTAAGAGTTATGTTTGATACCCATAATAGAAACATAAAATAACACACAATTTTCCTTTCAGAAGGAAAAACTGGAAAGTTAAGCTCTGCCTTCATATATGCTGTATTTCTTTAGACACAAACTTTTGTGGAGTACAAGCAGGCACCAAATATCAACCAAAGACGTTATTTTCTTTGGAGGCGCATTTCATTCTTTTTTCAAGAACCACATGCGAAAAAAATCAAAAGCATTTAAATTCACAGAAAGTAATCATTTTTTTTCCCAAAAGCATTCTTAAAATTCTTTCCGACGTCACAGAACTGAGCAGCGACGCTCGGAGAGATGCTACAACAGCTGCAGGAAGAGAAAAGACCTCTTCTCGGAAGGTCGCAGGTAGACAGCAATACTCAAGACATCTTTCACACAATCCCCCCACTGCATGCCTGGCCTCTAAATCAACCCTTACACCTCCCACCTGTCAGAAACTTCCCCTCTGTAACAGCAGTCGGATGAGAAAAAGAGCCAAAAGATTCGGATATATAAACAAGCACTTCATATTGAAGACTACAGGGAGTACACATACAGCTTTCGCAAACAATGATAAAATCTCATGACTGAGGAATAACAGGCAGAAGAATGATTAAAAGAGCAGATTTCGACACCAAGTTATCAAGTTTCTGTATGTAGCACTACAGTCACAGACATAATATTCATAGCAGATGAACAGCAGTTAAAAAGGACTAGTAGCAGTAGGAAGAATAAGGAAAAGAATACTCCATTTATCCCCCAACAAAGTACAGCCACCATTTGGGTAAATTCCAGCTGTTCGTGTACACCAGGCACCCTAACTGCACAGCAAAACGTTATGTGGTACTGGACTGAACACTCTAAAGACGATTTATAATGCGTAAGTGAGAGCTCTAGTCTTTTGTAATGGGTGCACCAAACCAAGCACTGCAGATAAAAAGCTCTCACAGGCCAGACCGACTGTCTCTCTGCAGTCTTATCTAGAGATAAGGAGAGGGGAGTTTGAAACTAGACAAAAGTGTTCCCTGGTGCTTATTTTACTGTGCATGACAAGAATCATTGCGGATATCTGATAAATGGCCTGTACAGAGCGACAGCAAACAGTCTGGCAACTAATTTTAGCAAAATCATGGTGGTCAGTATAGAACACAAAACAATACAACATTTACCCTCCAAGCAAAACCCATACACACCTTCAGTGACACACCCTCTGTTTCCACCAAAGAGCTCCTAAAATAAAGGGAGGTGGCTATAATTAAAGTACCACGCTCTAGGGATCTGACTGCACCAGCAGCGTGCTTTCATGTTTATTATGGAGATACGAGTTTGAAGAGAACTGAGAAGACAGCCCATCTGCTTATGTCAGTGTCTACCCGTTTTAAAAATGTTATTAAAGTTCCTGGCTGAGATGGCAAGCACCAAGGTAGCAGAAATGTTTCACTGGCATCAACTTCAGTGTTGGCAAACGTGCAGGAATGCAGGCTTGGACATATTCATTCTGAAATCATCAAGACGGGGATGAGGAGACCAACTGCTTATGACACAAAGTAACGTTCGGAGTATTGATTACAGCAATAGGGATATGAATATGTTTTAGTAAGTTTATAGTTGTGGTTCTGGCAAAAACTGACAGAGACAAAAAACACGGGCTGAGTCCCCCTAGAAATAGCACATCTTCTGACACAACCATTTTTTTTTTACTTGTTTTACATTTTCTCACAGCATATACGCAGAGCACCACAAGCCTGCCATGGCCAGGCCAGTCCCAAGCCCTCACTGAGCCAGCCCAGATCACCCCCCAGTGCTACCCAGGCCCCCTGAGCTCTCTCCTGAACACGGCTCGCGCACCTCCCCCGGAACATCACTCCTGAGCCCCGCTCCGGCCAATGCGTCTGAGAAGAACTGAAAATCACAGGGCATACAGATGGGACTGCATGCACGGGACTGGAAGGGAGGAAGAAATGCACCTCCTACACAAGATGCAGAGAATGGCTAGAGATCCACCTGCCCCAAGCTGATTGTATGACTTCTTCACTCTGCATGTCCACACATTTCTAGAGGTGCTTTATGACCAAAACCCTGTGATCATTCTGGCACTGAACCTGAACTTTACTTCAAACCTGGGGGGGGGAAAAAGCCAGAAGAGAAGACAAAACGTTCCAGGGGAACGGTGCTCGGGGCTGGGCGGCTCTGCCCTACCCAGATCGATGAGTATGGCGTGCTGCTGGGAGGTGAGCTGCTTCAGGAGCTCCTTGTAGGGGGTGCCCTTGGGTGGGAACTGGTTGGGTACCAGGTGGGCCACCTGGTATTGCTCCGCCAGAAACTTCCAGATTTCCCCACGGTGATGGCGGGGGACCCCTGTGGGAGACAAGGCAAGGAGAGATCTGATCCCAGCTCCTCTGAGCACCGAGCAGCGGATAACCAGCCACTCACCAACAGTCCACAGACACCCAATTATTCAGAATGAGGCCCCACCTCGCTGTAACAGTCCGTAAAGATACACCTACAGCATTTCACAAGTATCTCACATCAGTGTAACAGAATCGTTCTCTAATTCTCCTTATGACTCCTTTTGACCTTTTGATTCCCTGTAAATATCTGGGGTATTACTGCATCAACAGTTGTTTTATTTGTTCTCCAGTTTCATACAACATTAACCTTCCTCCTTTGCACGATTCCTAGAAGCCAGCGTTGGGAAGCCTCTTTTACTCTTTAGAAGAAAGGGGAAAAGGATCAAATGTTTTCAAAAGAAAAAATGTTCACTTGGCAGGTATTTCTCCCGTGTTTAAAATATAATAACCTTGAATTTATTGAGCATTTGAATAAAAAATACCAACATTAAAACCACGAATTTGTGCTAGTAACAGATTATATATACACAAATAAAGCTAGTGGCCCAAGAGAAACTGGCCATGTCTGGGCGTCTCACAATTTACTCCTGTGGCGACAAAATACTTTCTTCAAAATGGGGGGGGCTCCTGTATTCTTTTATGAATGAGAAAAGAAACATATTTAAACAGAATTTCCTAATCACAAACCGATTGTGATGATGGCTAAATTGAGCGATTCAAACAGATCACTTCTGGAACAGGGCCAGTTCTGTGCAAGTCATGACCTACGTGAGGAGGAGCAGAAAGACTTTGACTTCTGTATCGAGATTAATCCCGTTGGTAAGATTGTTCCAGCAGTAACGGGAAATGAGTGATGAGGACCAGGTAAGCTGGGCCACGAAGCCCTCGCCTTGTTCCGTGTCTGCACTGTGGAGGCCTGAGTGCCAGCCGCCTGAGGGAGCCGAGCATGGGTGTGAACAGGAAGGTGACGCCAGGTCTAGCAGACGCCCAGCCCGGCAACAAGGGGTCCCATGACAGCTTCACGGCAACTGCCCATCTGCTGACCTCACCACACCCTCCAACACCTCCCCCCCCAACCATGACGGTACTCCACCCTCTGCTGGCTGATTGCTTTTGGAGCAGAAGAGACTTGTGTAAGCTGAGCTCCGGAGAAGATCTGAAAGATATGGTTACTTCGTATACAAGTGTAAACAGTCTGAGGTGGGGCTTCCCGAACCCGGTCTTAATTGCAAGACAAAGTGACCTCCGGTTGTCATTTCTGCTGAACTCTGGGCACTTCCCTGAACTGAGGTAAATAATGGGAAATCAGACCCCTCAGCTCTCGACACAAAGTGCTAAATAGCCTTTT
This sequence comes from Lepisosteus platostomus, assembly GCF_059453375.1. Lineage (NCBI taxonomy): Eukaryota > Metazoa > Chordata > Actinopteri > Semionotiformes > Lepisosteidae > Lepisosteus > Lepisosteus platostomus. The sequence continues at coordinate 11,441,867 of NC_142611.1, forward strand.
TGTAAATTTATTATATTGGCCTCGCAGATCAAGTTCAGTGCTGACAGCATCATTTGAAATCGCCTTGTTCTATACAAACTCCATTTGACTTATCAAAGCTTTTTATTATTAACAATTTTACCAAGTTAATTTGAGGAAAAAAACATTATAAACTTGTTAAGAATTCTAATCTGTTGTTTTTACACAGTACAAGATAGGATGATTTGGGTTTTAGCTACGTGCTCAGTGTAACTTTGCACAGCTCCAGATCCTCACAAGCACACTGAAGCCCTCTCATTTAATTATTTGGTGGACACATTTATCCAAAGTGTCAGACTTTAGACAGCTGGTTGTCAGACTGGAGCTATTCAGGTGAAGCACCTCAAGGGTACAACAGCTGTGACTCCCCTAGGATTCGAACCTACAACCTTCCAGTTACCCCTCCAGAAAACTAACCACTGCAAGTAACATTAATCACCCTATATGTATTTGAGACCCAATAAGCAAAATAGGGAAATTCATTACTGTGAAGGAGACAACACAATGATCAAATAATTACATAATAGGTTTAATTAACAAAAAAATCTACAGAATTTCTTAATCCTAATACTGGGGGACAATTTCACAGAGCAACAAGTTGATTTTTCACCAGCAGCCATATCACCCTGCAACTCACAACTGGCAACCCACTGAAGCTAAGCGGGTGTGAGCCTGGTCAGTACCTGGATGGGAGACCTCCTGGGAAAAACTAAGGTTGCTGCTGGAAGAGGTGTTAGTGGGGCCAGCAGGGGGCGCTCGCTCTGTGGTCCATGTGGGTCCTAATGCCCCAGTATAGTGATGGGGACACTATACTGTAAACAGGCGCCATCCTTCGGATAAGACGTAAAACCGAGGTCCTGACTCTCTGTGGTCATTAAAAATCACGGGGTGTTTCAAGAAAAGAGTAGGGGTGTTACCCCGGCGTTCTGGCCAAATTTCCCATTGGCCCTTATCAATCATGGCCTGCTATTAATCCCCATCTATGAATTGGCTTCATTACTCTGCTCTCCTCACCACTGATAGCTGGTGTATGGGGAGCATTCTGGCGCACTATGGCCACTAAGGTGGAAGCTGCACAGTGGTGGTGGTGGTGGTGGTGGTGATGCTGCACATGGTGGTGGAGGGGAGTTCCCATTACCTGTAAAGCGCTTTGAGTGGAGTGTCCAGAAAAGTGCTATATAAGTGTAAGCAATTATTATTATAATTATTATTATTTTATCACAAAAAAGTATTCATTTGTGTGCTGAAAAACCATTGAGAAGTCCTTAATTTATATGCTGAAACATCACAGTCACCTCAGCTAATAGCTAGGTAATTTCATTTCAAAAGAGACAAAATTATATGCTATGGTTTGTTTTTGTTACCTCTCAATTGTAAGCATGATGGTTCATATAATTCTTGATGCAGTAACTGGTACATCTACTGGGTCTGCTCACCACACAAAGGGCAGGGTATTTCATGAGTATTTCCATCATTTTCTTGTAACAGACAGGTTTTGTTGGAAGACCCTGAATCAGCAAGTTCTCACAGTATTTGCCCAAGGGCACACTCTCTCCATGCAATTATACCATAAGGAACCAAAACAATTCATTGGACTAAGTCCTAATTTGCAAAAAGGTGCGATATTATTCCAGACATAACAGTTCTTCAGAATTTGGCTGGAGACCAGAAAAAAAAACTCAAAGAACTGTAAATCTTTGTTCTCTTTGCCAAAAAGCATCTTAAGCTCTGGGATTAATTTAACAATAAAGAAACACCTGAGAGAGCCAGGGCACATGTTAACAGCAAATTGAGCCTATTCTCGCCATTAAAAGAAATGGGAGAGAGAAATACAGGTCAGATATCTCAACGTTTCTCCAAGACAGTCTGGGTTCTGGTTCCCAAAATATTAAATACAGGACCTTTAGGGAGGTGTGATGGGAAGCTGTTTACGTGAAATTTCACTCTAGTTTTTTTTCCATGTTGAAAAACTCAAAAAAAAATCTGATTTCTGGCAAGTGTTAATCCTTCCACTGTATCACACTAACACACAAAGACTAAAGGAAGCTTCGTCCGACTTTTCTTTTCCAAATTTGCCAGCAGATTCCTGAAAATCATTGAAGAGTTGTAATATACACAAATATTTAGCAAAGAAGACGCACTTATTTTTTTGTTTTTCTACTTCACCATGGTTAGGAAAAATTAAGAATTACAACCACCTCATCACTGTGATATTATTTATCAGGCAAGTCGGCAAGGAAAGAGATAAGGAGCTGGCTGTTAAAAAAAAAACCACCCCTCAATTGGTTGGCCAGGAAGTGTTGAGTAGCTATGCTCTGAGGAGTGCAATACTGGAGTTCCCAGAATCCTTGAGTGACTCAAGGCTTTTGGCATAAATTTCCTTCATTGCGATCTACAACCTACAATCTTCCACTGTGGGCCACAACTCCCAGCAGGACATCTCTGTTACCTTGCCCCATTGCAGTGTGGATCTTGTCTCTATCAAACTTGATCTTCGATCTGCCAGGTGTGCTGAGCATCTTCTCCCAAACCAAGGTCACGTCTTTCAGGCAGGGCGTGATTTCTTCATAATCCAGCTTTAGTCGCCTGTTCCGGAGGTCACTCTCTGAGGCTGGAATGCACAAAACATTCAATTTGTGAAAATGCACCTGTGTCTTGGATTAGTCTACAGCCCACCAATTCATTACCCCAAACATGTTTTATGGATCAGAAAACTGTCAACCTGACCATTAGTACCTTCTACAGATATGAAGGGAAATTATTTGGAAGAGTGAATGCAATTGAATCGTTGGTAATACTGTATGTGCACAATTCACATAAAATGGAAGCCCTCTTGCACTGGATTTTGAGTTAAGAAAATGTAGGATTTATTGATGCTAAAAGGATGGACTCCTGGCCAATTAAGCATTCGTACATGTTCTTTCAGTCACAAGCACAAGGAATAAAAAACATCGATCACCCAGTTCAGAAAAGGGTACTGGAGATTGCGAGTTTGGATCACTTACAGCCTGAGAGCACCCAACAGAAGTGGGTCTGTACCTGCATTTCTCAACACAGTATCTATTAGGTACTGATCCTTGAATCACATGTGAATTTCTTCAAGAAATAAGTGTAAGGAACTATTTTTAAATCTACCATAGTCAACACGCAGCGCAAAGATTAGTAACCCATCCATTTTCTATCCACTTCAGGGTCGCCGGGGAGCTAGAGCCTATCCCAACAAGCACTGGGGTCCAAGGCTGGATAGACCCTGGACAGGATGCCAGCCCATTGCAGGGAAGACACAGAAACACACTCACGTCTGGGCCAATTTTCCCCGGAGCCAGTTAACCTAGCAGAAAGTTTTTGGACTGTGGGAAAAGCCTAAGGAACACAGGGAGAACACACAAACTCCACACAGACAGCACCCCCGGTCCAGTATTGAACCCAGGCTCCCAGTGCTGCAAGGCAGCAATGCTCACTATTGTGCCACCACGCCACTAATATTAGTAATAAAGGCTGTATGTAAAACATTATTTTGGAAAAGTACAGGAAAAGAAAACATTATGTATGAGAACCTGTTTCAAATTTCTAAAGGAGTGTCTGATAAGGTCCCTCACAAGCTGCCCACAGATATTCTCTTCGATTGCTGCTTGAATCTCGAACATTTGCTTTGTACTGGATAAAGTAGCCCACATATTGTACCATATTGTACATTATACATTCAAACACTTCATTTGACCGAAAAAGAATAATGACAGAGTCAAAGTACTGTACCTTATAAATGGGAGGAAAGGTCTTACAGACCATACTAGAAAATTAACAAATAGAAAACAAAAAAAAAATCTAAAACAAGAATTGAAACAACTCAGCTACCAAAAGCATTCATTTCCGGTTTTGATAAGGACCACAGTTTACTAATAAAAAATACAGAGTATGTATTTTTCCTCCAATCAGTATTGCTGAATCCTCAGCTAGTGGCCTCTAGTGCTTTTCCTGTGCTCACCTTAGCTGTACATCAAAACCACATTGAGTCACGAGTGACACCAAAATGGCCAGAGCCCTACACCATATCTCTTTAAATCATGCTAATGCTTTTTTCCAGTTCTCATTGGAAAAGGGAATGAAAATGAAAATCGCAACATTCAAGTTAAGTCATCAACTGGCACAAAACAACAAATTTTTCAGCTACCCGACCATCCGGCTTATCGGCTGGTCAAGCTACACAATGCTTTTAAGAAAACAAAAGTGGAAGGGGAGTTCTCGAAAACAGAAAATCATTCTTTGGAATCACAGCCTTCCCTAGCGAATACCAGTCTTTCAAGTCTTTCTTGCACGGGATTCAAGTCTATTTGCTGGATGTAAATGTTCCTGTTCATATCTTTTAATTATCTATCTGTTAAAAAAGTTTATTACTGCTATACTGTTGGACACAATTACCAGTTACTGAAAATCTGCAAAGAAAGGACTCCTACCTGTATACTTACACCACAGGATTATGGGAACGTTTCCTACCAATTTAACCACATTAATCATACATCAAACCCAAACAGACAACAAGGCAGTAATATATTAATATATCTTGTACATTGCTTACTCCTATGATATTGCTATGAGTATACTTTTGAGTATAATGTCCCTGCACTCATAAGGCTTAACAATTGGTGAATGGAGACAAGACTACCTGCTGACTACTTCAAAGCTGGGGATAGAAGAGAGTATGATTATTGTTTCTCCTTAATTTGTCTTCATCGCTAAAGGTATTGGAAAAGTGAAACCACAAAAACAAACTTGGCATTTTGCACCACAGAGCACAAATCAAACCCAACAGACGCAGAAACCCTGGTACTCATGGAGACGAAAGCCGCCAAGAAAAAACAAGGAAAATGATCAAATCCGAAAACGGATCAAATGTTAGAAAGCCGAGAGCAGCACTAACCAGGAGCCCAGCGAGGCACGTATGATTTAGAGAGATGACAAAATCCACCTAGAATGGGCACTATGCCACATATAGTGATAAAGTCCCGGAGGAGAGTGCAAAAAGACATCCAGTATGAAAAGATACTGCCACCTTTCCGTTTCAAGGACAAGCAGTGGATGAGATGAAAACCAGCACTGTGCTGTGTTTCTTGGATGTGGTTAATGGCAGTGGGGTGTAGGGGTAACCATTCGGGAGCCCAGAGATTGAAATCCAAATACTGGGTTCAAATGCGAGCCGGGGACACGAGATGAACAAGGTACTTGATCCAGATTAATCCATCAAATCTGCACCACACTGAACTAACGGGTACCAACAATTTTGGGTGAAACTAACAGGTAATCATAACCTCTTGGTAAGTCGCTCTGGATAAAAAAAAACAGTCCGTTTAGCTACTGTACAATTTCTTTATTACAATTAATTCATAAAGTACATAATTACTTGCACCTGGATGTCATTTTTCATACCAAAGCACCAGAAACAGGTTCATAAGTAGGAGGGGATCTGTTTCTCCCTGTGCCGGCCACTGGCTATGTGCCAATAGGTCTTATCCTTCATAAAAGCACCAAGGGACTGGTAATAACCAAGTAGTCAGCACCTCAGGTTCCTGTCGCAGCCTAAAGAGCACACCTACAGCACAGCAGCCCCCACTCACCATATTTCCAATGGCTTGGTTGGGAAATTCTGCTCCAGATCAAAGATCTCCCCCATACTGGTCCACCAACATTACCTACAGTGGTAACCTGGCTCTCTTCAGAAGTCTCTCATCTCCAGTGCTGTGATCTGATGACTTCAAGTTACACATACAGTAATGCTGCTCTCAGTTTATGCCACTTGCTGTTCTTAGTCATATTTCAGAATACAAAAACCATCCAAGCAGACAATTCTGAGCACCAAGGTGGTACATCTGCAACTATGTCAGTATAGCACCCATAAACTAATGGTACAGTTTTAATCGCAGGCACTAGGGTCCTCAGCTGTGACTCCTCTGCCAATGGTGACAGTGTTAACTACATTATACAATCAGATGCATCAAAGCTCCGGGAAAACTTCGCACACAATCGAGAAATTACAAAGTGATTCTACTGCGATTTTTGCAACACATTTACCATTTTAGAATTTGACGGTCCTGGTTCTGAGGAAGTGGTTTCTGAACGAGCCGCTCTTGACTCTTGAGGAGGCACGCACAACACGAAAACAGCCTGCTGCAGCTCTCCCCTGTCTGCCGCTAATAGCCAGCACCGCCCCGCCCTGCGGAGCCCAACCTGCCACCTGCGTGCTTCAAAACAGGCTGCTTCCTCATGATGCCACCACGGGCTTTTCTACAGAACTGGCGCACATGAAACTGTGGAGGAAGCAACTGCGCTCACAATTTATCATATTTTTTCACTCAGTTCTTTTAGTTCAAATTTGATATAATTACAGATACATTAGTGTTGTATCTACGTTAAAAAGAGGGGCTCAAATGCAATCCCTTCGGACTTCTCTCTTCGGCGAAACTGTGCCATAGTATTTCAATAGCAGGGTATTTCTCTCACCGGTTTTCTTATCTGGAACCACAAAGCAGTTAATTCCCACAGAATTTCCCCTTCCCTGTACACTGAACAGCTACTGACTCATTTTGACATTCAAAACTCATTACGGTGTGGATTTGCCCAGGCCACTGTTACAGAAAAGTCCTACTGTTCAAGTAAATGAGGATACGCAGGACCTAACAATTGCCAAAAAAACATAATGGTATCACCACAGAGAGCTCAGACCATTCTACAGAAAGTTCTGAGTCCATCCATGGTCAGAATGAAACTTAACCAGTCGCAGTGTCACAAGATGCCAAAGCCCAGCTCTGAAGCACAGTACACTAAGCAGTGACAGGAAACAGGACCACTTTTCCCTTGGTAGGACTGTAGTCCACTCTGGTGCAATGGGGGAAGTGATCATTTAAACAGTCCATCACACCAAGCTAATATACCTTTGGTGACAGGAAGAAACTGGAACACCCAGTGAAGAACATGCCAGCTGTCATCCTTGATTTTTGTTTTTAATCCGCAATCTAGCACGGCTTGGATTTTTTACCGACCAACAATGAGCGTCTTTTTTGTAAAACTGTCCCACTGACCTGAATCAAGAAGAACCAACACTGTTTAGAAGACCTTTACGGTCTGACTTGTTACGAGTGCTGCAGAGCGACGCTGTTCAGTATTCGACAGTAGATGGCCAGCACCTCTGTAAAAACAGGATGGTTGCAAGACAAAAGGCAAAGGCAAAAAAAAAAACACAAGGAAAGATACAAGCTGGAGAGCTTATCCCTCTCGAATAAGAATGAAAAATCACACAGAGTGAGATGTCCTTTTCAGTGTTGAAATGTTAAAACTTCCAGTGTCTGAACTTGCACTTCGCCAGCTAATACAAGTGTCATTGTCACCACTAGGGCACTGTCAGGGAACTTCCAGAGTTGCAATATCTTCCTGCAGCATTTCTTCACTGGTTGCAGTGTCTTGTAGTATGACTTCATTTTCCTGGTGTAAATGATTAAGAATTTACCTGGTTGTCAACCACCAATTTAAAGATTATGCCAGAGCATGTTATAGTGCTATACACATACACATAATATTTATCCAGTTTTCATCAGCGCACCACCTGCAGTCCGATGATTTGAAGAGGTCTTGAATGGAACAAAAGGCTGCCTTTTTCATGTGGGCTCACAGATATCCTGTATGTTGTCAGATCAAAGGGAAAAAAGAAAACCACCAGCCCACATACCGTTACACTTACTGTATACCTGTCCCTCAACGCCTTTTGCCCAAACCAAAATGCATGTTTTGCTGTGAACGTACCTGCCCTGCCCATTCCAGGCTTTTGATGTATTAATTCCCTGAACTCTTCAGGGGTCACTTCTTATTTTTATTCCATGTAACAGACGTCTTTTAATGTTCACCACTTTAAAGTCTTGTCATGGAAATTTTTATCCCCAGCAATTTACAGAGGATAAATTCAGCAACGGCTTCGGCATCAGCAATTGCTGTTACCAGGCCACAAACAACAGGAACTTGGTTTCAGATGTTGCCTGAACAAAGATGTTTCTCAGGGTGACACAATGTTAGTCAGTAGCAGGGCCTGAACTGGGAAAGTTCGGGTAGCAAAGCCTTTAACCTAACCACAGAACCACACTGCCTTCCCCATTCCAGATAATACAAAAGAGCCGTACTATTTCTTCTGTGAAAGAAACTGCACTGACAAACCTGGGAAATGTTGTGTAACACTGACTGTCAGTCAAAACGGATTTTCTTCCACATTCGTCCGTGAAACGATCTGAGGACGTGTAAACAAAACCGTCTCTTTTAATCAAACAAAAACATTTGCTTCCCCTACTAAAGACATATTCCGCACAGACCAGAGAAAGCACAAAATCTTTTTTTTTTCCCCCTCCACCTCTTAAAAACCAATAACAACAACACTGCCACTGTGGCCGCACAGTCAAATGGTATGCAACACACTCAGTCTCTCAGCTATTTTTAAAGTTCACCATCCTTCTCACCCTCTGATTATTGTCTCATCTGCTGTGTCACACCCTTCCTCCCCTCCTAGACCCACTCTCCACATCTGTCATCCCCTGCCCGGCAGGGCCCTCCTGTCCCTGCCCACGTCAACGGCTTCTCTGGGGTGCTATAAATACTCGCTTGCTCGACATGCTGGCAAATGTCAACAGGCATGGAGAGGGCCCGCAGCTCCTCTGAACAATAGCATCAGACCGAGAAAGCAACGAAGGGAGGGGGTGAGAGTGAGAAACAAGAGAAAGGGAAGGGGAAGAAACTAAGTAAATGCAGGACAGAAGAGCAACAACTGAACGAGGTACAGTACATTGACATGAGATATGTTCGAGGTCTTGGAGGTACACTGTATGTCTACAGCGTTTTAAATACAGCACGTGACTGCAAAGCAATCAGAAATCAACAGCACTCGATTTTGAATGATTTCCACAACCAGCAGGCATTTTTCTTCCTGACCAAAAGTCAGCCTGACCAAATGGGTATGGGGAGCTCCCTTAACTAAGAATCAAATAAAGAGCAAACGGCTTAATCTTTTGTAGAATCAAGATGCTGGCTCATTTATTTCCCACACATTACAAAGAAGAAAATATTTGCCTTCAGGTCTGGCATCAAATTGCACCGATAACTGAGAAGCCATGGAAAGAGTGACTCCACAGCGCCTTCGCTGTGCTGAACATTATGTATATCTGTGTCAGTTAGCCAAAAGCAGAACTTTTTGCAATAAAAACAAGTACTGAAAGCAAAAACTGCATAACGTGCATGCTCTTTTCAATTTTACTGCCACATTATTCCATTTAAAACAGAAAATAATTATAACAGCTATTTACATTTGAAGTAAATAGAGCAGTGTATTCTAAGGGACACCAAAGAGGTTTTCAAACAGATCTTCATCCACCTCTGCAACCTAGGAGGTTTGAGGTGCTACTATTATCCAGCAGCCCCACTGCACTGCAGATCAGGCAAAGGGAGATCCTGTGTCCTGAGTCATGCTGGTAACAGATAAGACTGGAATTTTAGCCAGGACACCAGGGTTAACCAGAGGGCTCTTATGAATGTTGTATGGGATATTTGAACTCTTATCACAGACCACTCATCGGTATGTTTTGAATCGCTTATAGGACAGGAAACGCATCTGTAAAATACCACACCCAGCCCGGAGATCAGTAAAGAATTAACCATTTTCTAGGCTCTAGGCTGGCCACCGCAATGCAGGGGTTTACAAATACATATGCACCTGTTTTGGGACATTTAAAAATACTGTGACAAAAGTGTTTGCCAGCTTCTTCCTGTATCAGATCATCGGATCTGCCCTGACTTATGCCCAGATTTGTGAAGGACTAGGAATGTGCACGCAGTTTTGATTCATTTCATTCAGGAAAACACCTTTCTTTTTTATATTGCACACATTCTAAAATTGCTCTGCCTAATTTACTCAAATTATTTTTTGTTGCTCTGCTGCCACATACAGTAATTTAAATGCTTTCCCTTGAGTAATATCTAATCGACCAGAAACTGATAAAATCTAGCCTCTAATTTTCACATCACTGCTCCTGTGACATGACTCAGCACTGAGCCGTGGCAGTGTGCTAGTGTCACGTACTCATTAAAGTACAAAGTGGAACTTGAAGGCTTCTTTTTCTTAGTGCTGCATTCTTCACCCTGTAATTCAACCCTTCAATCTTTTGGCTCATTGGCTGCCATTTTTTCACAGTGTTTTTTACATGTAGCAGTTCAGAAAGGCACTCCCATATTCCTGTAAAAACTGTCGTGGAGGTATTAGATATCTAAATGAGCAGTGGGCTAAATGAGCACAGTGCACTGTTTTCTTATTCAGGTTGTTCAAGTTGTACAGCTTTCTTAGAGTCATCTGTCGCGGGTTTTGCTGAAAAATTGCTTGTAATGCAAAACAATGCTTCCAGTAACCACAGGTGAGAAGCATACCAGTGAAGAACATTAGTGTAGTCATTAACCAATGAGCAGGAACAGATTAGAATCACAGGCACACAAATTATCTTGAAACGTGACCGAATTAAAAGCTGCTCTTGTGTTTTTGCATATGCAAAATGCAGAACAGGAACAGAGCTAAACCGATCCTCACTTTCGGACCATCCAGACCCCTCTATAGTAGCCAATTCATCCAAGGATCTCACCCAGTTGGTTCTTGAAGGAAGCCAGAATATCTGTTTCAACAACAGGGCTGGAGAGCCTGTTCCACTCCCCCAATACCCTTTGTGTAAAGAAGTGTATCCTGTTCTCAATTTCCAATGTTCTCCCAGTTAGTTTCCACCAGTGGCCTCTGGTGGAAGGAAGGAGCACAACGCCAAGCAGTTAGAAGTTTGATTGTGAGACTCGAACCTGTTCCTTCTAATGTAATTATGCTTGATACACTGTACTGAACTAAGTCCACTAGACTAAGGTGTCTACCCTTGGTCGCACCTCAACAATTGTGCACTGCCAACTTGGTCACACTTAGGTAGTTATATGACTTAAGATCCCAACCCGAAACACCTGGGTTACAAAGCTCAAGCTGCACTCAGATGTTCAGGTGAGCTTATTTACAAGCCCAAGGGAGCTGATGCATCTGCCAACAGCTGGAGCAAAGTGTCCAAGAAGCAGAATCACTTACTGGAAAGGAGTGAATCTGCAATGTACAGACCACCCATTTGGTGTGTTCTGCACGTATGAAACAATACAGAGCACAGCCCAGACAAAAAAAAAAATAGGGTCACATCTGCTGACTCAGTAGACAAATATTGACCTACCTCTGTGACACTAATTCCTACTTGAAGAGGTGTGATGATAACATCAGGTTCTTCGCTGAAAGTTTACTAGGGTGGAGGCAAACACCTGCCAGGCAGGACAGGTGTTGATACCCAATGCAAACATCACGTACTTAGAGAGGCATACACAGCGACAGAACATCACTGCAAGGCACTGTCAAATTCAACACAGCTGGGTCATACTTAGATGTAGTGGTACATTGATTAAAACAGGGCTAGAAAACTAAGCAGAATAGAATACAGAAGGTAGCTTCTTAGCAAAGTCCTTATGGAGTAGAAAGTTGATAAATGCGAGGACATCGTTGGGTGCTGTCCACGCTGAGGGATGTCCAGGCTTTTCAAATGAGCTCAGCTTTGTTGTGTGCTAGTGCACCAAGTGCTCAAAACAATGGAAAACCACTCAATATTTGGTTACTGTTCTGCATTATTCAAAGGTCAATAGTTTATCAAAACATTTACCAGACATCCTGAGTGTTAATCCTGACTGACAACTAAAGCAACAGACCTAAAATTAACCAACATGTTGGTCCTGTAATACAGCATATTTTATCAACGTATCGTGAGTAGGAGCAGGATCTTAATATCGCACATGAATGGCAGAAGACCGAGAAGGAGGGAAGGAAGTATGATTTTGAGGGGTGGTGAGTGACGTCAGCTGTCTCGGACAGCAGTTTTTGCTAACTGACCCCTTGACATCACAGCCCCCCCACCCCACGCCCCCCCCGCCGGCGCAGCTCACCTTGCAGCTTCTGGTTCTCCTTCTCCATCCTCAGGAGGAGGATCTGCTGCAGGATGGCCTTCCTCCAGAGCTCCCGCAGCTCCTGCCGGGTCCTCTTCCGCTCCTCCGCCACCGGGCCCAGCAGCCCCTCGCACAGCCCGGGCCCCAGCGCCGCTCGCGGGGGCGCCTCCCCGGCATCGCTCCTGTCTGCGGAGGGAGACCAGCGGGCACAGGGCGTCACGGCGGGGGTAGGAGGGGTTACGAGCGCGGCAGGCACCCAGGGCACCGGCCTGGGGGACCTTCTCTCCGAGAGGAATGCTGTCATGCTGCCGAGACACCCCCCCCGCGACCTCTCGAAGAGAAGGTCACCCCTTCGCTTCTGCACAACACACAAACCCAGCCGGCAAGGAAAACAGCTTTTATTTGAGTTTTTCTTAGTCTAGCACATTCACCAGAGGAATTACTGTGAACTCCCTCCAGATCAAATTAGCCTTGTTTACGAGTAGCTTTAACAATATTGGACTGAACCTTAGGAGGATTTATCGTCCTTCAGAGCACGTTATATACGACGTACACGTCATATTAATAAAGAGCAGAGCAAAGCATTATAAAGGACGGACAACTCGGTGTGAAGACCAAGTGAAGCAGGGAGAGGTATGGTTAAGTGTGACACAAAATAAAAAGAAAAGGCGGGAAAGACACGGACAATGCTCAACCAAATTAGACAAGAGTGTACTGTCTGAAGGGGAATTTCCAGGTGGGGCTTGGGACAGTTTCATATGCAATGGCCTGCTTGCTCACTTCAGCTTTAAACTCTTACCTGAGGCTTCACAGGCGTCGATTCGCACAGCCTCTGGGACTATACATTGCATCAGACTAACCTATTGCATCAGAAACAACGCTTAAAAGAACAACTGTCATAGTCTCTAAAACCCTGGTTTCTTTAATACCTCTGAGTTGTCATATAAGCTTCTCTGAACACTTAAAACTAACACAGCGTGTCTAACAGCATAAGAGCAGACTATAGTGATCTAGAGTGGTCTATAGCTATAGAAGACTATGGCTATTGTGATCTTTTGTCAATATTATGTACAGGAAATTCCCTCACACCTGAAGAAGGCTCCACGGCCGAAACGTTGTGATCTCTTTCTTCTTTTTTTCAGCATGGAATAAACCTATTACTTGTTCCTTTGCAGCCTACGCATGCTGACGCAGCTCCCCACCTGAAAGAAATTCCTACTACATCTTCCTCACATCGAAATAGGCTGGTAGTCTATTTTGCATCAGAAGGAGAACTCATCTTAGAAGCTGGTCTGCCTCTGAAACTTTAACGTGGCCCGACAGTGGAATGAAGTTTAAAATCATAATTATGAGGCTTTGTAAAAAAAAAAGTTTGCTGTCTGGTCTCCTTTAAATGTTCACCTTTGCCCTGTCTGCTCTAATGGGTTGTTGAGACATGTTCATCATGGGGAGCCCCTATTTTGCATGGAAAATACTGTAGGCAAACGCTTCTCTTTTCTCAGCCTCTCAGCGGACAGTCTGCAGTCTTTTGAAATTCTGTTCCAGCGGTTGGCAGATGAAGGGTTAATGCAGTTTCCCATCCTTCACTGTCTTGCCTGTTACCTCCACCCCTCTCCAAATCTCTTCTGAAATTCCTAGGTACTATAATCAGTGTCACACCTACACTAAAGGATATCAGGTTTCGAGGTTGAATTACTGTTCCGTGCACTGTATTCTAAACCAGTAAAATGCAAGTCTAAACAATGGGATATTCTTTCAAAACACCACTTGATTTCAAGTGACAATTGCAGATGCCTACGTTCCCAAATATATTTTATGGTGGCAATCTAGATAATGACGTTATAAATAATTCAATGTGGCATTTGTGAAGGAGACCAAATCAATTAATTTCCCAGTAAATCTTTGTTAATGATACCTGGCATGTACCCTCGTGCTTGTGATCGAGAACAACTATCCATCAAGGTGTGTAACAGTAAACTATCAAGATTAATAGCCGAGGCATTCAGCTAAACACGAGAGATATCGACAGCCTGCTTGGGACATTCCGAATGTTTGATTTCCATACGGCATGATTTCTGTGGCTGAATCCTGAGCGGATGGTTAGGGCCCACTGACTTCCAAGGAACAGCTGCTCACAGATGGGAAACACAATCGAGAGAGCCACCAGGCAGCATGCACCAAAAACAAACGGCACTAGGAAAGCAAAACACATCTATGCACATATAGGAACCAAAGGAAAGAAGAGAAAATATGGGACAAAAGATAGAGGCAGGATTACACCCGAGACGATAAAACAGAAAATAGTTTTTGAAAGCACAAAAGCGTCTTTTCTGAACTGTTCTGAAGCCACCCTCAGAACACAACCGCCCGGGGGCAGCCCTGTAATCAATCACCGCGTCCTTAACGATGCGGGATCACATTTCCTTTCTTCGGCCTCACCCTCCCATCCCGCACGGTGCCACCTGTTCCTGCGCCGCCGCTGATGGGGATCACTGGTTTGCCTGACGGGGGCCCGTCATTAACTCGGCGGGGCTCAGAGGAAGAGCGCGGGGAGAGGCGGGGGATTAATGGCCTCACAAACCCAGGCACCGAAACACAACGGCCCCTTCAGAAAACCTCAGGCCGACGCCCTTGGTAAAACGTCAGTGCTTAAAACCGGGAGGCCCGATCTGATAACTCTGTAGCCGGAGGGCGTCGAAAAGGCCGGTGTGTAGGGCGTGGAGTCAGAAAGTCGCTCCGGCTCTGTCGTGGAAAGTCAGGAGTCCCGGGAAGAGCTCTCAGGAGGGGAAACTGCTCCACGCTGGCTAACAGCAGCTTGAATTAAGGGCAGTAAAAATCTTTTTACTTCCCCATATAAACCAAAGATTAATTTTCCATGCGTTAAAGAAACTCCTAAGTGTTTCTAGGCCTCCCAGGACGAAATGTAAATATTCCTGTTAGGCATTGGGTCATTTACCAATGGTAATCTGTGAATGGTTTCTGTGAATGTGACATTATAAAAGCAATTTTTTTTCCTGAAACCAACAATAAATAAATGAATAAACAGTAGGCGAGAGGAGTTTAGTTTATGTCTATACTAGAGCCTGAAGGTGGAGATTATCCTGGTTAACACGACTCCCTAATTAAACACTGGTGCCTGCAGGGGTCACTCCCAAAGCTGCTGCTCATTTCTCCAGCGGAGGCGAGTGGGACAACAAGAGAGCTCAGGGATTCCTGGAATCCAGTCTCTGCTGCCTCTTCCTAGGACGTGAACACACCTAAAAGTCTCACAAAGCATAATTAGCCTGATGCCACTTACTGCTGTTGTTTGACAACAGCTCGGCGATTCAAACAATTTGATTTAACGAAAGCAAACGCATATTAATTTAAGCTGGGCAGATGCAGTCCGTCACTGTATCGGAGTCTTGGGAGAAAAGTGCTAAAAGATAAAACATTGCATTGTGGGGAAAGAAAACAGTCCGGCGCTCTCAAACAGTTCAAAACATTTCAGAAGTTTTCTTGTTTCAGGTTTTTATACAAAATTGTAGTGGTGAAGCAGATATATAACATATAATTGATCATGTTTGACACATCCTGTAGTGTTATACATTACCAGTTACTTTATTAACTGTGTAAATAACCAGTTCCCTGTGTGGAAGATGATGCAGCTGGTAAAATCTGAACTGGATTAACCAAGATAGAAAAGGAATATGATCAGCTGACGTCTACAGAATTGTTCACTAGCACAAAAGCAGCCTTTATCCTGCACTAGAATAACCAAGCTTTATCTTAACATTGCATGGAAGGTAATATGGATGTATTACCTTGGGAACAATTTTGAAAATAAATTGTTGCAATTTCAGATTCTTGAATTCACAGTCTAACGAAGAGCTTTGACTGAGCAGCCCTGTCTTACTTTAGAATCCCTTTCCCAATTTGCACTCTCTTGAACTTAATGCTGTTTAGTTGACTAACTGGTAGAACAAACAGAAAGAACAAAGATGATTTTTGGATAACTGCAGTAGCTGATAGGTTTGTTCTCCATTTTAATGCAGTTTACATCACCGTAAAACCTCTTGAAAAGTAAAGAAATGCCCCATCTGTAGAGATACCTCACTGTACATAAAACTGAAGTTGAAGGCTTAAACTGACATATAGAACTTCTACAGTTATAAAGGTGTTCTGACTCAAGAGACTTAACTGTGGATACAGAGGCAGTTCCTGCCACAAGGGGTCACATTAATTTCATAGACTCTGTACCCACTCATCACAACTTAATTGAAGGTCAGTAGTTGATTCCAACCCCAAATCTTTTAAAACTCATCAAAAGCATGGGATACTTAGATAAAAAGCGCAAAGAATTATTATTATAATTAAAAGCATTGACAAAAGTTGGCAAAAAAAGGCAGTGCTGGCAGCAGCCCTAACTGATCTTGATAAAAAAAAACTATACAGGTCTGTAAGCCAAGCAGTAAGCTTAGCTCTTGAGAAGTGTGATGTCCGTGACATGTAGGCCAAATGCAGGCCGACCTCCACGTGACTTTCAGCAAGATGACAGACGAAGATTAAAGGTGAGGTCAGAGTTCATTTGGGCTTGTTATGTAGTTATCTACGTACAAACTATAAAATTCTGAAACTGTCACAAAAAAGGCACTTTAATGCCAAATTCCAACAGAAACCAGTACAGTTTATTTAATATGTAAACGATACCAGACTACCACTGTTGAAACTTGTCATCCAAAAGACTTTGTTTCCTTGTTTTGTTTTGTTAGTGAAATCGATGGACAATGAGGTTCCTATCTGCTCTCTTTGTTGAACTTTTGTCTCCAAGGCTGCAGTGAAACCAAAGGTTAAGGTTGCCTCTGGTACCTGGCTAATGAAAACCTCTCACAATATCTCAAGACTTCAACATTTCACAATTATGATGATATAACATTACCAGCAATATATATCTGTGTCCCTTTTTTCCCCCAAAAGCAAAGCCTGTGTTCCTAAAAGCAAGTCTACCTGCCAACAAAAAAAGGAGGGAGCAATTTCTTTCTAAAAAACAAAATGACCTACTTCTTCCAGCTTAAGGAATTCTTCAAGCCCGTCTGAAATTAAGACAAGTTTATACAGTATATGCCATCCACGCCCTTCTCAAACAGGGATGTTTGAACAATTCGGACCAGAATGGAATTCTATTTAAAAAAGTAGGTCAGTTCTTTCAGCATGACCTTTACTGGCAAACATCTCCTGAGATCTGAAAAATTATTTTTCTGCCAAAGCCAACTGAAACCACAAACACATCAAACCTAAATCACCGAGCCATGCAGTGAAATAGGTTCTAATTCTTACAATTACAGGAGATTAAAATTGAGGATTTATTAATGCTAATGATAAGTGGCTCTTAAATTCTATAATGCAGCAATTTCAGCATTTGAAAGACATCTTTTCACCACAAACGTCTAATCGTGAGGTTGCCATGAGCAGACAAGCCAATGTTATGATACAGTGAGCCGCAATGTCTACATGCGGATCAAGTTCAGTTCTGAATCCGCTAGCTGACAAGTCCAGAACATGACGGAGCACTTTTTCCCACTTTCTAGTCACGTACAGTACAAAGACCAGGCAAACATATCTCTGAGGACAAGCAAACACTTGCTTCAAGATCAAAATTAAGATATAGCCAACACAGTCGGGACACGCTTCTGGAGTCAGGAAAAAAACCTTCGTAACTAAGAAGAAAAGGTATAAAACCGAAAAACAAAAGCAATGTATGGAAAACTTTACAATTTCGTCAAATGACTAATTACAACAAAGAAATTCTTTATTCCTTGTAATGTACTTATGAGCTCAAAAGAACAATAAAGTAATGCATATTATAGTCTCTAATGTCTTTAAAATAAATGCCCATGTTTTAGACAGTTCGGTGTAAAAGTCAAGTATCCTAAACACAATTAGTATGCAAACGAGCTTGTCAGCCAATTAGAACAGCATTGTCAACTAACAATGCAGGACTTGATGCTCTACTGAGGGAATTTTAGAGAGGTGAAGTGTTACTATGGGATATTGCGAGCTTGGGCACAGCTCAAATTCCAGTATGATCGATTAGGATTGTCTTCCCTGTCTGCTGAACTTCTCACGAAACCGGCTTCCAGGGAACTCGCGCCCTGCGTGCCAACAAGCCCTCAGAAAGCACGCACTCCTCTGGAACAGTGGCTGAAATTAACCGTGAGTACAGCAGAGTGACACAAGATGCGCTGCCAGAGCGGTGTAACACTCCAGGCGTTTAGAGTTTTAGAGGGAAAAAAAAGGTTTAAGGAGTAGAATGCAGAGTTGAGATGAAAGCATATAGTTCTCAATATTTGGCTATTAATAAATAGCTAGAAAGTTAAAAATGTGCTGAATGGGTCTCCTTCTTTACTGAAGTAGAAACATATTTCCATATATAATTTTCTTCACACAGAAGGGTTCAGTGTAGGTGAATGCAGGCTGGACAGTGGCATTCAGAGCTGGCCGGCTGGGATTTTTGAGTCTCATTAAAAAAAAACAATGATGAGGGTTCCCTTAATGTCACTGTACCCCTGGCACTTAACCTGGGGGTGGCCCTAGTCTGCCTCACACCACCCTCTTCCTAATCCGGTGGCTACTTCGGCTCTTGTTCCGACAACCTTGTTCTCTGCCGGATGTGGGCGATGACTGCCAACATCCACGAGACAAGTTCCTTCGCAACCGGCGACACTCAAGACAAAGAGCAGCAATTCACAATTTAAGAAACACACACAAAAAAGCAGCAGCAAAATCACGATCAGCAGGCAAAAATCACCCCAGTGAGTGTCTGAAATCTCCATTGTAGTACCGTTTTTCTGTGTGCACCAAGACAGAAAAGCCGCCTTTCCAAACATAAGCGGATATGTTGATATTACTACAAAATGTTCAGCAACTGCGGTTGACGACAAATGTCAATTGGGCAGATTTCCTCTGTCCACTGTCAGACTCCTTGTTCTCGCATGGAAGCACAGGCACAGGCTGGGAACTGCTAGAATAGAGACTAACTAAGCAGATCGGAAATATTTGTTTCCTCATTGTAAGAGCACAAGAAGAAAGAAATGCTGTATAATGCAGAATATTCAGTAAAATAGTACTTTTTGCATTACATTTCGGCAGCTCTGACATATAAATCATTCCACATTTCAAAACATCATTAACCTCAAGTACCTTCTGGAATGTGGAGAGGTGGTGATATAATTATTTCCTTACCAGGGGCCTTTTGTAATCAACCAGGTTCCAATTAATGGATGAAATGTATGACGTTTCTACACTGAAATCTCCCCTTTTCTAAATAACCCTGTGCACCTGGGGCAAACAAACAAGTGAAACCTCATTCTCCTCTTTGTGCTCTTTCTACTCATCATACTTAAAAATGGCTTGCGATTTCTTGTGAGAATTTGTTTTCTGCCTGAAAGGAAAGATTCGAAGAAGATCTGAAGTCCTGCGCTCTTCTGAAGGAATATTACATCCTTTAGGAAGGAGCTGCACTTTCAATGAAGTGTGATTCCAGACCAGTGAGCAATGTTTTATGTTTAGCAAATACTGCAGGAAATCCAAGATTCAGGGACATGCATTTCTTAATTTCTTAGTAGCTCTTAAAACAAATCCAGAAAACCTAGTTTTGCACACATTTGAAAAATCCACCCAAATAGAAATAAATTACTATTAAAGTGGCGGTCATGTTTCCTATTAGTTCATCAAAAGATTGGAAAAGACTTCTTAAATATAATGAATTGTCTAAAAGTTTGTTTTCAAATGTCTAAGTCAGATGTTCTGAAACATGCAGGCAGAACATACATTTATAAACCTGACACCTACAGTTGATGATATCGCCTAGTACACTGCTCCTTTCATTCCCAGGAGTTCTCCATCACATGAAGGAACTCATCTCTTAAAATTAAAAGTCACTGTCTTAGCATGAACAGGGATATGATTTCATTATTGGATTTGGTTAGCAGTGAAACAAGGCCCCCGAAATTTCTTGGAAATGCCTCTGTTTGGGTATACAAGTACCGACAGGACCTATTTTGGCAGGGCCGCGATTCGACATTTCTCCTCACCTTTTAATGCTGAAGTCAATACAACACGAGCAAGCCACATTCGTACTGAGATGAACTGTAAAACTGTGTAAAACGTTTATGAACGGTGTTTCCAAACAGTTATTCTGCACTTATGATCTTGATCTTGCTGAAGGAGTGAAGCAGACAGTCACAGTTCAGGAGTTGAGATGCCTTTGGTGACAGCTGCCTCTACACCCCTGGCCCAACCCTGCTGCAGGCTCTGTGCTCCCTGTCCCAACCCTGCCGAAGGCTCTGTGCTCCCTGGTCCCCCCTGCTGCAGGCTCTGTGCTCCCTGCACCCCCCTGCTGCAGGCTCTGTGCTCCCTGCCCCAACCCTGCCGAAGGCTCTGTGCTCCCTGGTCCCCCCTGCTGCAGGCTCTGTGCTCCCTGCACCCCCCTGCTGCAGGCTCTGTGCTCCCTGCCCCCACCCCTGCTGCAGGCTCTGTGCTCCCTGCACACCCCTGCTCCAGGCTCTGTGCTCCCTGCCCACCCCTGCTGCAGGCTCTGTGCTCCCCGCCCCCCCCTGCTGCAGGCTCTGTGCTCCCTGCCCCACCCTGCTGCAGGCTCTGTGCTCCCTGCCCCACCCTGCTGCAGGCTCTGTGCTCCCTGTCCCGCCCTGCTGCAGGCTCTGTGCTCCCTGCACACCCCTGCTGCAGGCTCTGTGCTCCCTGCACACCCCTGCTGCAGGCTCTGTGTTCCCTGCACACCCCTGCTGCAGGCTCTGTGCTCCCTGTCCTGCCCTGCTGCAGGCTCTGTGCTCCCTGCCCCCCAGCTACAGGCTCTGTGCTCCCTGCCCCACCCCGCTGCAGGCTCTGTGCTCCCTGCCCCACCCCGCTGTAGGCTCTGTGCTCCCTGCCCCACCCCGCTGTAGGCTCTGTGCTACCTGCCCACCCCTGCTGCAGGCTCTGTGCTCCCTGTCCCGCCCCTGCTGCAGGCTCTGTGCTCCCTGCCCCACCCTGCTGCAGGCTCTGTGCTCCCTGCACACCCCTGCTGCAGGCTCTGTGTTCCCTGCCCCCCTCTGCTGCAGGCTCTGTGCTCCCTGGCCCCCTGCTGCAGGCTCTGTGCTCCCTGGCCCGCCCTGCTGCAGGCTCTGTGTTCCCCGCCCCCCCCTGCTGCAGGTTCTGTGCTCCCTGGCCCCCTGCTGCAGGCTCTGTGCTCCCTGCCCCCCAGCTACAGGCTCTGCGCTTTCCTCTTCACCTGTGCCCTAGAGCTCACCTGACCTCTTCATACAGTTCTTGTTATTTGCAATGACAACGTACAGTATTCTAGCTGTTCCACAATACCAGAAAACCTTGCACATCTACTTTTGTATCAATTACTGCCTGAGAGAATCAAGAAATACCTATTATTTATTATTATTAATAATAATAATATATTATAATATTTATTATTAATCTTTATGTATTAACAAAACTTTAAAACAAAAGCAGCCAAAAAGGGTTTTCTTTCACTTGGATGTATACTAACTATATCTAGGCATTCAGAATGTAGCAAAGACTACATTAGTGGAAATACACGTTTAGTACTAAAGCTTATGACCCTAGATTCATTTCACCGTCTTAGGCACACTTCAGTTTGCCCAGAAAGATAACATATCGACAGTGTAATGCTGACTCAATTGATAAAACAGACTACGCTTCATAGGAGAGTAACTTCCCATAGAAAAACATTGTATTACTAAAGTGTGAAAAGTGTATGTAAAATAATTCATAAACTGTTTTAAAAGACACAGAGCAAATACAGACATTGCATTTGGCAAAGAAAGTTGTTTCGAAGAACATACTGTTTATTTTAAACTAGATTTTACCTCAGTGTTTTTATACGAAAAGACAAAACAGAGTTGAACAAAGGTGCCACCTAGTGAAAACAACTGGCAACGCATCACAACCTACATCAAACTCAGAGGTGGTGGTTCTGTTATCAGGTGAACTGAGGAGGTCAAGCACAAGAAACAATATTAGCATAAGCCTTGGGCACTTCGATGTCTACACTGATATTTTCAAATGAGGTGAAGAGCAGGGTTGTCACGCTCAATTCCTGGAAGGCCTGAGTAAAAATATGGAACCAAATGAAAGATCAGTTTCTCAGCAGGAAATTCCGCTACTAATCAATCAATCTATTCTACCTTTTATATCCTAGAAAAAAAAAACAGACAAGGAGAGGTCCCTCCTTCCCATTCCTGAGAAGCCCTGACATTTGCATATCTAGTTTAACTTAAGTTTCCGTAAACATATGGTTGCTGAAGGCTGTTCAAGCCGTCCAACCTTATTCAAAACAGACATACCCCGCCTCTATAAAACAATATTTTTATTGAGTAAAGACTCAGTTAACAGTTCTGTCCCTTTCAATAGAAAGGAACAGAATTCCATGGAAGAGGATTTCGCACTGCAAAAGAACAACAGGAGACACTAAGTATGTACTCATCCCTCGATTTCCAAACACTAAGTTCACAAAACCTTGTTGCAAGTACCAGCTTCGTTTCACACAGGTACGAAGGTACAAAGAGACTTTCACCACAACCAAGGTGCGTCCTTTGCAGCCACACGAAAAAAGTTATCTATAGTGTGAACTCCCACAGCATAGTTCCTCAATGCGTCTGCATTCTACAATTTTATACATCTTATTTATCTTATTAACTACTGTACTGGAGCAAATATGGTAATTAACTTTCACAAACCAGCAAAAGTGTTCTTACTTTGATGATTCATTGCTCTGTTAGCATAAAAATAAGTATTATTGGGTGATATTATAGAGTTCAGAAACAAACCGGAAGCTTTTGCATGTAAACGAATGGGTTTTTACACCTTACAAACTTATACGCCTTCCAAAAAGTTTTGGAATCGTTTCTGTGGATTGAGGAAAGGGTGATATCAAGCGTCAAAAAGAAACTCTGCTTAGAAATGCAACAAATTCAGAAAGAAATGTACAGGTCTTCTGTCCAGACCCAACCCGCTGATCTCGGTGAGGCGCCGTGGTTCCTGATCTGTCACTGATGGCTGTAAGATCTTGGCCAGGTTAGAAATCGCAGGGTGTGAGTGCCATTTTTAACAACACATACGCTGCCTGGGTATGAACAGTGACGGATTTGTTCTGCTGCTTGGCTGTACAAAAACAACGGCAGCACTGGCGAAGCCTTACCATCGTATCGTCCGGAGGAGTCGCAGCTCTTCTGTGGTGTGGCCACTCGCAAGAAGATCTGTTGCCGCCAAGAGTGCCTGCGGATCCTCATGGGGCTGTCGGAGCCATCGCGTCCTGGGCTGGACCTGATGTCCAGGTCACTGCAACAAGAAGCAGAATCTGAACCCTGGGGGCTCACCAGCAGCCCTAGCTGGACAAACTGGGCAATGATGGAGAGTCAATTCAGCTGTGAACACAGGACGCGACAAGGTCATCTGGAAACCAGGAACAAAACGCCTTTGTTGTCCCTTGCTCCCCCTACTTCACCACCCATTGCCCCTTCCTGGACGGTTTTTAATTATCCACAATAAAACTACAATCTCTACGGCAGACGAACTCTTAAAGCTCAATCGTGAACGGCACAGAGACTTCTGTCACAAGTTTGGATTTCCAGGACTGTCTCGGTTTCAACTATTCGCAAGAGTTAATGTTTGCCCGAGAACCCTGCCCAGCGACTGGGTCAGATTTTATAAGAAAAAAACAGAGCTTGAGCCTAATCCATCAAGGCAGAGACGCAATAAGCTGAGAAAACATGTCTTTGAACTGTGGGAGAAACATACACATGGGGGGAGTGGACCTGAGGAAAACATGCAGACTCCACCCTGAAGGCACAGAATCTAGCGTTAGACTAAGAACTGCAAGACGGCCCCCATACTGCCTTACTTCATACTCATTTGATCAATGTACTCATGGATTTCTCTTTTGGTGCGTTTCATTCTTTGACATTTAAGTGGTTTCTCCTATAATTGAGGGAACGCCTTGGCTAGGTCACTTGTACATTGATGAGCGATCTCTGGTCCCTCCAGAAAGCAAATCTAACATGTTAGACCTTCAAAATAATTAGTGGTTAAAGAACTGAAAATAACAGAAACAGATTAAACTGCACCATTAAGTGTACTCAGAATGGACAGACACCTCAGAACCAGGAGTCAGCATCCATTTTATTTTCAGAGGCACCAAGTAGAGAGCACACGGGAGAGAGTTTAGATACAACCCATAAGGAGATCCAAAGGAGTTGTATTCTCCACGAAGGCTGTTTCAATCAGCTCCCATACCTTTTCTTCTTCTTAAAGTCACAGGGCTTGTTCTCATCTACCGGAGCCAGAAATTTCAGAAAGTTGGGAACAGAGGAGGAGGAGTGCAGCCGAGCACGCAGGCCGGTAAGGTGAGAGGTGCTGAGAGCACTGGTGGAGAGAGCGCAGGTCAGAAAGACAGAGTCGCACGAGGAAGACAGGCTCAGAGAGCAGAGCAGACATTCTGTGCATCACTTTTCATGCAGGAGTGAAGTCCGAAATACCAGCCCTGCTCCTCAGAAGAGATGGAGGCTATTGAAGGTGACCTGTTCTTTACTGCACACGTAAACACTGTAAGAGACATGTTGGCGCATGATGGCTTTTGTTTAATGTGGAATGGGATAAAAACCTGAATTTTCAAAAAAATAAAAACAGCAATGTCCTTAATAGTTTTTTCTTCTAAATTGCAATGCCAGTAGTGATTTTTCTGTTCAAATTATGTTTTAATAACAGATTTTAATGTATTGCTTAGCTTACAGAAACTCCTAAAAGGTATTAGGTGGAATGGTGGAGGTATGAAAATGTCAAAAAAAAAAACTGAGATGGATGTGCAATGGAAAATCATCACCTATCTAGACATATCTAGACTTGGGGAAGATCAATGTGAAAAGGGAACTCAGTTGAAAGAGTGTTGATGCAGTTATTTTCTTCTTTCAGTCGTTTAAAGCGAAAAGCTGCTTATTGTGATAATTTGCAATAACACAGTTAAGACTGGAAAATATGCAAGTTCTCCTGTCATTTTTGTGCATTGAAACCATCTAATTTTCTTAAAGCTTCCTGTGCTGCCAGAAGTGCCCATTGGTTTCACTCCTGATTTCAGCATTTTAAAAGACAGAGAACATCTAAACAGAAAATGAAGGCTCTCAGTTGTTAACTATCAATTGAGAACGTGTATACTACAATAACATGTATTGGGAGCCATATAATACAACAGAGTAACAATGTGTTACATGTATACCTCGGTGTACATCAATTGGAAATTGGAATTATAATGCTCCAAGTTTTGTTCTGCACGCGCAAGAACATCTTTAACTGTACAAAGTCTTGCAATCTTTTAATCCATCTTTGTTCATTCCCTGCACACCGCAACTATCTGAATGCAGCAGAAAAATCACACAAAAAAGTTGTCTAATCCAGGGAACAGTTTTTCAGACTTGAAATACATGATGTGTTTTGACAGCTGGGTAGTAATACTCAAGACAGCATGTAAAGCTTTTGCTGTACAGCCTAGACAATTGGCATCAGACAGCCAATTTTAGCTAGTCGTAAAAAGCCGTATATCTCTTCTGAAAAGAGGGGTGAGAAGGACAGGCATCTAGACTACTGGCGAGCAGTCTCACCTCCTCTTCAACATGCGCCCAGTTTGCTCCCCGCCAGTACTCTGCTTTAGGGATTTGAAAAAGTTGGGGGAGGAAACGGAAGGCATCAGGTGTGCCGGAGGTGAGGGCGGAGGTGGTGGAGCACAGTGGTTCTTCTCTTCAGCGTCTGGTATGTTCAAGCTAACAGCCCCCAGCAATTCAGAGAGGGAGGAAAACCACACAAGGTTTAGAAGCCTAGGAAACATGCAGAGCTGTTGCGAAAAACAGAAAACGTTCAGACAGGAGAAGGTGGCGTGACACAACAAAGAAGAAATTTCATTGTAGAAGCGCAAGACATGAATGTAGAAAGTATTTCTGTTTTCAAAGATGGCAATAAAAAGATGACTGTTCAATCTACTGTGTTGTGGAAACACCTCCACTGCCATTTATACCCTGATGGTCCAATGGCTTATTTTCCATAGATCAATACTTATTACTTATTGTACATCCCTGTTTCACTGCTAATCTGCATATCCCTTGATGCCTACTTGCACAATTTTTCCACAATTAGAATTCAGAATGACTCACAAACATGAGTTTCTATGAATTTTTCCTTGGGATGTCCTATAAAGCACAGGAGACTCATGTTTCAGAGAAATTACCACCCCTCATTCACCATCTGGACAACAAGCTGGGGTTGATACATTTTAGATCTCTTGACTTGACATGTTCTAAAGAGCATTTAGTGAGAAATACGTTTCTGTGTTTTCAATCACATAACACTAGGTACGGCCACACAGAAAAGAACACAAGGAATGTGGGATTTGTAAATAAATGGGTGGTGATATTTATTCTGTTGAGGTGAGGAGCAAGCTGTAAATTAAAGGATAGCCTATCTTGTATAAATCAGTTGTCCTTGTTCTTTACCCTCAGACTTTCCCTGCATGTATGAAAAGGTGTACTGACAGGAAAACTGAGAGGCCAAGACTTTTCTCCAATTAACATCTTATTACTGTACAAAATTGCAGAAACTACTTTACTAGAACAGTTACTCCTCTCAAGCTCACGTTCTGTTCTATGAGGAAATACAGAAAAATTTGAAAAATTCACTAGAACATTTACTGCCACTTTCCGGAATGAGGGAGTTTAAGCTGCATCTACAACTGATTACAGTAATGGAACAGGTAAAAGTTGATTCCACGCTGAAAGGAAAAGAAAAGAGACAACGTTTTGGCTGTGGAGCCTTCTTCGGGTGTGTAACTTTTTTCTTCTCCTTTCAGCGTGGAATCAACTTTTACCCGTTCCTTTGCAGCCTACGCATGCTGACACAGCTCCCTGCTCAAACTAACAGTAATGCATGGAAAATGACTGAATGGTAGTGCCAAACTACAGACACCTGACCACAAGGGGTCACTCGTGAGTGCGGCACCAATGGTCTACTACACCCAAGGCAACCCCAAACGCGCCCGGTCAGTCATGTACCGATTCTCTGAGTCTCTAACCACAGCTGGCTAGTGGCTTGGATCGGAACCAGCAACCTCCAGGCTCAAGGTCCCATCCTGCTTCTTCAGGAGATTTTAAGAGAAGGGCCGGATTCTAATTTCTGGCCTGAGAACCCCTGTCCAGGCTCAGACCTCATAAGATCGGGCTTTGCGGGAAGATTTTGCCATGGCAACATGGAGGAACCCTTTTTGTGGCAGGGATGTTTTGACAAAAAGGTAGTTCTACCCCCCTTTACCGTTTCCCCAAAAGCTGGACAAAGGGAGGTCGCGCCGCGTATTGCGACCGAGCTGTGGGAACGGAGGCCACCCTGGCCTTTCGGGGGCCCGTACTTGCGCTGGTGGGGCGTCTCGGTGCCGACGGAGTGGTGCCTCAGGAGCTTGGGCTTGGCCACGCTGGGGGACTCCTCCAGGGCCTGCGAGAGCGGCTGGTGGGAGGCGGGCAGGTGGCTGAAGGTGTTGGCCCTGCGCCTGAACGCCAGCCTCTGCAGGTCGGGGGAGGGGCTCTCCAGGAGCTTGAGGTCCCCCGTGGAGCTGTGGGCCTTCAGCGGGCTGGCCGCCACCGGCGTCACCGTCGCTTCAGAGAGCGAGGGCTCCTGAGGGCCGAACATCACCACAGACTATTAGGAGGCGGCAGCGACAGCGGAGACGGAAGAGCCACAGTAAATGAACGAAGGGACCAGATAATGAATTTAAAGCTGGACTCGAAGGAGAAACAAGAACTGCAGTGGCTGTTCAGAACCAGATCAACATTTCAACACTTAGAGGACTGTGGGAGAAACAGTAGGATTTGGTAGGAATACTGGGAACTAACAAATAACAGGTAGTAATGTGGCAATTATGCTATAGCCTAGTCAGCTACCTGCTATATATATATACACACATTCTCAAAATGATACAAGGTATACCAGTTTCTTGACAGGACTATCCTCTGCATTAGAGAAGCCAATGGTTATGGTCTGTGACCCATAAGAACAGGATCAAGACTCTGCTTTTACTAGGTTTGCCCGAGATGCACCCTAGCCTGGAACAAATCAAATAGGAAAAATTCCAGGTACTGTGCCAGCAGATCCTGAAACAAGCATGCCTTAAAAACACAGGATCCTCAGCCAAACAGGACTACTTCTGGGTAACAGTCCGAGTTACACAAAATGTAACACAGACTGTTTTACAGAAATGAACAGAAAAGGATGGTACTCACAATCCTTTAACTCTTTTTATGAACACTTTGCAAAAAAATAACGATTGTGAGTGCTATGCTTTTCATCATTCTCAGTAGCTCTTGCCATTTGAGGATCTAGCACCCATTACACATAATCGGAATCGCACCGAGCCGAGGACGCTCAGAAACACACTTTTATAAGCTCTTACAGAAGCCCGCACCCAGCTATGAACTGGCAGTGGCTTACTTAAGTGTTGCAGCAAATGAAAAGTGACATGAAAAATCGACTGAATTCATAAAGATGGAAGCACCGGAAACCCCAATGCAGAGGACTATCCACTCACCCTGCTGTTGCTGCTCAGTGTCGTAAAAGAGGAAGAGCTGCCAGCTTCTACACTCTCGAAGCTCTCCTTCTGACCTCTGTACCTGCTGTTTCCCTAGGAGGAAGCAACAACCCAGTTAGTTGATTCACAGTGTTAACACTCACTGGCCACTCACAGAGACAAGGTGACCGCCACCCAATGTCAGGCCCGCTGGTGAAACAGAATCAGAATGAAACCCAAGACACCTGCAGCACACTGTCTCCGAAATTTACCTTCCAGATGCCCTCCAGAGACTCCGTCAGAGACTTCTTGGCCCGGGACTTCAGCTGTTCCAGGCGGATCCGACTGCTGCTCATCTCAGTGGGCGGATCTTCTGGCACATTCTGCGACGAATGAAAATTATTATCATTAGAAAATAAGAGAAAGAATTCTTTTCTCTTTTAGATATTTAGATGTATTTTTCCCCAATCCCCCTACACAACTCCCCAGGATCCTTCCAGCTATTGTCTGGCATAAAACTGAAAAATGTATACAAACTAAAGCAGAACAATTTTACAATAACATAGAAAACAAGTTGGAAAAAAACAGTAAAATGATTGACAGCAGCTGAAATGCATGATGTTAAAAAAAAAGAGAAACAGCTGAGACTTTCTTCATTGATATTCAAGATTGAGGCAAAAAAAGTGTTTAGCAGTATTGGCAGAAACCATGTGATGCCATTAAAGAATTTGTGGGAGATTTGACTATAGAATTAATAAACATGCAAAAACAACATTCTGAGAATATGAAAAAATAATGGTTAGTACTTTGCCAGATAAAACTAAAAGATATTAGCAGTGAAATCACTTTAATCACTCTGCATAGGATAGCGTGGAGGATAGCTCTGTGGCTAAGGATCTGTGCCTGTGGCTGGAAGGTTGCCGGTTCAATCCCATGACCAGCAGAGGAATCCTACTCCGTTGGGCCCCTGAGCCCTTGAACCCTGAGCAAGGCCCTTAACCCCAGCTGCTCCAGGGGCGCCGTATAAATAGCAGACCCTGCGCTCTGACCCCAAGCTTCTCTCTCTCCCCGTCTGTGGGCCTGTGTGTCTCATGGAGAGCAAGCTGGGGTATGCGAAAAGACAAATTCCTAATGCAAGAAATTGTATATGGCTAATAAAGTGATCTTATCTTATTGTTAAAGAGCAGCAAAGCTGATGAATCTAGATCACACTAGGACTGTCACAGAGCATCTGCCCAAACATTTCTGCTCCTTCCCATGGGACTATAAGACAGGAACTCCAGCTCAATCATTTTTATTTTTTTTAAATTAAGAACGAAGCATTCCTTTCTTTATTTTTAATGGGTTCATTGGTGTTCTTGGGTGATGAAAGAATTAACATGCCCAAAGAGATATTTCTCTAACCTCTTCGCTTAATAGCTCTCCTCCCTGCTCTTATGTACTAGCGATTTGTGAAAGCACCCAGTGGCAATTTGGTGCCCAGTGCACAATAAAAAAATCTATTGTATGCATTCCCACACTGAGGTCAATATTAGGCGGAAGTAATCATTTTTTGAGGCTGCAGCAGATTGCAGGACTGAAGGTGATGCCGCGCTTTTATCCTTTAATCTATTGAATTCTGCAAGGCAGAAGCACATAACTCTCAGAGATGGTGTGAGGAGCGCTGTTCCTCTTGTGTGATTCTAGCAGACCCTCAGAGCTCCTCCAGGCACTAACCTGCTTCAAATCCCCATTATTGCTGTGCACATGGGTCCTCTGTCTCTCCTCATAGAGCAACCTCAAGTTTGACATCACCAGCTCGTTTTCCTCCTGCTCGGACTTTGGTCTCGCTTTCTGAAGAGGAAAGACAACACAATTAATCCTGCGTGCTGTTTGGTGTGACCGAACCGTACACAAAAATGGTCACTCTCGGTAATGTGCCGAATGCACATTAGATAGATAGATAGATAAGACCTTATTGATCCCAAAGGGGAATTAAAAGTCCCTTTTAATTCATTAACTCATTAGCTGTATAGAATTAAAACCTAAACACGGTACACACCTCAGAAGATTTGTAACTTTTTGTTCATTTTCTTTATCTTTTATCTTTATCATTTCCTATCTGAAAAATTAACATAATCTTGCCATTTCACAACCAGAGTCACTTTCAAAGCTTTTTGTTAAACCACACTCTTTTTAAATACGTTTTAAATGCTTAGAAATGAAACACTGACAAAACATTCCCCCCCCCCCCAGCTCACCACTGGGGCAAAACCCTCTAATCAGGGCCTACCCAAAACTGATCAGTACCCTTACTATATATTTAATATTTTTTACTTTGTTTCGAATAAATGCATCTTTTTTTGTTTGAAGAACCTGAAGTGTGCCAGTCTCCTCTAGAGGTCACTGTTGCTCTTCATTGCCCTGCCATCACACAGCTGTTAATACCCCAGAATACCACCCTCGCTGCATTACTTAGCCTAACCAAATGGTCAGGCCTGGGTGAAGTTCCCCTCCACTTCAGCTGCTTTTCAAAAACATCATCTGTCCATGATCAGAAAGCCACCCATTGCTGGAAAGGTTGGTGGCAACACGAAACCTATCACTGAAACACACGGCACAAGGCAGGACGTGCACTGAAGGACACGCGCACACACACACAGGCGCATTTTAGAGCCGCCAGTTGATCTAGCCAGCACCTGGAGAGAACACACACAGACGTGGCGATAACTTGCAAACTCCGCACAGATGGATGTCCCAGGCCAGACTCAATCCCCAAGACTCAACCTGTGTGGTAGTAGTGCTGCAAGCAAGATCATGCTGTATACAATTAAAAATGGACACCCCACGATCGCATGATTGACTGCACTGCGAACGGGCAGGTTGCGTGTCTTGCACGGCGCCACAAGTATGGAGAAGCAAACAGAGCTGGCTCTCTTCAAAGCCTGGTCCCTGCATGTTTTACGCGGGACTAACATCTCTTCAATCAGCAGGGGGAGTTCTCAAGACCCGGAGCCTGATGTTGCAGCCCCTGACAGACAATTACAGGAAGGGAGAGGTCAATCCAGTTGTCGCTGGGGCCCTTTCTGCTGGGGTTTCTTTCTTGCCATACTTCCTGCCTTTGAAGCGGTAATCAACTGTCATTAAGCCCCTGTGCTCCCTTTCTAATGTGCAGAATGTGGGATAAGTATTAACAGTGATAGAAGCTCAGGCATTTTTACAACATACAGTAACAAACGCTGTATTGAGATTCATTTTATCTGTGCTAAATGTAACCGAAAAACAAGTTTCACTTGGAAAACGTTTTCACAGCTCTTTGTTCGAATTTAAAACGGATCTAAACAAAGTGAAGACTCTTTCAGCTTCGCCAACAAAAAGCAAATGAATTAAAAATTAAAATCAGACTTGGCTGGTACCAAATAAGCACTTGCACAAGTGGTGCTGTTTAAAATGGGGATGATTAAAAACTATTCCAATTGTGTTTTAGTGCAATGGATGCCATCTCCCCACCACACATCAACAATCTCGAAAAAGGGCGATTGAAGGTACAGAGGAAAAAACTGAACTCAGGTTTGATAGTGTCTCCTGGACATTTTAGATAGGAGTCAAACTTTGGTTCAAATCCTGTTAAAAATGAGTTAATAACATGAAAATGAAAATATCAAAACCAAGCTGCATACGAGACCTCTGAAAATTTGACACTAATTCAAACCTGAGCTATCAAACTGTGTGCAAACCACAAACCTCACCTGAGTTCTTTCAAAGATCGATGCCTGATCCTTGTTGTTCAGTGTTGCGACATGTTTCTGCAGTTCAAGCTTGGCTTTGGATGGATGAAGACCTAATCAGTTGAGAAGAGATTTTGAAATTTACGAATTAAATCAAGCAGGACCAGAACACTGATATAATATTCCGACTGTCCTACAAAATCCACGGCGCAAAGTTATCCTGAAATCTGAAAAAAAAAATGGAAATTGGCTGATAAACTCTTAAATAAAGGAAAAGGAAACAGTCTTAAAATATTTTAGAATCACTAACACTTACAGTAAATAAAACTTTCCAATACTCATTATTTGTAACCCAATACAGCCCCTGTTTCCTGTACTTCAACCAGCTTTTTGCCTTTGTAACTTAGAACAGCACATGCATCAAAGAAAAATCACGTGGTGTCTACTAACTGAGCCGCTGCTTGGTATTTGTGAAAGCGCTAATTCAGTCTTTTTCTCCCAGGAGGGCTGTTTGGCTATATTCATTTTCAACTCTTTGCAAAGCTTGGAGGGAAGTCTGGGCCTCTTCCTGGGTTTCCTGGGCCGACGTCATTACCCTCTATCCTCGCGCACAGCCTGTGGAGGTGCTGCATGGGACAGCTGGCGCACTGCGGGGCCTGCGTCCTGGAACTCTGCTGCCCGGCCGCCACGCTGAACGCCTGCTTCAGGGTCAGCATGATCTCGTCCACCTGCAGCACGGGGACACAAACGCCTTCACGGGCTGCGCAAAGACGCCCCGGGCCGGAGGAACTCTCCCTCCACAAATTCTCAAAAACCCCCCAAAAGGTGCTGAACTGAAAATACTGCGTTCTTGAGCCTGATACAAGTGGAATCTGGCTTATTTTGATCATTTGATCCTATTTTGCTTTGTTGATGGCATTATGGGATATGTGTGAATTATAGTACGCGTGTGTGCCAGTCATAGATATGTTATGCAAAGGAATAAGTAATAGGTTTATTTCATAGCTAAAAGAGAAGAGTGAAAACACAACGTTTCGCTGTGAAGTCTTCGTCAGGTGTGAGCATAGGTATAGCTATGTTACTGCTTGTAAGATGCCTTGGCCACACCAAGAAATATTCAAGATGAAGTGCACGTAATACTGAAAACTGATAGATTAATATCCAAATATATAGATAAATAGATTACATTTGTGTACTCTCCAGATCCTCATCAAAATTTTAAAAGACACTAGGAGACAGTGTCACTATACAAGCCCTGTAACATGGTTTGTACACGAATAAAGGAGGTTCAGCTGAGCTGCGGTTCATTCGGCTGTGCCTGCCCGGTGGAACTCATTGGCCGAAAGCCCAGCATGTGGGATGTCCAAGATTCCATTCCTGTGACTGGCAGGTACTGCAAGTCTGTCAGTTACATGGCCGCCTGGTGCATAGTTTTACCATAATGCTGAAGAGATTTTCTCCATTGTGCATGGAAGCTTCAATTATAAAATTACTATTTTGCATCTTGGGATTGTTGATTTTAGGCCCCCGCATCTCAGTTTCGCTGTGATTTATGGGACTATCGTGAGATGTTCCTTCTGATCACATCCTGACTTTACACCAGCACATCTGCTCTGCTGCGGACTGAAACAGCTTCACTTCTGCGCACATCATTCAAGATGGAGAATACGCCCTAAAGCTCAATGAACATTTTACTTTCACTGGTTTGGCAGTTCTCCACGTCAGTGTGGTCAAGGTCCCTAGGCTGACAATCAGGCTTTTATTTAATTAAAAAAGATGAATGTTCTTCAGAGAATAACAACTAACGATGGTCCAAAAACAGGCGGGCAGTTTTCAGACATTTTTACACATGAAAAAAGAATGCTATTTAAAGCATTCTTTTTACAATGATAATGAAGTCTATATGGTATGATGAAAAGCAATGCAAATGATGAAAAACTGGAGATGTTTGCTTTTAACAACACCCAACACGGATATTTCACACCAACTGACAACAGTAATCACAAGAAGGATTCTGAGATTCATAATAGCGTGTTTTAAAAATTAAAAGTGTAGTTTAATTCCTGGCATATCTCTTTAAGTGACTTCAAAAGGGCAGCTAGTTGATTTAGAACAAGGAAATTTGATCCACATGCAGCTCAGACTGTGGGGGGCCCATTGAATGATGTTGGTACCACAGCTGGTTCTACATTGGCTTATATTATCACCATCTATGTCCATGATGGAGGATATGAGAAAAAGCCTTTGCTGGGGTATATGGGCAGTATCCATTGAATCCTGGTTTCCATGGTGTCATTCCTAGGTGACCTCTAATTCATTGCTACTGCTACACAGTACAAGGTTTTCACAATACAGCTGCCTGAATTGGTCAGCACACTTTGCAAGTTCCCTGTGTATTTCATAAGTAAAACTGTACAATGCACATCCTATCAAGATCCTATCAACTCGCATGTCTTCACGAAAAAGAACATGTCATGTTTCGCATTGGTTGCCTTGCACTGCGGTACACAAAACACTGGTCAATTTAATTCAGGCGTGTTGTCCAGATGGCCAGCGTGATCTCTTACCAGTGCTTCATTGGTACACTGGAACACATAACAGACAAACTGGCAGGTCCCGTTTTCTAAAGACTCCCTGCAGATGAATCCAAAGTGGTCCACATGCCGAATTCCCTGTGGCGGGGAAAAGGAAAGTCCTTCATCACTACCAGAAGTGAACCAACCTTGGTCTCGGAGAGTCTCAAGCCCAGAATCAAGTCCTTAACATAAGTCATCTTCAGTTGGCTATTGTTATATGAAGATAAGGAACCCTTGTTTAAGCAGATGATCAATTAAACAATTAGTTCAATGGAGAGAAACACTGGTCCTTGAGGGCAGAAAGATATTCTGACTTTGATTCTAAATGATCTCAAAACTACTTAATCGAAACACCCCCCATGACCATAAATAACCATAGGCTGAATTGTTCCAGGCCTTTAAAAGTAGCCTCTAAGTCATCAACTTATAAAACCTGCTGAACGTGGACTCTGCAGAATCTGAGATTGACCCTCCTGCTTTACAGAAAGGGTGACCAGCCAGACCCTGCAAGTCTAGCAGGCTTTCTACTGTATGGATCCTTTAAATGTCCTCCTTGAACACCTGAAGGCTTGTGACACACATTACTCTTAATTAAATCATTACCTTTGGTTTTAAGCTGTTCATTGAGTCCTTAAACCCCAAAAGCTTCTGGCACTACAGCTGCTGAAGAGCAGAGTTGGATAATCAGGTTACAGAGAGCCCTGATTTTCCTGATAAATGCCTATAGAACAAGTTATTCCTGCCTGAAACTCAAGGTTCTGATCTCTGCTGGAATGAAAACAAGTAAGTCCTGGATGAAGACTCTACTTCACAGAATCAGCATTTCCACCTTAGAACTAGTTTAACATTAACATTAACCTGGTTAGTTTAACATTAACCAGTACCCTAAATCAGGATGTGATTAAATGGGATCCTTTAATAGTGTTTCAGTTTCAAAAACTGAAAATTTCCCCCTTTGCGTGTTCACAGGCAGTGTTTTAAGTTTGTTTGCAGGTTCACATGTTGTGGTTGTCTATAGCCAGCAGGTGTCTCCATTACTTAACCCACCAAACAAGACAATTTCACCACCAGACATTAATGCTTAAGATTTGTCAGTATAAAACGATGACCAAGAAGACAGGGATGAGATGACAAGCAGACCCATCCAGCATAAGCATGAATGAACTGATCTCAGCACAGATATCAGGTTTGTAAACTAGGCTTGCGTTTTATCTAGAGGTATTGGAGAAGCTTGGAAGGCAAACATGAGGGTGAGATTAATCCTGTGTGCATGAGAAACAACAACAACCATAACAATAATAACAAAACTACTACTATTGAAGTAGCAGTAGTATTATAAATACAGGATTACGTACCTGAGAACAGAAGGAGATTTCTCTGAAGCTTTTTTCTATGGCAACTTTCTTTGTATCTGGACTCACGATGAAGATTTGGGACTGGCCAATCTGCAACAAATCAAATGACAATTCCCTGAGAGACAGAAAGCACTCAGTGTTTATCAAATTATGACACCTCTAATGTCTGTAAAACAGATCATGGTTCCCACTTTTTGGAAGATCCATAAGAACCTAAAGGTTATAATCAAGAAGAGGACATTCGGCCCATTTAGTAGTAAGTGGTAAACTGATTAAAAGTTTATCCAGCTGTTTCTTGAACGAAGCCCGAGTATTGGGCTTCAACAACAGGGCTGAGCTGCTCATTCTTTGCACCTATATCCTGTTAGGTAAAGAAGTGACTCCTCTTCTTGGTTTTAAACGCACTTTTCTGTTCTTTCTGCTTATACCCTCTGGTTTATGTTTCACTGTTTATCTGGAACAGTTCCCTTGGTTAACACACAATAAACAGAAGTGGTTACCAAAGAGGGGTTTCCACATTATTGTTTTATTTCAAAACATGTATGTTTCTTTATGAATTTTAAGTTTCTCCCGAATCCGACATTGAAAGAAAACCATCCTATATCCATAGTCGGTACCCTAGAGGCTTGTGGCTTCAGCAACCAACACTTTAACCAACTCTGAAAAGGTCAGCTGGCACGGTGAGGACTCTTGGCCTTAAACTTGGTCTGAACCCATTGGGTTTTTGTCCTTCTTGCAGCCAAGAGGGACAGAACGGCCAAGAAAAACTGATCTTCTGCACTCTAGAAGAAAACTCTGCAATTAGAAATTGTATACCTGGACTACAGCATTTTGATCTTAGACTCCACTGACCACGACCCAGCTACAGAAAAGTATTTTGAGGAAAAAAAAGTGTTTGACACCATCAGGCTCTGTTCTCTGTAGCATCTGGTAGACAACCAACATCAGGACTCACTCTCGCTTTCCTTGTCTCAGCTTGTTGTACCTGTGCTTGGTCATCATCACTGTTGATTCATCAGTTAAAATCTAAGATTTTTTTTAAAAATCAGAACCTTTGGCATGGTTTAAATTTATATTTTGCTGATTTCTACAGAAACACTGTTCTAAATGACAGAAGAAAATTAGTCATTTAAAAATATATAACGATGGCATTGATTTTCAAGAGGGCACAGACTGACTTTTCCTTTAACACCACATATACTATAGCTTGTGGAAAATTTCAAGAAAAGTGTTTCAATTGCCAGAAAAAAATTTCAAAGATAAACATAAAAAATAATGGCATTTTAAATAATGTCTTTACAAACGCATCAGGCTACTTTTTAACTGCAATATGAGAACTGTTGGTGTTTCAACAGCAGTACACTGGATTCAAAGTTCAAGAGTTTTCCTGGTTTAGGGCACTTTAAATTCAAGGTTAAATGTTTGCAAGACATGGTTTTGGCTTCCTACAGCTGATAATGGAAAGAAATGAGTAACTGTAGCAGAGAGATCAACAGCACAGAACAGCGTATCTATACCTGAGCGTCACCATTCTGGAAACCAGAAAGTGTTATCATCATACAGATTACTGTTTTGCAGAATCAAGGGACTGAAGTATCACTTTCTGAATAACCGAAAGCTTGTGTTCATCACACAGAAAACTCGATGAAGTGATTTTTAGGTCCCCTCTGTTGAAATGTTCTGAAATGTGTTCTTATTGATTGGCTGCGTGATACAAGAAATCTTCCCCATCTCCACTTCTAGTATTTGTTTCTTTAAAAAATGCAAAACATTTTGTAATTACCTGATGGATCTTGTTCCATTCTAAGAACCTGCTGGGGCTTGACCTCCTTATGTGCTGTATAGCCACCCTGTGAACCTTTTTAATTTACAGCTGAGCTTGCAACCCTGTTTACTTACCCTATTTATTAAATTGTTAACTATAGATACCTTTTTTGATGATAGATGGTTTTGCCTTAAATATTTCCCTTCCATTTCCTACCACTTTATCCAACACAGGGTTGCCAGAGCCTATCATACCATGCAACAACCACAAGGCAGGATACACCCTGGATGGGACGCCAGTCCATCACAGAAATGCCTCCCTTCTAGAAGCTAATTCCTCTACAGGCAAGTGGTGAGCTAATTTATTCAGTCTCAGTCACTGCTTTCTGACTTTCTGTGCAGGGCTTTCTCACACCCACACAGGTACATCTTTTCCAGAAAATCAGAAAGCTCTTTTCGACCAATTCAGACACAATCGCAAAGCATATAAGGCTAGATGATAGCGAAATACTGTCAATATGGCATACACCTCCTAATCTTGCAGTTATCACCTTGCAGCCTGAACTCTCTCCTGAAATCTCAGAAGCTAAGCCTTGTTAGCAAAGGAGCTGTTCGCATCGGTCCAAAATGTCCAAACTAACACTGAAGTATGGTGGCATTGACACTGATGTCAGAGGTACTGTCCTTCAGATTTGACATGAATGTCACCGTTTCCAGAAGACTTTGGCATTAAAGATGCCATAACACTGTTCAAATGAGCAGGGGTGTTAACCCTAGTCTCCTGGCCAAATTCCACTCTGGGATTGAACCGTCTGGCCAATCTCACCAGTTATTCAAATGGTGAAGCCATTTCTTCTTGCTCCACCTAATCTCCTGCTTCATTTAGTTTATACACTATATAAATATACTGAAAATATAAATATGCATATAAAACAAAACTAAAATAAAAAAGGATTTTATTACATCGTAGTTACCTGCTAGTTTATTACCAATTCATTGGGCTGATACATTAATCAAACTACATTTGCACCCATTTATACAGGTGGGCATTTGACTGGAGCAATTCGGGTGGCACACCTTGTTCAAGGCTATAACACAGCCATGCACACCTTTCCAGAGAAAGAGTTATTTTTTATAGGAAGGTTCTGCAAAGTGCTGACAGTTAATCAAAAGAACAGAAAAAGCTATTCAACGCAACAAAATTAGCTTTAACACTAGGACTTGGCTGCCTGATCCTGTAATCATACCTACTCCCTGTGTAAAAAGTGGTTCCTATTTTTAGTCCTAAAACATACCAGTTCTT
This sequence comes from Lepisosteus platostomus, assembly GCF_059453375.1. Lineage (NCBI taxonomy): Eukaryota > Metazoa > Chordata > Actinopteri > Semionotiformes > Lepisosteidae > Lepisosteus > Lepisosteus platostomus. The sequence continues at coordinate 11,481,217 of NC_142611.1, forward strand.
AAACACGGAAGCGCATTCACTATCTGTGCTTTCATAATTGTTTTCCCAAGTCACAGGTAATTTAAGAAACCTGAAATATGTTTCGCTTACTCTGGTTGCTTAGAACATCCAACACTTCATTAACACACAGACAATGTGGGGAAACAATTAAAAAGAAGCAGAATATTAGTATTTATAGCTAAAAGAATAACATTTAAATCAAGAGATGTAATCTTCACACTGTACAATACAGTATTAAGACTTTTTAGAATATTGTGTATAGTTTTGCTAGCAACTTTACAAAAACAATACTACTCTGGAATCAGTCCATCCAGAGAAGAGAAACCAGGCTTCAACGAATGTCCTACACTGAGACACTAAAAGAAGTGAATGTTTTAATCCGGAACAAAGGAGACTACAAGTGGACCTCATTCAATTATTCAGAATTGTCAAGAGAAATGAGAAAAGATATCTCAATTGACTTATTCAAAATCAACACTGAAGCACGATGAAACTACAGGGATTACATTATACACTGATAACAGGAGCGGTTTCTTTTCAGAAAGGGAGGTGGAAGTAGGAGTAACCACCCAGACATGTTGTTCAAATTAATATCAAGAAACAGCTGGATGAGGTCCTCAGATCAATTGGCTACTAAAAACCATATAAGCTAAGCGGTTCAAATGGCCTCCCTCATTTGTAACCATTCCTATGATCCCCTGTTCTTAATGGGACTGAGTAGTTAACACTGAATATTTCAGACTGGCTGCAAGTTAACAATCACACTAATCACAGAGGCAGGGGCTACAGTAAGCAATACAGGCAAAAGAAGGACAACACAGAGCAATTTCTCAAACGAATCCCCAAGGAGAGATCTACAAGTGAAGAGCTGTGGCAAAAAACTTTCTCAAAGGCCCACGTCATGTACTATGGATATTTTTGTACTGTCTCTTTCGTTTCAATGCTTTTTTTATAGGTTTGAGAAAAGTCCCAGGACAGACCTCCCACATTCAACTTCTAAATGAGCAAACAAACTTAAGCAGAAGAAAAATAAACTGCGCCATTCCTACAGTAAAAAATACCAACTGTCACAAAAATCAACAAATTTAGACTAACCATGATTGGAAAAGACTCATCCCATTTCCTTCAGCTCACACTTAAGTTACTGAAAGACTCTTATTGTGTCCTGAAATCACAAGACTTACCCATTTATTACATTCCTATTTCAACAATTATGTGCACAGAGGTACAAAAGGCAGACTTTAATCAGTTCAACAACTGTTAATAATTGAATACAAAATAATCACAGAAGAAGGCTGATATCCTGCAAATCCTGGTTTTGTGACCTATGGAAGACCTAAATGTCCTGTATCCTTGCAGGACATTCCAAATGCAACCACTGCCTCCGCAAATTGAGGTTGAATAGACTAAAGTTTCTCCCACCAAAACATTGATCATGTTATGAGCAACCTCAAATACAGATGATTCATCATGGGCTTCAATCCAATACATTCAACATTACCAGATGACACTCTACAAAACCTGCATATTATCTTAAAATTGCTGTTCACTGGGCCATGTGAAAGAATACTGGAAAATGCAAATCGTTCTCATGCCATTGCAAAAATGGTTGTTTCAGAACTCATTTTGCCATTACTGTTCAATGGACCAGACCCTACAGAAAGATGAACTAGCAGTGTCCCAGTAAGAACGCTGCTACAGTATACTTAGTCAGAAGGCCATAACATACAGTACTCCTGTGGAAAGAACAACTGATTCCAGAAGAATTAGCAACTGGTTTCTAATAGTCTGAACTAGTTTACATTTCATTTGAAATCTACTAGTATTTCAAATATTACCAGAAGTGATGCTGCAATATACTGGACTTGGTTTGAAATGTTCTGAAATGGATGGAACTGGTGACCAGTAAATTTCAAGGGTGCAGCTAGATCTGACATACTGTATAGATGCCGCTACCAGTCCCTTTTGAATGCTGCAGGTTTTGAAAAGGAGGACATTACCCATCCAGTCCAAAAGTACATATTTAAAATGACAAATTTAAGCAATTTACAAGGTTCACCAATAGTTTATTCTTGTGCTGCACAGTCGAAGTGTGAACATGGGGTAAGAACAACACATAATAATTACTTTGGATAATTAACTAAACAAACCATCAGAATCACCTGAATTAACTCAAAAGAGACGATGATTATAGTCAGTGAAGTCATTAGGTTTCTGGTAGGGTTCTTAGACATGATAGTTAATTGAATCGACCTATTTTGCAACAAACATACTGCCATAATGAAAGTGAGGCACCTCTGTGTGTATACAAGAACTCCCTCTGCTGAAACATTTTCTTCACAGTACGCCTATAAGTCTGGTTCTGGGATGGACTTTCCTCTATACCTCTACGATTTAGTCATAGCAAGCATAAAGGAAACCGATTACCGTAAACAGCATAGTTCTGTTTTCCTGGATGTTTGTGGGCTGAACACCACAGGGTCCATTCATATTCCTCTTCTGCAGCTCTGGAGAAATGCCATTCTCATCTAGCGCTTGCAGGGATGGAAGACTCGCCTCTGTTCTGAAGAACACAGTCCGCTGGCAGCTCTGATTGGCCGAACTGAAGTCACCTGACTTGCTGCCTTCCTCCTCATTGGCCGAGGACGCGAAGAACAGGGAGCGCTTGACGCGCGCCGAAGAGGAGCCCGCGGAGGAAGTGGCGGGGCTGCCCGGCTCGGATCCGGCCCCCCCTGCCTCCTCCTCCGCGGAGCGGAGGTGATTGAATTTCTCGATGCACTCATCGATCAGCGCCGGCGGGGCTTTCTTGTGAGCCACCGCCACTCGCCCGCAGAACAGGACTTCGAACTTCTTGGCGAAGGCGTCGTCGGGGTCGTGGAGCCGGGGCTGAGCCTCCTCCTGCCGGGCGTTCTTCCCGGCCTGACGGAGGGTGCTGATGATCTCGGGAACCTGTGGGGGCACCAAACCAACACCAGAAGACAATTAACATACAGCGGTTAATTACTAAAAAACAATAACTTACAAAGGAAGGCCTCTTGGCCTGCCAGGCCTCTTTGGTTACTTGTAGCTTTATGCTCTAAGGGTGTCATCGAGCCCTTCCTTTGGAAAAAATCCAAAATAATCACCTTCCACAAAGCTGCCAGGGAGTCTATTCCAAACACTTTCAAATCGTTGTGTAAAGAAGTGCCACCTACTTAAACCGGCACTGAACATCCTTTCCTTGTTCTGCCGTTTCCTCATCGAGATTGCAGTAGCCTACTTGTTGAGATGATATATGTTGCTTTCTTCCAGAAATTCCAAATTTCAGGAAGAAGCAACATTTTCAAGTTCTAACTACTGCTTCAGTGTCAGATCTAAAGTGCACCTCCAGGAAGACAGACAGACCAGTGTCTGTGGCTGGGGCTTTTGTAGGGTGTTGTAAATCCAGCTTGTTTTAAACGTGACACTTTGTGATGGCCTTTTAGATGTGGTATCATCATGCTGAACAGATTTTCAGATTCTCAAAAACAGCAAGGTCTCACTTTTTACTTTATTGGTAGATTTTTTTTTTCCCCTAAGCTTTTGATTTTCTATTAGACAGAATGGTTGAATTATTTGAAATACTTTTTGATTGACCTTACACACAGTCGTTCTCTTAAAATCATGCTGAGAGACAGAGCTGACCGGACTTATACTCTGAGACAGAATGAAATGGGTTGTCAGTAAGGTCTGTAATGTAGCATAAAGCTGGAGTTTCTCTCGTTCACCGACACGTACTTGTAATCAACACACTGGCACACGGATCACAAAACGCTCAAGGCAGGATTACAGAGCACTTACATAAACCTTAGGACTTTAAAATGTAAAATAAAACATCCCCTTTCTCCATCATAAACAAACTGTTTACTAAAATATTTGTCCTGTCTTTATTGTTTATTGCATTGGAAATGTTTTGCAATATTTTAATTTTATTGTTTTTTAACCACAGGGATAATGATTTGCACAGCTATAACATACTTCAACTTGAATTATGTTTGTTATGTAATTGTAGATGAAAGTTCAATGTTAATGTGTAGTCTCAATAAACTGAGCTTAATACGCCCATACCTTCTATCATTGTGCTGCTCTTAGAAATCCATATTTCTTGTTAGCCAAGCTTTAACTTGTATGCACGTACTGAGTATTAAAATTGCTTCAAATTAAAATTGCTTCAAACATCCAGGCAGGCCTTAAAAACCATTTGGCATAAATACTCAGATATGGAAAATCTGAAGTACCTCCCATGTGACAATGTGCATTCAGCCATAACATGACATTCACTGCTGCTATCCAAAGGCTTTACAAACCTAGGCCTACCCATTCTACACAACATTGAGAAAAAAAAAACACTATTTATATAAATATAATGTTACAGCCTGGTATTTTGTGAGCAAATGTTCTGAAAAGTACCTATAATAAATAACATCTAGATGTGTCTAATAAGTATTTCAATATCTATCAAAACAAATTACTTTGTATTGTACATACAGGTGGATGCTGCACATTGGTGGTGGTGGAGGGGAGTCCCCATTACCTGTAAAGTGCTTTGAGTGGAGTGTCCAGCAAAGCACTATATAAGTGTAAGCAATTATTATTATTAATGATTACATATACTACATAAATGCAGACATCACTAGGCAAGCACGATTTAAATAAAAAGAGTAGGCTAATGTTTTTATCTGCGCAAGATTTTTAAAAATGCATGCTGTACCGAGTTTTACTCGCCAAGATTGGAGTTCTCAAGAATGAAAGAGAGCTTTGATTGTAAATGGTCCTAAGCTCTAAAGGGGATGCTGAATTGAGTCAAGACTTCATCAGTCTTTTCAGTTCAGCAGGGAACAGCTTGATTTAAATATTAAACTAAAAAGCCAGGCTGTGAAAAATTAAATAATAGCATAACATAATAGTAATACTCCCTTGTGCATCTTTGACTTTTAGATGTTCTGTGGAGACAAGAGCCATAGAAAAACCTAACAAAACACACTCTGTTCTGCAAGCGACAGCTAGTTCTGTTTATGGCCCCAGCAAATTTAAGTCTTCCTTCAAAAATATTTAGACAAGGAAACATTGGACAGGGCCCAGACAGGTCTGCACAAGCTGAGCTGCTGTCACACTGTTCCTGAATGTTACCAATGTAGTTTTGAAAGCTTAGAAAAAAGATGTGTTTTCTTATCAACAACAGGATACAGGCATTTAAAGAGTGCTCTGTAGTAACCTCAGAATATTAATCTGGAAATGCATAGGCTACTGTGTTGCATAAAGTCTCTCTTGAACAGCGGTCAGTACTGTCTTGTATATCTCGATATCCCTCTGCAAGCAAACTTCTGTAGCTGCTCCTGTGTCTCCAGTTAATTGTCACCCTCTACTGGAGGAGTAAAAGTGTATGTCTCAACCTCAGCAAAGACGTTGATGTTCAGTGACTGTGGAGCTGAACACTTGCAGTATATCTGAAAAAAATGATGATGGGAGAAAAATATCACACTTCCTAAAGTTCCCTTGGCCCCCAAAATACAGCCATGAGGTTAAAAAATGTCTAAGTATCATGAGAGTCCTAACCCTAACCCTCTCTGGGGTTTAAACCGAGCGATTCTGCAATCTGTCTCTGAAGAACTCCATTCATCAGACATGAAAATGCTCCTTAAAGCAAAAAAAAATTAACCTAAACAATCAAACCCATTCATAAAAAACACTTGTAAATGTATGGCCTTCATTAATGTATGTTCTCCAGGCAAATTTTCATTTACTTGAAGAAAGCCGTTAAAATGGTTTTTAAATGAGCATGCATTTCAGCCCAGTCTAGGGTTAGAATTATAAGAACCACCTCATTATGACTCTACTTACATCTGCTTCCACTTGAAATGACAAAAGTGCTAGAGTTTACCCCATGGAATGTGCCTTCTTAATACCTTTAATTTGACTCAGTTATGGAATACAATTCTTGAAATGTGCAATACAATATCATCAGCCAAATATATCCAAAAAACTGAAGACGGGAGAAAAGTATCACTCTTCCAAAAGAATCCTATTGAAATTTTTTTTTTCTTATCTTCATATATTTCAAATTTTCCTATAAGAAAAAAGACTATCTGATTTCAGTTCACCCCTCTGGTGCACACGCAGTCAACTCTCACACATAGCAAGCAGACGTTTATTTTCTCTCGAATGGAAAGACAAGAATTCTATAATAAAGTTAATTGTTTAGTTTTCTATAGAAAATTAATTAGGCCCTGGAAGGAGGTTAGAAAGGAATCTTAGGGTAAAAGCAAATAACTTAAATACAGTATAACAGACAAACCAGAAGCTCTTCAAAATGTACACAAGTTCTAAAGGTTCTTTTTAAAAAAACAATGAAAAATCTTGCTTTGCTCCTCTGCCAAGAAGGAATTTCAAAACCAGTTTGGCCTACATTACCTCCAATTTGGGTGCAGGGGGCAGGTCTGATCTTTAAAACTGTACTTCTCTCAAGCAAAACAGACTTGCTAAATCCTACTGAAATTACTCAGTTCCCCTCTCAAATGTGAAAAACCACTCACTTGCTGCGAAACGGCAACCTGTATGTGTTAACAGCCCTGACTGCACAGAAATAATTTCAATCTCATTTACAGAGAGACAAAATGCTAGGTCAGTTCATGTGTTTCCATGACAACAGTTAACAAAGCAGTCAGAAAATCAGAGAGCTGGTCAGTATCACAGTTTTTTAAGAACATTTAAGGCAGCAACCCAGCACAGACAGCATTTTTGCCTGAGGCACGGAAAGCTTTGGCTTTTAATTCCCAGAACAGTCACAATCTCTGTAAGCAGCAACAAATAGTTGTGGTCATTTATCAGTGGCTGGCAAAATATAACCATACCCATGCCATTCTGTAGTTTTCTGGCATTATACATATGCAGTTAAACCAACTTTACTAACAATATATACCTAATGGTGCTTTGCATCTTAAAAAAGAAAAAAGTTGAACGAAACAATTTCTAAAAGGGGTGATATAAACTAAATTATAAAACAGCTTGTATGTAAAATGTACATTTTAAAATATTATTTAAACAGACTTTGGAGACACAGGACTGCAAACAGCAAGGTGAATTAATAGACGACCCCCACTAGGAGAGTGCAGTTAAATCAAATTCTACCACACGTTGTGAGAAAAACCCACAGGCACAAAACCAAAATCATTCTAAGCTCTGACAATCAAACCATATACAGTAGAAGCATTAAAGCCACTTTCAGACCAAGTAGAGTTTATTAGTTTTAATGTAAAGTGAGGCTGCATGCAACAGCACACTGCGAAAACAATGAAAATGTGATGGCAGACCCTGAGGTATTCGAGTACATTTGCACTCCATTATATATGGTTGCAACATTCCACTCCTGCATGTTGCACAATATGTTTGAAACACTCTGGTTGCATCTCATGAAGACTAGAAATGATTGTATTCCAAAAACTCCCAGATCCTGTGCTCAGTGCTGAATGCTACACATGTAGGTGTTACACTGCCGCAGTTCTAAGTAACTAAAAGGAAACATTTTGATTGCTGACATAATAATTGAATAAGTTATTAATAATAATATTAATAAATTAGTATGTAACTCAATATTTTTTTCCTGTGCAAATGTGCCTACAGTAAAATAAATTAAAAAGTAACTGAAGGCAAGGTATGGAGAAGAGAAATCAAAACTATTATTTTCACTTCAATTTATTTTGGACTATAAAACAACTGAGCGAATAACACCGTTAAGCAAACAGCCCACAGAACCCACGTGGTATCTTGGAAAACCACACCTCACAGCCACCTAACTATTGGACTAAAATGCTTATGAAATGCCTAAATACTTCTGCATTAACATTCCACTAGTGCTGCTTTCTAATAGCATTGCCAAATAAGTGATGCTGGGAACTTCTCTAACTATTTAAAGTCTAGCACTGCCCTGCAATACATGAAAAGCCCAAAGCTTGTTATTATTCAGTGTTACAGGTTTGGGCTTTGCTGTGCACAGACTCTACAGCCTAGTATAGCTGTTGACCTGGCACTGTTCCTCACAACCCCATTCAGCTTCCTCTACCAGAACAGCTTACAATATATTTGCATCATTTATTCTTAGATTGTATTGAACACTGAACATGAAATAAGATGACTAATTTGTTCGAATTAGGGCAATAACCGGTGTGCAGTGTACAGCACTGCCATACCCATTCAGAATCGAAATAAATTATATTTATCGGGGAATTAGACAGAAATCAATGCCACTACAATTCTCTGTTCAACACATGTCATCTTCTTAGCGTTCTCATTTTACGCCTTGAAAAGTAAAGCATTTGGGTGCGTTTAATATAAAACATTTTATTGCATATTTTCAAAGAAAATGGCTTTGGGTTTTATACAGTATATAGATTTCTGGTAATTGCTGCTCAAATCCTGTGCGTCATGTGCTTATTCTCAGGGATACATCCCATCGGACCTCCATTTACTCCACGTTAAACCTTCATCTGACATCAAAGTAACTGTTAAGGACTGGACAGCTTTTTAGATAAATTGTGTCCAATACAGCTAATTTAGTTAAGTTACATAAGATTGATGATGTCTCCAGAAGATCACCTCAAACGGAATAACTGCCCTGTACTGCCAGACTAAGACTGGTTCTGCGATTTTCTCATATCATTCCAGCTGAGATCAATGGTTCCGAGTTCTGGCTCTTGAGAAGCAAAATCCATCAGGCTTTTAAGGATTCTTTAAAACCATCTCCAGCTTAATACCTTACGACTGGGGGTTTAACTGAACTGCTTTAACCATACTGCCTCAGTAGACAATTCATTAAGAGCTAGAATATCTAGCAGACTGCTGCCCAAACAAAACTGAGGACTCCTGCATTTAGGCTCTTATTTGCCCTTATGGATATATAGACATGGACGCATAGACATTTTTCATAGAAAAAAAAGTTAGAAAACTGTGGACAATTTTGGTTGCCACATTATAGGAAAAGATAAACTGTAGGTGTCCTAAAATCAGTCGAGAGAAAGGCTGAGTAACCAGACAACTTCTGAGGCTTAAGAGAATGTCCTACATTGAAAGTCTGAAGGAACTGAACCCTATTAGTCTTGAAAAGAGAAAATGACGAGGGGAACTGATACAAGTAATCACAATCCCCAAAGGCACTGACAGTATCCACCCAGCAGATTTCTTCAGAATGAATAACGAAAGACACACCAGTGGACACGGGTGGAAACTACACGAAAGTGCATTAAAAAACAAGAACAGCAGGCACTTCTTTAACCAAAGCGTTGTGGGAATGTGGTACAAGCTACATACTTTAGCCATGCCGTTGAATCGGCTGCATGAGATCCTTGGATCAACTAACTACCAAAAGGGCCTACTGGGCCAAAAGGCCTCCTCTCCTTTCTAATCTTTCATACGGTTGTTATGACAACCGAGACCAGCACAGCTACTGATGACACTCCTTCACGTGGAACAGGAGGAAGTGAAGTGAGGGACTGCAGTTCACCAACAGGTTTCAGAGCACAGTGCAGAGCCTGCCTCCTTCCCCACTAGAAGTCCCAGAAACCTGCTTTGAGACAGTGCTTTTACAAGCCGTTCTTGTAGAAATAATTAACCATATTCTAGTGACATTTCTGGTTCGAATTACAAGAAAAACTGCAAAGACAGCACATCCACAGGAAGAGGCAAGGGGCGAAATCTGCTCTGTTAACCCTGCACAACACTCAAGCGTGCCACATCTGTACACGAAAACAGGAAACAGCCTGAGGTACAGGCAACAGGCCTTACAACGGAGCTGTTATTACAATGCAAAACGTTTTGCAAAGGAATGGATATACAGTAGCAAAACAGTCTGAAAGTGAAGACACATTTAAGACTTCTAAAGTTGTTTTATGCAATAAGATTTAAATACCATGCTGTAGGATTACTACATTAACACATCTAAAAAGATGTGTCTTACTGTGATTATACCAATTTTTAATATACTGGGCCAGAAATGAAGGATTTAGACTCACTACATTTTGTAGCCAGGATGTTATCAGACATTTTGGAAAACCTGATAAAAGTCCATAATATAAATACATTTTAGAGGGAATAAAAACAATGCCATCTTTTATCCCAAGGTGATATAAAAGTCCTTCACAGCAGCGTTTTGTTTTCTTTAACTTCTTCTGGCCTACAGTGCACCTGCAGCAACAAATGGGCACTGCATCCTTTGCACTAATATAAAAGCCTGTTCCCCTGTGTCACCATCTCTCTCTCACACACGCGAGCTGTGTGAACAGCTGAGGGCAGCAGCTGTTTGCTCGGCTGATACAGCAGACAGAGCCAGGATTAACCACTCCACAGTGGGCTGAAGTGTCCTTTCAGGGCCAGGGAGAGAGAGAAAAGCTCTGCTGAGGTGACCTCCTCTTTCATGTGACTTTGAAGAAAAAGGTCTGCTGTTAACCGGGCCTGACCCACAGCATTTGAATTTATTTTGAATAATTAAGTCAAGACGACTCAACCTGACCTTCAGTCCACCTCGTTTTTTTACCCCATGTGCTACCTCAACAGAACTCCCTCTGTGCCACCAGTCTTGGCACTTCACACAAAATGTTTGGAAAATTCCCATTTAATGCTCGTTTCAATTCCCTGAAGAGGATAAAGCAACCTCAAGGTCGGCCTCAGAGCATTGCCAAAGCTGTGCAAAACTCCATGTCATTTTTCATGTTCCTTCAGAAACATTTTTAAAATGATATTTTTTTTATCTTTAGGCACAGAGAAATAAATTAAAACCAAAAAAGTTGGCCACGGTGCTGATATTTTTACTGAACTGAGAGAAATGTTTCACAGCGGTTTCAAGTCGTATGGAGACAACAGACGGATATTTCCAGGCTGATTCAGTGGAATCTCTTAAGACCAGGCTTCACGTGGTGAAGACTTCACAAAAATGATAATAATAGCAACTGCGTGGGGTTGGGGGACTTCTGGCTTCCTCCTGTGAAAAAACTCCATCACTACAGCTGTAACATGTCACTGGACAGCGGAATTCCTAAAAAGCACCTTTTTAGATGTTTTGTTAACAGACTAATTTAAACGCAGTAGCTAATATTGAATCCTCCTGCCTGTTCTTTAGATAGTACTGGAAGACCTTTTGACCCCCCAGCTGTCCTCTATCCCCTTTGATGATCCATTCAAAAAGGATATTTTGAATATTACATTACCCATCTTACAGGAATCGCACTGTCGTCCCAAAAGACTCTATTTGCATTATGTCACACTATAGTGTGATTTGCAGGTGTCTGGTTGAATTATTTAAGAAGGGAATGTTTGTGACTTTTGGTCTCGGTTGACTAAAGCAGATTCTGAATTATCAGTGATTACACCAGTGACTAAAAGTAACTCCAGTAACTCGTGTTTTCTTTCTTCTCTTTTCAGCATGGAATAAACCTATTACTTGTTCCTTTGCAGACTATAAAGCATACTGAGTTGTCTAAGAAGTTATACTGACAGCAAAGTTTCCACTTCTACTGATCGGGGAAGTTTGTTTCTAAGATGAGTGGTGCGTTAATAGAACTTTACAAATGAAAAGCACGAAAACGTGCCGGAATGGAGCTAAAATCTAGGTAAAAGAGAGCACAGCCCAAACTGCACTTAGCAGATAAGGCCCGCTAAGCAGAGTGATGTAATGTTTTTTCATAGCTTCCATAAACATTCCAGTGCATGAATGACAATTGCCTAATCACATGTAGACTGCATTTCTCTCTCGAAAACCTCATAACTTGCACGCCTCCACGAAGACAAGTTGGAGGACTTGTCTCAGCCTGCCTTTGCACAGCTGTGCCGAACACCTCCCGATCACACAGTACACTCTCCGAGTCCTGCAGGTGAACCTCCACGCCTCGACACCTACAAGCCTGTAGCTTGTGCACCTCTTCACAAAGGAAATAAAACATCGCCATTTTAGAACCTCTAATGGAGAAAAAAGCAGGACACCCCAAAAAAAAAATGGCCCAAACACAGGAGGATGAGAAGTCTGGAACAAGGGAAACAGAGCACCACCCATTTCTTTTATTAGTGGTCACTGGAAATTCTGTATGTCACCTGACGGATAAGACTTCCATGAGAATGGGTTATAAAAAGGAAGCCGATCGGGGGTAATTTCACTCCTTTCCCCATGGTTTTCCCCCAGCATTTGAAACTCTGTGCCCTCCTGTGGTTTCACTCCACCAGACAACATGACATCCATCCATCTTCAACCTGCTGTATCCAACTCAGGGCCCTGGGGAAGCCTATCTTGGGCAAACAACGTGTGCCAAGCAGGGTATGCTCTGGATGGGGCGCCTGTCCATCACCGGGCACACCCAGCTTTAAACGGATATGCACATACTGGCACCAGGGCCCATTTTCCCTATTTCCGGGAGCACATGGAGGAAAACTGGGTGAACGTGGAGGTAACATTCCTCCCCTGCTCACACAGCACCCCAGAAAAACTGAACCCAGCACTGCGCGGCAGCAACGCCAACCTCTGTGCCACGGTGCTGCCCAACAATAATAATAATTAATATTTGCTTACACTTATATAGCGCTTTTCTGGACACTCCACTCAAAGCGCTTTACAGGTCATGGGGAATCCCACTACCGCCACCAGTGTGCAGCCCCCACCTGGATGATGCGACAGCAGCCATAGTGCACCAGAACGCTCGCTACACACCAGCTATCAGTGGGGAGGAGAACAGAGTAATGAAGCCAATTCATAGATGGGGATTATTAGGAGGCCATGAATGGTAAGGGCCAATGGGAAATTTGGCCAGGATAATTTGGCCCCCTGCTGGCCCCACTAACACCTCTTCCAGCAGCAACCTTAGTTTTTCCCAGGAGTCTCCCATCCAGGTACTGACCAGGCTCACACCTGCTGAGCTTCATTGGGCTGCCAGTTGTGAGTTGCAGGGTGATATGGTTTCACCACTGACCATAACACACTGTCTCTACATCCTGTGCAGTACAAGCAGTACTGTGTTATCTCAGTCTACTGAAATCATAGGTCAGCTTAATGACAGCAATAATTCCCCCAAATTAATCTAGAAGGGTGAACACGAAACGTGACATTCCCGGTCAGTCCCTCTGAGGCTGCCGCAGGGCTCCGCGCCTGTCAGCTCAGATGGGGGCTGACGAAGGAGCAACACAGAGGGCGGACAGAGAGTGCGACCCCGGTTCATCACACGTCTGCTTTAGCGGCATGTAGCCGCATTTAATTGACAATTATGCATGCGTGTGTACATCTCCACCAGAGAACTGCCGACAATAATCCCATCCTTTTAATTAGCATAACACAACACCCTTTAAAAAGAAAAAACAACAGCATTGATTATGCAGTTGGTGTGAAAATGCCGCAGGAAAAGGCAAATCAGACGGCTTCGTCCGGACAGGAGTTCAGAATACTAACAAGCTGATCAGAAATGCTTCTGAAAAAGAAGCCACAAAGTGGTTTTAAAAGTGGGTTTTAGATGAGCTCTTGCTCGGGACAAATTGATGGTTTATCTGTGGGATTATCATTCTTAATTGAAATCACTTTAAAAAGATCTTTTTTAAATGAAAGAGATGTAGTTTCATGCTGATGTAAAGGCTGCGCAAACGTACAGACCCGAAAAGAGACACTGAAAACACACAACCAAAACAAAGCACCCAGAAAAACTACAACTCAGTATTTTTGTAATACAGTTTGCACTGCTGATGATGCAGTAGACATTAATGGCTCTATTTTCAATATACTGGATTAGCAGAAAGAGTTATATATTTTACAAATATATTTATACATATATAAATGTACAAATATTATACATATATTTTGAAATATATGTTCAGAAAACAGAGAAAAGGCGAGAGAAGCATACTTATTATTAAACAAGTTGCTTTTAAATTAGACTCTCTCTTCACTGAGTGCATTTTATGGTTTTGGATATTCAATCGTAACTTAACCCACTTTATACTGATTGAATGATGCATTTCCCTTCACAGTATTGACAGCATTCATAGAATTCTTAATGGCTTCCAAGCTTTTACACAAAAGCTGGGCAGGGGCCGGTTTCATTATCAGCAGTTCCTCTGGTCCTCAGTCTCACACACTGACGCACACAAAACAAACTGGCTGGTTGCTCAAACCACTTCCCCCAGCCACAGACAAAGTTCCCCTGTCGTCACAGTGGGCTCTGAGGCACAGGGCGACACTCACAAGATGACTACATTTTTTATAGCCCTGCTAGTGAGGCAATACACCATTCCTCAGCACCACACTGCACTACTGAGATCCCTCAGTTTTCATCTGCTATTTGAAAACTGCCTGACTGCTTTCTTATCAAGAGACACCTATTTATTTTGGCAGGAGGGAACTGAGAGGCACTTGTGTCTCTTCCACAGCTGCAGGAGCTCATTATTGCATTCTTAGAAGTACATCGAGGAATAACAGATAAAAAGACAGAGTATATCTATAAACACTAACAGGTTCAACATATTTGTGTTATACTGAAGATGTCTGGACATGCCTGCTATAGTAGTAGCTAGAAAAAGCAAGAATTATGTGCCTGATAGCATGACTTTTATGTATGTCCTCTAACCTTGACGCCACATATCATGTAGAGGATTATCAAAATTAGAGGATTAGCAAACACCGTGGAAGTTCAAAAGGATCTAGATCAAATTCAAGACATCTGGCCGATGAAGTTTAATGCAAGTGCAGGATTTGACAATAAGACAGAAGACGCTTGTGAAATACTTGTTTATGTTAGCATCTATTTATGTCTTCTAGTCAATGTGGAGAAGGGAAGTCAAAAGTAAATAATACAGCTCAAGGGATGTGATATTGAAACTGTAAAAGGCACAAGAAAGGCCTCAATTTTGGTCACCACATTACTGAAAAATTAAATTAAGAAGATATTGCTACTTTGGAATCAGTCCAGAGAAGAGCAACCAGATACTTTACTGGGTTTAAAGCAACGTCCTACACTGAAAGGCTGAAGGAACTTAATCTTTGTAGTCTTGAATACAGAAGACTAGGAAAAGACCTGATACAAGTCTTATAAGCCTTCAAAGGTGTTGACACAGTCATGCAGAAGACTTCTTCACAATAAAACGTGCAATGCAAAGCACAAGAGAGGTGGAAGCTACAGTATGTGTTAAGTAAGTGCAATTAAAAGTGAGAACAAGGTTGTGGAAGTCTGGGACAAGCTACAGGTGGACAAGATCCTACTAACTGCCAAAACGACTAGATGGACTGAGTGGCCTCGTCTGATTCTTAACCTTTCCCACATTCAGTATCTTAAACCAATCACAGTGCTGCTTAATCAATCCACCGAGATGGTGCATCCACTGTCTTTGTAGCTTCTTGCAAACTTTTCACATTTGTGGAAGTACTGTCCTGACCTGTCCCGGCGGTTTTACCTTTAATTTTTCCTACCCCCCCTCTGGACCTGTGCTATCAGACGTTCATCTGCCACTGCCAATGGGACCACTTATCACACTGGCTGGTATTTCCCCGTTTCCTCTTCACCATCTTCCTCTGCCGTGAAAGGTGGACAAGAGGCAAACCAACCTAAATGACCACAATCCTCACCTTAACTCAGGGAGTATTCAGCTGGGCCATGTCATGGCCTGGAGCTAAGGAATCACTTTTTGAAACGGGCAAGGTCTTCGAAAAGTGAGCACGGCTTTGCCATTTAACTTAACTGCAACCTCTTAAGTCTTTCACACATTGCCCTGCAGGAGGCTGGCACCAGAGGTAAGCCTCTGGTTTAACACATAGAGCCCATGGGAGCAGTATGGCATTGTTGAAGATGGACTATTTCCTTAAAGGGACTTCATACAATGTCTCTCTACCACACCAGGAAATATATTGCAATTACTACACCTTGGCTTACTTAAGTCATCACCAGTTCTCTGGGACTATATATAAATACAGTCTCTCTGGGAAATATAGTAAATGAAAACTTTCTACATATTAATCTAAAGCCAGAGAAACTCCAGAAACTCCAGAGACTTGAAACATCAGTCCTTGTAAACAACAGCAATAACTGACAACAGAGTGGTTTGCCTCACAATAATGGGAAAATGTCACTTACTGCAGCCATTGGTTAACATTGCGCAGGTTTTAGCAAGTAAAACTTTTTAAACCAGGCTGACCTGGAGAAACTTTAGGACTCAAAGCGCGACAGGGCAGTAGATGTCAGAATGTAAAGAGAAACAGATTCTGCAGTGATTTCAGAAGATTTGCTAAACCACTGATGCACCACCCTGTACATAGCCGCTGGCTTAGTGATTGAAAAATGAAGTGGTATGGGCTGAACCCATACGGACAGGCAGAAAACCTATCCACAGAGCAGCCCTTTATTCGCACAACACTGCTGGCAAATCAAGTGTCTCAAACTGTCCATCTGTGGTAAACCATCGGTTTTTATCACCACTTACCTAGAACTTCATGCGTAAGAAGCAGGAGAGTTGGAGTTCAAATGACATCCCAAAAAGGTATACCAATGCTACACTTTAATGTTTTACCAAAGGAGACAAACACAGGATCTGATGTCTGTGTGTTTCCCTTTTCCACTTCCTCCTCAGAATATTTGGGAAGCCTGATCAGAGGCCAGTTCTGCTGTAGCATGGTTAAGGCAGTTTCTCGATTTACTCACTCTTAATTTGTGCATTTTTTAATGCACCTCG
Organism: Lepisosteus platostomus; assembly: GCF_059453375.1. Classification (NCBI taxonomy): domain Eukaryota; kingdom Metazoa; phylum Chordata; class Actinopteri; order Semionotiformes; family Lepisosteidae; genus Lepisosteus; species Lepisosteus platostomus. The sequence continues at coordinate 11,497,915 of NC_142611.1, forward strand.
AAAATACATAGAACTTCTTAATTTAGGACACTATTTGTTTTTCGCTTTAACATGTTTGGGTGCAGAATATTTCATCAACGTGCCAAAGTTCAGGTGTAAAAGTCCTTCATAAATCTGAAATGATTTACCACGCTACAATGCATCACACGTTTTGCACAGATAAATGAGCCGAGTACTGGACACCACCTAGCTGGGATGGTAGAGTTTACGTATCCAGTTCATATCTGAAGAAAGCTCCATAGCCAAAACGTTGTCTCTCTTTTCTTCTCCTTTCAGCATGGAATAAATCTTTACCTGTTCCTTTGCAGCCTACGCGTGCTGAAGCAGCTCCTTGCTTGCAATTCTAGTTACTTGGAAACAACAAACTAGTAGTCATTTCGGGACATTGGCTCTTTAAATCACATGTAGCTTAAAACCAGAGAAAAGGGCTAAACCTGATCCCATTAAAGCATCACTGTACTAATTTATCCCTTCAGTTTACAGGATGAAAGTTTTAAGCCTCAGGAAATGCAACCAATACCATTTATACAGTCGTGGTGAATGGAGTATTCAGGTACAGACAACAGTTTGCACTTGGGGTGTGAACTCATATCACTACTCCATACCAGGCAGAGGCTTGAACAGCGATTTCTTCAAAATAATTAAGCTTTATTCTACATACAGCTCAGCAAATCCACCTGTTCTCTCTACTTTCTCAACTGCTCATCACTTTCAAGTGCAATATATGCTGGGTTTAAAATTCAGAGCAAATTGCCCCTCCTTGTTTGTGACATTTCTTGTTAATATTTTATTAGACGATAGAGCACAAGTTCATTTCAAAATTTAGTAAAAAAAAAATGTTTCCTTCATGACATCTCAACCGAACTCTTTGCAAGTTTCCTAGAGTGACAATCAAGCCTGGGTGTGCCGCATCTCTTCATTGATTCCCGGCATTAATGTCACTCTCTCCTTCAGATACAAGTTTACAGCCCGTTCAAAATATTTACTGTTACATTCATGACATACTTCTTTGCTTTTCAGGCACAAACCGAAATCCTTACAAGGGCCAGTAAACATGATCTAAAATGGTAGCAAGCAACAAAAGCTGTGCGTGAAGCATAAAACATCTCAAAAATCATCTTTCAGCCACAGGCGTTTTTCGGTCTCCCTCCATTCCAACTCTGTAAACAGCCCATGTATCGCTGAGTACCCCCAGCTGTGTCTTAAACACTGTCGCCTTAGAGCGCCAATCTCTCACTCTTCCTTCCATCCCTGATCTTTGATCTTTCAGGCCACCTGCTTCTAGATCAAGGGGGTCAATGATTAGATCCATTAAGTCATCGTGGGTTGGGATGAGCTACCCTGTAGCTCTCCAAGGTCCGGGCAGGAGATCCCTGATTCAGAGCGAGAGAAGAACTTTCCACTGCCGACACTTCGATCCGAGGCCACTTGTGAGCTCCGCGCCTTACACCCAGCTGCAGATGCTGGGGAAGAACATGCAGGAATAACCAATTCAAACGCTGCTTCCTTCACTGTTGTCCCTGATCACAGACACGTGACATCGCAGAACATCCAGCGGCATGCTGGAGCAGACTTCTGGTCAAAACACGGTCTCTGCAAACACTGAAAACTCCCAGGTTATATTGAACCCCCCCCTTGGTCGAGCACGCAATTTTATTTTATTTGCAGGTGGAGGGTTTGTTAACATCAGGAAAATGCAGGATTAGAGTTTGAGAAGGAATACTGTAACAATAAAAGGCACTATTAATTAAAACTGCATCATGATTATCACAGATGTTGTCTCCTCTTGGTATTCCAACGGTACACATTCCCATGAAATGATAATGCATTGACAAAGGAATGCATTATCAGGACGCTGTTTATTCCTGTCAAAGTTCACAGCAACCACAAGCCTTTCCTGGAAACGCAGAGAGCAATACAGCACTACAACTGTAAGACACGAATCCAGTCCACTGCTGGTGGCACAGACACAGGGACGTTTAGGACTAACCGAGCCAGTATGTCTCTGGGAGGTGGAAGAAAACTAGTGCACACCACAAAAGCCCACACAAACACAAGAGCATGCAACTTCTATGGAGGAGGCAGTCTAGTTGAGAACTAAACCCAAGAGCTGTAAGACAACAACAACAACAACAACCCTCCCCCCCACCACAACTGCGCCACCCCGTCAGTCATTAACTACATAACTATGCAACACAAAATCATCTCAACGCAGCTTATTCAAGAATGGCCCGTTAAATTTAACTGGTTGTACAAAACTTCATATTCCAAATGGCACATACATTTCTTGAAATGCAACCTGCAATGCAAGGGTGACTACACGGTGACTTTCTCTGGTTTTTGAAAAGAGATAAATTTGTTCACCCTATGCTACGACATCACAAGGTTAGCATTTAAAAAAATTAATATAGTTTATTATAATCATGACATTTCTCAACAGGGCAGGTATTCAGGCGTTTCTCTCATGTCCAGTCATGTTCTGCTAAGGGTTGGGTGTTGCACTAAGGCAGCCTTACTTAAATAACTTCACAAATCACAAAGTTCCAAACACAGAAGATTCCCCAGAATAAAAAACAGATTTAGCTGTGATGAATTATAAGACTGTTCATCAGGATTAATTGGGCTAAAACACTAGGACACGTCAAAACTTCTTACACGCACGACTGTACAAGGAGTTGGTTTTTTTTTTTCCCAGGAATAAAGCCCTTCATATTATTTACATTTTAAAATCTTTTGGGTTTAGTACAAAATTCGTACCATTTCCCATTAAAAGCAAGAACAGAACTGACCAAACCTTAAGAGAAAACGGATCTATTTTTCCAAGCCTACGTCGTCTCTTGTGAGATGATCATCTTTAAATTTTTGAAAAGCTTATAAATTGCAGCACATTTTGTACTTAAAAGACCTTGAAGAAACTGTCAGTGGTCTGTGTCATGTCTTTTACACCATCACACACATGGTGCATTTATCCCACATAAGGAGCACGTCAGGATGTACCATCAGCTCGGTAAAACGAGAGTTCTAATGAAGAAATACAAGGTTCTGAATGGCAAAGACTTAGAAAACAGGCAGACAGACTACTAGGCTGCAGCAGAGAAGGACATTTAAAGCTCGGGGCAAATACGTAGTCGGTTGTGGGCTCAAATCTCAAACGGAACAATGCTCTTTCACTCTGAGAAAGTCTTTCACTTAGATCGCTCTAGTAAAAACTCAGCCATCTAAAATGTTGGGAAAAGTGCCACCAAGTGTAATTAACAACAAAAGTTCTTTGCTCTTTAGCCATGTCACTGCCGATCTCCCTATGGATGAACTCCGACTTCCATTAAAGGAGAAACTTCCATCAGCAGCTTTTCCCTGCCTCTTCATTCCTTTCTTGTGTCACATCCTGTTCCTGTGTGTACTTTGCGATTATCTGCTGTTGATCCTGCCACACTTGTTATTTGTAGTTCACAAGAATTATCTTCAGCGAAAGCCTGGCCCGCCAGAGTGAACGTTTGGGACAGCTCAGTGGAAATGTACCGGGACACACGGTGTGGAACAACTGTTGAAAAACCGTGCTAAATCTATAGAGGACAGTGAATGAGGAGACATGGGACAGCCACAGGTATTCTTCGAGATTCAAGCACTGTCTGTCTGTGCTTCTATTACTCAAAGTAAAGATTAGACAGTGAGGCATTTCTTCTAAAGGAGGTAACTAACAATGCTGCTAAAAAATTCTATAATAGTGCTTATTATAAGAGAAGATATATCCACGATGAAGTCACTTACTGAATTAAACAATTCTTTAAGGGTTTTCATCAAACACTGAGAGAAATGGCCTAATTGCCCATAAAGATTTCCGCATGAAAATCAGCTGGGGCGGGAGACAGAGAGGAAGAGCATAGAGCTGCACAATAAGACTTCATAATGCTGTAACTACAATAACAAACCCACAGCCCACACTCTGAACAGAAGGTAAAGTGGACCAAAATTGAACCCAGGACCCAGGAGCTGTAACACGGCAGCAGTAACTGGAACACTGCTGGCTGGTCTCACAGACTCCCCTTCCTATCAATTGGTCATAAGGGTGAGAACGAGACAGGAAGTGTAATAGAAAGGCATGGTGGTGCTGAGGTGGTCTGCTCAGGACATCAGTCAGTAAGTGTTCCAGAGAATTCAGGCAAATTACTGTGTGGACGTCTGTTTCCAAGAACTTAACAACATTGTTCTGAGTAAGATCACGACTCTTTATTCTGTTTTCAGTCTTTAAAAGTAAGTATTTTAGAATCGAAGAGATCATAAAAAGGATCAAACAGTGGAAGGGCCACAAAACCGAACAGAATGTGTGGAAGCTACAGTATATAGAGAATTCGGCAATAAAAAATGCATACTAAAAGGAAAAGCTAAGATCATACAGCATAGGCTTGTCAACTTCGCATCACTCACCCTTTTCAGATATTCGAAAATTGTACATGGGCAAGACATTTAAAAGCATCGTCGCCAAGTCTTTAGTCCTAGATAATGTCTTAAACACAGCTCTCTGCTAAGAAAACAGCCGGAATACCTGTGAATTCCCCAGCTGATGTAACGCACATTTACAAAATGTCCCAATCGAAATGGCCTCATTTTGGACAGATTAAAGTTCCACACTCCGCCATTTCCCCCCAGACATTTATTCCTTAAAAAAAGCCCCGTTCTGAAATTAGATGAACCGAGATGACTTCCACGAATCACGATTTCCAAGAACTCCGTGAACAAAAGTTGCAGCCTTTTTGAATTAAGGACTGTTCAATAACTATCACTTGATTCCTTATAGTGTTCTCGGGGGGAAAAAAAAATCTTTCCCTAGACAGTTAAGGCCTTTCCAAAGTTTAAAAGGCTCCTGGGTTTCAGCAGCTCTAAGTGAAGGGCCTGCAGAACTCCCTCAGTCTCAGATGAAGTTTAATCTCATCACATCTCCATGCCACTAGAATCAAGTGGATTGGCTGTGAATATCCCACACGCGCTGAGGGAGGTTCATATCAGGTAACAGGTAACATGACATGGCTGAGGAGCGGCACCCTGGTTTCATTTCCATGATAGCTGCACTTGAACAATGCTGGCGGACATTGGGCAGACTCCTTGCTTTACAGTAATGCTCACTGGCGCGGGCAGTCAGAAAGTCCTGGGACAATGAGGCAGGAGGTTCTCCATTGCAGACCTCTAGCCACGACTGTCCTGCAGGCAGCCCAGGTCACTACCCACATGCTCGGCTGTGCCATAATCTACCACCAGGGTTCGATTTACAGGCCAGCTTGATTTATAATGGGCGTTCTGTTCTCCGGCCATTCAGGACCCATGTAGTTGGTTCCTCGTCAGCTGGCAAATCACCCTATTAACAGTCAACAGCAACTCTATCGCCCTGCAACTCGACAGTGGTGACCCATCGCAGCTCAGCAGCTGTGAGCCTGGTCAGTACCTGGATGGGAGACCTCTTGGGAAAGCTAAGGTTGCTGCTGGAAGAGGTGTTAGTGAGACCAGTAGGGAGCGCTCACCCTGCGGTCTGTGAGGGTCCTAATGCCCCAGTATAGTGATGCAAACACTTTACTGCAGAGCCCTCGGATAAAATGTAAAAAGGAGGTTCTGACTCTCTGTGGTCATTAAAAATCCTAGGACGTTTCTTGAAAAGAGTAGGGGTGTTACCCCCCGTGTCCTGGTCAAATTTCTGTCCCAGCCTTTACCAGTCATGTCCTCCTAATAATCCCCATCTATGAATTGGCTTAAGCACTCTGCTCTCCTCCTCGCTATAGTGTGTGGTGAGTGTACTGGTGCACTCTGGCTGGTGGGGGCTACACATTGGTGGAGGGGAGTCCCCATTACCTGTAAAGAGCTTTGAGTGGAGTGTCCAGAAAAGTACTATAAGTCTAAGGAATTATTATTGATTATTATTAACTGTCAACAGCAGAAGAGCCAGAGTCCTGAAGATTCCCTGCTTACCTTTACCTCCCATTGTTCTCTACAGAATGTCACATAATACTTCATAATAATAATAATAATAATTCATAATAATGCCAATTTTAGGCAACAAGATTGTCTGCACATCAGGACTTCTTCTGTCCTGTGCCAGTTCTTACAACTCGCAGTCCTGTGTTTCAGCCAAACAGGAGACATATTACTTGTCTTCAGAAACCAAATTTACACATTTCCTGGACAGCATCATTTAATGTGCATTTTAACAGTAAAATACAAATTTTTCCTTTTTTCCTTTTTGCATAGTTCCCTTAGCGAGGTTTTCCCAGCATAGTAAATACACATTCAGAACTGGCTCTTCTATTAACTGGCTTGTGAATTCCCCCAACACATCACCGTAGATGTGACCTTACTTGAACAGAAAATACCGCTGACAACTCCCCCGACAGCACAACACATTCAAACTTTCCAGATTTATACCAGGGCCTCTTTTTAATCTCCCCCTAACCGTCTAAAATAAACAAAGAATGACAATCTCACAAGTTATCTTGGGAAAGCAAAAGCTCTTTTCAGTTCTTTTTTTTTTTGTTTGTTTAACTGAACGAGTGCAGTCCAGGACAACCGTTAAAAGAAAGTTGTTGTGTTTTTTTACCTCCTGTTCCGAGTGGGAGGGCACGTTGGAAAAGCACGGCACAGTGTTCAATGAAACCTTACCTTAGCCACCCAGCTGAACAATGGTGCCATTTCCCAGCCCCGGCGAAATTTGAGTTCCCTCCGTTCGGCGTTGTGCTCCAGATTGCCCTCACCGTCTCTCCTACGCCTAACTTCTCCTTTAAAAAAAATCCCCTCTGGCCCCTTCTAGGCAGAAGCCATGCAGGAGGACGGGGGAAGTTTCCTTTCTTCAGAAACTAAGTGAAACGCAGGGAGCCCCATCCACCCAGGCAGCATGCTCACTTTACAGGCTCTCACGGCGGCTATGATGTCATCAGCTCCCTCTTCCCAGCCTCCTCCTGCCCCCTAGTTTCACAGCCTCGGCCTCTCTCACTGGAGCTCAGAGGAGAAAAAATGCGAGAGCTTAATAACATTGCCCTCCCACTCTGGGGAAAAAAAAACCCAACACACACACACACACCCAACTCAACAGTGCTACACAGCGGATGGCACAGGAAGCTTGCGACACACTGCTGGTTCTCAGCCGTGTATTAAAGAGAGACGTGCTGGCATTAATTAAAATCAGGATAATGAGGTAACGCTAGCCTGTTGGTAAAGGAGTACAAGCATTCCAGCTGAGCTTCGGATAAAGGTCGTGCAGATGAACCAGCCAAGCAGACTCACGGGAATCTGGCCACAGGACAACTTTAAGACTTTGTATCACAGAAGGATCTTTTTCTTTAAAGTTGCAGTCCTTGTGGGTGCAAATGGTTTTGCACGGCTCAGCAGAGACGCTAAGTAAGTTGTGCAAGGCATTGTCTCAGCAGTTAGATTGAAGGCGTCTCCTGCATAACTCATCCTGCATCTGTGCACCTCTGTGAAGCTCGGTGCACTGGATTTTTGCTGCTTCCTGGAGTGTTTTAGAACACTCTGCTAGGTGCTGCGCACTGTGCTGCAAAACTACAGTTACCTACAAGCTTAACCCATTCTTTTACAGTGAATGCAGTGCGAATGGCCATCCATGATGATGACAAAATGAGAAAATCAGAATATTACATTTCCCCCCCATCTTACATTCCAAAAAGTATCTCACAACTGCTTTAAATCTAAAGCCGGAAGAAGATGAGTAGAAGACAAGGTTAGGGTAATGCCCACCACTATTCAGCAGTACAGATTAGCCTGGGACCAGCAGAAAGGTCGTTTTCATTAAATCGTCACCAGCCCCTGAACCGAAGTGCGCAGGTTCTCAGAAGGAGCTCCTGGAAATAACCAGTTCTGAATCACACCACTCTGTAAATGGACTTTTTCTCCACTGTGTCTGTACCACAGACAGTGGGAGCAGCTCATTGAGCCCGTTCCCCAATCCCGTCAAAGCTGGGCAGACTTATCGCACAGCAATTATAACAAACTGAAATGATACAACATGAAAGGCGCCACATACATCAAAGACCACATTAGCTAGATCTGTAGGAGATACAGATGTGACTATGTTTTGTAGCTAGCATGTAACCAAGTATACAAAAACATGAATCTTTCGTATCACCTTTGTCTGGGGGGTGGCAGGACTTGCTTTATTTGTAAATGAATGGGTTTATGAACATTATTACTTTAAGTTTTTGGTAATGCCTTTTCATAGACCTCAAGCAGATAAGCAGCCCAATACACAGTACATGAATTAGAACCATAATCTCTACGCAGTTTGCCTACAGAAGAAAATGGAGCCCAAAATCGACCATAATCCTAGCAAAAAATATTTCACCACAATCAAAAGCAGAGTATTATCTTGCACCATACAGTTAGGGAGGTAAATACTAGCACCCTGTGTCTTCAATTCACTAACTCGCTTACTAGGATGAGGTAATGGTCAATAAATTCAGAGGCATCAGTGAAAAAAAAGCAGAACTTAAACAGTTAACACTTAAATTAGCAAAGAAACTTTTTTCCAGATGCAACATGTCAATATTTATCAATGCAAATGGACATGTCATGTGTTATTTTAAGAGTCAGTAACGGCGAGTACAATTTGTATTCTCTTCAATGTAGTTCTGAGGGCTTCACGTGTAGTTTTAAGTACATAAGTAGACCCTTCAAAAAGAGCTAGAATGGTCAGTTCAGGACATTGATGTCACCGGCGATATCTGCCACTGGATTTCTGTTGACCTCCACAAGCACTTCATGGCAAATTTAAAGTGCAGAGAGTGGAGGACTCACTGGGATAAAATCAAGGGGAAAATGTCATCAGCTGACTGGCCATTTCTTTAAATAGCAAGAAAATGACTCTGCATCACAGAACAAAAAAGTTGGACAATTTTTTTTCCGAGCCGGGAACTTGCTATTTGACAGAGAACGAAGTCATTGTAACACAAACAAAAGTACACTAAATCTTCATTTATTCAGCATTATTCTGCGTTTACTGCACTTACTATATTCTTGTTGCGGTACAAAAAGTTCAAAGGTTACTTTCTTGGAAGTGGTCACATGGGACATGTGACTCCTCTAACACACACCAAGAGTTAACCACAAGTCTTCCTTACATTAGGTCAAAGTTTAAGTGACTCTGAGATGAGACAACATATTATTTATGTGCTAAGCCAGTTCACAATGTTATCACATCCCGAGAGTGATTCACTCCCTTTCGATATCTATTGTTTCGTCAGGCAACACTGCACAGTTAAGGGCTCTACTTAGAAATGAAGGTCAAGGACAAATATTCTAAAAGAGAAGTTGTCTGCATGCTTGCGAAAGGACAAAAGCCCTTTAAAAGCAAACCAAAAACACACACAGCTAATGTCCTGCGTTCACCAACATCACAAGAGGTACAAAGGCAGGGCCAGTGCTGTACTTTTTAATATCTAAGCAAAGCACTAACTGAAATATATTTAAAAAACATGACTAAACACTCAGAGAATCATTCCTTATTCAAATTAAAGTCATACACAGAAAAGAGGAAGGGACAGAAAACGCACCAGTCTACAAAGCAGTTAATGAATGCTTTGCTTTAAGCAATCCTATTGTCCGTTTATAAAGCATGCCTTTACTAAATACCAAAGAAGCTCAAAACAGTGGGTTGTTGAAGAAGACTGTTTACACAATTACCCCTTAAACTTCCAACACATGATTCTAATGTTGACGTTGTGAAGTAATGGGCTCTCGGGGCATTTCTGAATTAAATGAGAGGGTTGTACCCGACCACAGGATCAGATGACAACATTATCAAAAGCCAGTATCTGCCACATTCTTTTTTTTCCCCGCTATCAAAGAATGTAGCGCAAGCTGACTAGACTTTGTCATTTAAATGGGGGGGCTCACAGATGTCATTCTTAAAGGACAGATCAGAGCTTTAAATATCAGGCCTTTCAACACACGACCTCAGGGCAGTATTGACCAGTCCTGGGCTTCTGAACAGTTTCTCAGGGAGGGGAGCAACTCTTGAACGTCCATTAGTTCCCACTGCAAGACTTCGATCCAGCCAGTGACCATTCAACTCACTGACCCATACTGAACGCAGCCTGTTAACGAAGCCCACTGAACTATCAAACTGAATAAAAGACTAGCCTAGACCTCCGATTGAGAGCCCCCCGCACAGTAAACTAACTGCTTTAGAAACTGAATCTGATTCACGTGCTAGAATCTTTCTAATGTACATCATCAACTTTCCTGCAAACACCCGTTTCACAAAGTATCGTTTAAAAATCAATCTGGCAGAGAAAGCTGCAGTGAAGTGGGTACAATTCTGCTCTCCTGGAGCAGGACGAAGGAATCTGTCACCTCCTCTTACACATAATCCCACAGTACACCTGGGATAACGCACTTATATCTACTGAGGGGCTTGAGGCATGCGTGCCTCCATGTTCTACTATCCCGGGTTCGAGTGGGGAGCTGCAGAGAAACTTAACAGAAGCGAATTCCAACCCGAAGGGAGGATAACTGTCAGACATGTCTTTTATTCTCCTCTCCCCCTACCGGTGCTTCACAATTCTGCAACCTTGCTCTTTCCCTCTTGCCTGGAGGCCAAAACCTCACCTTTTGTTTCCTTTCCACGTGGAATTTACCTCTGCTTGTTCCCCTATATCCCGCACGACGTATAATAATAACACACAACAGATCAAGATGCTCGCCAACGCTGAACTTCGGGATACATATCGAGCGTTCCAATTCGCTTTCGCAACACAAACATCAAGTGAAAAAGGAGCTATACATTTGAATTTCAACTTCAACATAGTGGTTTGCCCGTCGTTCAGCGGTGAATTCTAGAACAGTGGCCTTCACAGTGCAATGGCTCTCCCACCTGACACCCTGCAGTCACTTCTCACACAGCCCTTGCAAAGGCTAACTTGCCTCACTGGATTCGGGTCCTACAGATGGCGACACCAGCTTAAATTATCCTAGAAGTGGAGGATATTTACACAGACGGCACTTAAAAAGCTAAAGTACACTTCTCCAGTTTAAGCAAGCGGTTTCACTCCACATTTCACATTTCTTATTTTAACAATGATGAGCTTCAGGTGTACGGCATTAAGCCCCCCCAAAAAAACTACTACACTACCATCATAGCAATGTCCACATTTACTTAACAAGGGCACAGAGGGATACTGAGTAAAATGAGAAATGGACATTCTTTTCCCATCAGAAAAGAAAGTTTCCATCTTTCACTGGATGGAGTTTAATAATTAATGGTGAACGAGTCCATACTTGCCCAGTTAACTTCTATGGACCTTAACTTCTAAGGATGGCTTCTATGTCTTTTATAAAAGCCATTTTTACACCCGTAGGCAAGGCCACTATTAAAAAGTCAACAAAAATAAGAATTATGCCACTGGGTAAAACTGACTTCTCCAATTTCAGTACCTGTTTCTCAGTTCACAATAAGCACTTCATTAGAGCCAATATTCCCTCAGTATAGAAACTGTTAGTATGATGATAGAGATAACAGCAATGATTGCAGGACAGTAATTGTTAAATAAAGCAGACAAGCGTTAGTAAATGTGGAACTTGATTATGCATAGTCAATCTGAACTATGTAAAAAACAGAATTTAACCCTGTGCAATGAAATCTGGAACAAACTGACAGTGTATTCACCCCCTCCTACAGCTACAGCCTAGCTTTGAGGGAATAAACATTCTAGTATGCTAATATAACAGGTTTGGATAATGTCCATAAACATTTTGAGTGCAGAGAAATGTGATCAAATGTCTTTAAAAAAAGGTTTTCCGCTATCCAGAGCTGACCTAAAAACGTTCTTTAAATTCAATTCAATTTTCCCATTCAAAGGGCTTTATTGGCATGACCGATTAGTTACAGAATAGCCAAGGCAATAAAAAAAAATACGAAGCAGTTGTTTTGAGACGAAAAGTAAAACAATGCCAATCACAGTTGGAAAGGACAAAATCATTTCTAATATTTAAGGAGCATAACGTAAAATCAAAGTACAGTACTTGACATATGTTCATAAATGTCACCAAATTCTTACTCTCTGATCCCCTTATCGGGACAGTTAAATAAATGTTGCTCAGCAATACAATAATCAACACTTGGATAAAATGACGATGTGGGCTCAGTTCGCACAATACAACTGAATTCGTCTTTGCACCTGCATATTGTTGAAGCCCAACAATATCACACGTATTGCGTAAAAAAATCCAGAAAACAGACAGGTTTACAGTTTGACAAAGTGTAAGACTGGATAGAAATGCACTTGTTATTACAAACAGCCTAAACCCCCGCCACATCGTTTAATTTCCTTCTGTGGTAGTTTGGGTTTTATATATTAATGGCAACAATTCCGCAGTCATTAACTAAATGGAAGATTTCCAACACTAAAATCCCTCGTTCAGCTGGAACCGACGTCCTGTTGGATTTACATCCTATCAGTTCCATATAATAAGCAGTTTAAACTTTTCAAACGCCAGTGCAATTCACAATGTTTAAGCTGTAAAAAAAAGCACTCACGACACTGGTCTCTTCTTTTCTGACATCTCGTTTCAGAAGCTTCAATTTCTGTAGTCTTGCTTTCATCGCCCGGCCTTCGGACGTGTGGTGTAGGATATCAACATTTACAAAGCATTCAAGAATTATAGTACTAATTCAGGCGATCTTCCGCAAACTTGTATCGCTTTCTTGCTTCTCGACCAGCCCACGAACAGTGATAAAGCAATCCAATGAGTTCGGGATAAAGAGAGGCAGACTTTTGACCCTAGGATCCGCTCCACGGAACAGCTCACTGGAGCTCAGACACTTTCGTTTGAGATTGTATCGGGATTTGGGTAAACAAGACTTCGTGGTTATCTGGGGAAATGGTTCCCCATTCTCTTCGCCGACTGAAGTGGTGCCACTAAAATTCCAACACACGTTTTATTCATTCCAAATCCATAAAGCTGGACAGCTTGCTTATAAATGTGTTTTATATGCCGTATGTTTCGTTAAAATTAAGCATCTTGATGTCTGAGGTTTTCACTTAATGAACAATTTGAAAGGGGTTTCACAAAAAATCCCATACAAGGTGCGTAAACAATATGGTGAATGCATTTCCAATGTCTTCTTAAAAATTCCCTCGAGCATTCATAGGATATGTATCGCAGTTTTATTTTTCTGTATTCTAGTCAAAGTGAAATGCAGTGCGTCACGAATATCCTGAAGGATCACTTAAATGTCGATTCGAGTTAACGACCAAAAATACTGCATCGGGGAAAATGTTCACTCTTCGTCACAGCTTTGATTAGAAAAATAAGGGGCGCTTTGTCAACACTTCTGAATAGGAAAAAAAAGACAGCAACCGAATACAACGCTTTAAGATAAATCTGTTTAGGGCTTGATCGTCTTCCCCTACAAACAGCTTGTAACAACTACAGTAAGGAGATCAGCTGATGCCACCTAGCGGAGACTACGATTTAACTGCAAATATTAGACGGCGTTCTCACTGAAAAGTTAAATATCCATCAACGCTGAAAATACGTCTGAATTTGACGGCAGGTTTACCAGAACAGTCTACCGCATCTGTGATTTTGTTGTTCATAACAGCATGACACTAACCGAAAAGACTAGGCGCTTTCCAAATCGGGGTCATTTTTAAAGTTTATTGTTGACATTAGCAGGTCACCAGAGCACTTCGTCTGAAATAGTAATAGTAAAGGGAAACACGTAGAGAGACCCTTAGAGGCTGCAATGAAAGTGCAAGTATAATTGCTTCAATATCATTTCTCAATTGCTTATCACGATTTCCCTCCTGGATAAAGTTACAAAAAGGGTTGTATAAAGGTCACTGACACATTCATTTTCAAATGTTACAAAAATCACTTTTTGCCACAGCACACCAGCCCACCCTTGGTCCCACAAATAATCAATACTGCTCCTCCGGCACAGAGTCGGGGTTCTCCTTTGATTCCGAGTCAGAGGGGACAGCTCCTATCCCTGTTGTTTGAAGCCTGCAGGGTAACGACATCAGCGGAGACCGACGCAGCCTTGTCCGTGCTCCTTTTGATGCCACAAGATGAAACAACAGAGACGACACTTGACAGGAAAAGAAATGTGACTAATACAGGTGACATTTTTACAGAGATTATAGCCATATTCCCGTTCCTACAATGCACCCCTTCAAACGGTCTCTCCAGTCATAGACACTGTGAAAGGTGTTATGAAGGCACAGCAGCTACAGCCATGCATAAGAGGCACATTTCAAAACACAACAGTGTCAGAATTTCCTATGGAACCGAACACAGTCATCATCTTAACAAAATGTGCAAGTCTGCTCTTGAATTCAGTGAAACACAATACTGATATTATTGAATTGCACTTTGAAGTATTAAACTTTAAAAGGCAGTTCATACTGTTTGCCGTTTCATCCCCTTCTTTATGTATATATACTGTACTTGTATTCTCAACGAATGCCTTTATGGATTCCAGAAGATTGTCCGTTTTTTTAAAAAATAATTCAGGTAAAACCTCTTGAGATTCAGTTTGGAGAAAGTAAGGGGCTGGTGCACAAGACAGGTGTGTTAGAATTAAATGAAAAATCCGTGCATGTCTTTGTCTTCTCCTTATGATGATGGTTAAGACTGCCCTAAACATATCTGGGTCAAATGTCATGGGGTCAAAGGTTATGTTGTGCTCTGTCTCCTAGCTTATGAATTTGCCCGGTAAAGCCATTAGCTGGCAAAAACATTATATTGCACTCAACAGTGTATAATCAAAATCTGAGCTTTGATTGCTTGGGCTTGAGATGCAAATGATCTTGGAAGAATAATGCATATAAGAAATGAATAAACAGCTACAGTGGACATATTACCCAGATATGCTGCTCAAGTTTGGTCCCTGTGATCTTTCCAGAAAGTATGGGATGAAAACCTTGGGTTAGTAAGCTCTGAACAGCCACAGGAGTAAAATACAGCTTTTCCACCTATGTTCATAAATAAACTGCTCTGGAAAAGGTGGGAAAAAAAATAGGCAGACAATTGGTTCCCAAAACTAAGTCTGTGAACCACCCGTGGGCTTGACACTGAATGTCTGACAGTTGTAGTATTGGTCAGCTCACAAGAGCTCACATTAGGGCTTAAGAAATGTCATTCTCTAAAAAGTAAGCCACAGGTTATTTTAAGCTTCTTGCTTTTGTTGCAAAGGTGAACAAAAAGCCTGGGCTAGTTATCTGTGCGATTATCTAAAAACCTCACCCTCGCTGTTGAAGTAAACATTTATTTGTATTTCAGCTCCTTTTGTTTTGCTAGCATGCTTCCTAACAGAAAACCCCCAGGGAATTAAAGCTCTTTCTGAAGTGTCAAAGTTTTCACATTTAGTTTGTAGCTGCTGGAATAATTGATGAAGGGGATTCCAATGATAAAGGGTCTGTTCTCTCCAAGGAGGCCTGATGACGCCATGCACTACTCTAATTGTTACCTCACACAACCGAGATGGAGTGACTTCCTCACAAATACTGCAGGCTTCCTCTGTTACGCTCTCTACCCATGGAAATCCATTCCAGTTGACATTATAAATGCTTACACTCCAGACTGAGTTTATTCCAAACGGAAAGCTTATCTTTTAGAGTGTTTTATGCCACTGCAATGTAACACATTCATAAGCTCCACCATCTTGTTTTCAGTTCTGTACAATGTTCTGGAATACTTGACATCATGGATGTCACAGACAGCAAAGACAAATGTATTCAATATCACCATTGACTTTTAAAACCATGCTGGTGCTGAAACTAGTAACCTCCTCACTAACAACTCATTATTGGGCTTAGAAACATTCCTTTTTCCCTGTTGCTACAGTAGTTCTCCGTTTCACGCATTGATCTATCAAACAGGCCTGCCAGCTGCCTTCGCTGTTAAAACCCTGACCTAGTTGTGAAGTCAGAAAGTACAGGACTAAACATATCGAGCTGCAGCCTGTCTTACAGTAGTCGTGTAAAATCCTGGGTTCGATATAGGGTTTCTGACATTCATGTAAAGGAAAACAGAGCTTTCACTGGCCGATTATCAAACTTTATTGATAAAAACAAAACAAAACTAGCAGACCAAGCAAGAGGAAAAAAAAGGATAATGGACACAGCGCGAGCCTGCATTCTCTCCTCAACCGTCCACACCACAGATTAAATAAAACTTCACTCGCACCACACACAAAACACTGCACATGTTAACCCAAATATGTCTCACAGTAGATATGGCCGCCCACGAGGTAGGTTCTGCTCCTGCAGCGCTCTGGCTGCATCTCAGAAGACCGGGAAAGCCATGAGGATCCCAGCAGGGCCTGGGACAGGGGATCAGCAGCGCCAAGCATGAGGGAAGTCAAGGTATGCGTGCGTGTGACCTGTCCTGTCCTCATTCATCATCGAGCACCATGGAGCAAGCAGAGTTCCACACGCTGTGCAGAGCCCACTTTGTCCCTGGTCTGGATTCTGTTTAGACTATACTGTTCATTTGCTGCCAAACAAATCAACCCAGTGGAACGTGCTGTAGAATACTACTTCTACTTAACTGTAGAATAAAGTGTTGAGAAAATAAGTACATTCACTTTGAAAGGAAATCAAAACATTTCCATATCTGGATATGGAATTGAAGCATCTCAGATCACTCTCTGACAGAACAAAAGCTCTCTGCCAGGGTACATAAGAGACCAGTGTTACCCGGTTATTGTCCTGAAGGAGAATGCAGAGTTAAAGACCAGGATTTCTTTTCTACTGTAGGAAACAGGGACGACACAGAACCTGGCCTTATACTTTGACTAGAAAGAACACAGGGTGAAACCCAACAACAAAAACGCCACACTGCAATTAACATACTGCCATTAACCAGCCTGTTCTAATTCACACAATTGTTATTTATTATTTATAAACAATTACATATTCTGAGTTATTTAAGACCTGAGGGGGAATAGTCAATATATCAAATGAGATGAAATCGGTTTGCTTTGAGGCATGGTTATGGACGTCTGTTTCTGTAATTGCGGTTTTTAAGCAAATATCATGGAATGACCAACTTCTTCGTTTGGTTTTGTAGACAGTTATGTGCAGACATCACACAAATGTAGGCACAAGTAAGCTTCCTTCCTTTGTTTCCGAATCTCATTCACTGACTCATTTGAAGTTATGGTAAATGATAATGACAATGACTGTCAAAATACCACAGGAAGCCATCGCCTGGGCAACCAGGCAGTATTTCCTGTTGAAGAATTTGTTTAAAACCCATAAAGAAAACCTTGGCCATTATATCGACTGTTTCTGAGGTGATGCCTGAGTCACCTACACAGATGGCTTCTGCAATGGCAATAGAGAATTCCAAATGCCTTAAGCCCTAACAGACCGTTTTTATTCATCACAAACGTATACAGGACCAAAACATTACAGAAAGGATTACAAGTTTGGAACCTAGTATTGTCTTGCACCAATACTCACAGTACTGAAACGAATAGGACCCCTGCATCACACAAAACAGTGGGCTCCCACTTTCCAGAAATGAGGGCCACATAAGCCTAGATAAAACTAAAAGCACCAAATCAGCAGACGCTCATGGATATGGAATTAATTTATTGACCTGCCAATGTTTCAAAATGTAACCTTCCTATTGGGGAAAAACAGAAACTTTAATAAATACCCTTCTGGATTTTGTATTAATCAAAACCTCTTATCAAGCCAGAAGTTAAGTGAAAGATCTCAACTTTAGGAGGCTCTTCTCTTAAACATTTCACAGTGCACCATCCCTTTTTTTTTTTAACTCATCATGTCTGAATATTTTACCCATCTAAGCATGGGAAATCCTGTTTGTACACAGAAAGAAAAATTCAGAGCATCACATTCAGGTTTGTGTTGCCTATTTCTTGGTGTACACCTTTTTGTTAAGCCTTAGCATGTGTACATTATTCTATTAAATATTACTGGGTTTTTTTTGCTATGGTAACGTTCCATTTCGTGTGGCTGTGCTGCTCGTCTGCCCAATCAAACCACTGAAGCAGGAGCCCCCGAAAGGTCTGTCAGTCCAACAAATCAAAATGTGATCAGAACGAGTGTCTTACTTAACTGCAAACACGTCCTCGAACCATCTACACTACACTGCATTGTATGCACAAATTTCAACATCTTTTAAAACAGACCAAAAAGTCAAGAGTCCTTAAGTAGAAAAACATGCACGTTTAGGTAATGCACATAAAACACCAGTGATGACATACCCTCCAAAAAAAAGATCAGTCAAAACCGATCAATCAGAAATCACCGTTGCGGTGCCCCCACTAATCAATTCGGCAATGAAGTGAACTGTAGAGGCTGCAAACAGAACACCGCCTGCACCGGATTTATTATTAGCATTATTATTAGGAAAACAGTCCAGCAGAGGGTGAGATGCTGCACAGGACTATTAAAAGCTCATTTGGACAGCTGACCAACAGCTGTGTTCTCCTTGGCATTGCCATCCCCATACTCTGTCTTACAAAAATAAATCAGTCAGCCCCGCATCGCTGCACATCGCCCTCTCACTAAATCTCAAAACAAATACTTATGAGGTCACTAGCCTTCCACCAAGCTTTTTATAGCCCCTCTCCAAGGACCGGCTGGGCACTAACCTTCTCCATGGCTCCTGCTTCAATGCAGGATCTACCCCTCATTTCCCCCACCCCGCTGAGCTTTGACCTTTTCTTTGAAGTCAGCTCTGCAGTGGGGACCTGGAGCACTCTCAGCTCTCTCTTCAGTCTTTCTGGAAGGTTCTGATCCCTAGAAACCCTGAGCCGACAGCCAACATCGCCAACTTGAAAGCCAAAGACACCACGACACAAATATATTCAGTACACGCAGATTGAGGATAAAAACATTCCCAGCATACGCCTTGGACACATTTAGCAAAATTTTGTTTTTTAAAAAAAAAATCATATTTTAAAAATGCATACACATATATTTAATTATGCATGTGCCAAATGAACCATTAGATGCATTTTAATGTTTAATGGATGTTCATGTAACCAAATTTAAAATACAGATACACTTCACATTTATTAACTGTTACTATGCAAATGTTTCAAGCTGAGTAAAGAGATTAGGGGTCTGTTAAACACAAGTGTACAGAGGTCAGATATTAGAAGGCACATTGTTTTGCACAAAGAGCTGTGGGTGTTTGGAACAACCTACCCCAAACAGGTTTTTGACCGTGATAATTCAAGAAACAGCTCTTCTGAACCAAGTTATCTCATCTGCAGGTTTTGGATAGATGGGTCTGTGAAGGACCTACATGTCTTTAAATCACTTGCTGTATCTAGAGCAAGAAGAGAATACCCAAAACACCTCAACACACACCAGCCATATTCTATATCACGTTATGCGGGCTAAGCACCATCTTTTAATTTAATTTTTTTTCATTTCGATACTATCTTACTTCATCTTATCCCCATTCTCATCCCACTGACAGGTGAATCAGGACGCTCTTGAACCTGTACCATCAACTCTCATCTCTCCAAAAAAATCCTTGAACAAGCCCATTTTTTTTTTTGTCTCCTGGGACTGCAGCTTTCCCTCACGATGACAGTAATTCACACGTCAGGTCACACACGCACGGCGAAATCCGTTTGCCCGACTGAAAGCTGATGAGCCTTGCCTCGCTGGTTTCTCATTTTCTCAGTACTGCTCCAGAATCCTGGTCAGGGAGGCAGAAATCTACGCCTTATCAGAGTGGAGTGCAGTACAGCTGAAGCACAGCACAGCAAACTCGATCGTGAGGAAAACAGGAAAGTGCGCAGTAGCCGCGTTGTTGTGATTTGAATGCTGCAGTCTGCAAAACAGATCGGGTAAAAATGTTTGAACGAGGAAAAAAAGAAGTAAAATAACACCCTACGATCTTCGAACTTCCATTCCAACCAAGTTCTTAGTCGCTTAATTGAAATACTTCTCGTCTTGTGAAGACCAGGTCAACAAGATCTTTAGCTATGTGTTGAATACACCTGTATTTTAAGACTGAGGATCTCCGAGGCCCGAATTAGGGAACACTGTACCGCTGGACCCTGCTGGGTGACGCACAGTGCCATCTCACAGCAGGGATGTGTACACGAGCTGCCTTGCGGAGTGGGCAGGCGAGGTGCGGCGCGTCAGGCCCTACCTTGGCTTGATCAGCACAGCGGAAGACGTAGCAGGTGGTCCTCTGCTCTCGGAGGCCAGGGGCCGCCTCCCGGATCAGGCAGGCGAAGTAGCTGGGATCGTGGCTGTTGTGGATGAGCCTGCACACGTGCTGGGGCCGGTGCTCGAAGACCACGCTATAGCGCAAGGGGTCCCACTGCTGGCCGTGGCCGGTGTCCAGGACGCAGCGGATGGAGGCCGGGGAGACGTGGAGGGCGACCTGCTCGCGGGCGCCGAGGCGTCGGATCTCGGCCACGATCCAGGGGAGCATGGGCAGGGTGGTGAGGGCGTGCACGGGCAGAAAGCCCACCATCTGGAGACTGTACTGCACCCGGCCCTCATGAGGGCCAAACAGCTCGTCGCCCCTCCTCTGCTTCACTTCAAAACACAGCCCACCCGTGTCCTCCATGTCCCGGAGCCGCTGCCTGGACATCACAGAAACACGGAACCCGTCACTGACCGCCCGTGACGAGGAGAGACCGGCGACCACCGTGAGGCACAGAGCACACACGAGCAAACCTGCCCAAAGAGAAAACGAACACTGGCATTTCTCTAGCTCCGTCAGCCTACAACCTCCACATGCAAGATTGTGTAGTACAGGTTATTTTTTTTGGTGAAAGCGTGCGTCTGTCTGCGCGCAGATGTCCACACCCGTCTGCATCTGATATCTTGGCCCCCTGCATCTCACAGGGCCTGATGCAGGCTCCTAAAGAGGGCTGGTGTGCATGTTGTTGCGCAAAAGGGTTGTTGGAGAATGGAACAAGCTTTCCTATTATGTTGTCAGAGCCGATACCTGGCTTCGCTTTAGGAATATCCTCAGATCAGTTCCGATTGACTGGCAATTAAACAAGCTACACGGACTGAGTGACCTCCTCTTCTTTGTACCTGTTCTGGAATGACTTCTGATTGAACTGAACAACGGTCACTGTTTCTCCATGGCTGAACAGGATGCTCCCACTCTTTTTATTCCCCCCAAAAACAAGTGCATGGACTTATTTTCTCCCCAGAGTAGGTTAGCGTTTCACCTATCCATGTAACAGCTTGCTTTTACTAGGCCAGGAGAAACCGAAACCCGCAATCAATCACCCAATCCATAAATCAAGCAGTCTGCTGGGAGCAGAGCAATGGCTGGCATAGGTTTGTGCTGCAAGCTAAACGATACTCACTGTTTAACTGCAAGCACTCTCTTACAGCAATCTCTTATGGAAAACAGGGAATAGTATTACTGTTTTCTCCCCGAGTTAAGTCAATTGAAAACACATTCTCATTTTTACCGTGATTACAGTACCTCAATACCCTTTTAAAAAGGCAGGGTGTTTACTGGATTTATATTTGGCAGTCTCCTCTGGGATCTGAACCCACAGCCCACAGTCAGGTTTGCTAACCATTATCTACACTGCTACCGTATCAGTGCAATACAGCTGAAGCACGGCACAGGAAAGTGCAGTTGCACCGTCGTGAAAGCAAGGCAGGCAGGTAATGAAAGCACGGGAAAACTTAGCAGCTGAGAATTACCGTGGTAAGAATTTTAGGTGGGCCGAGCTCTTCAGAAATCACAACGAATGTTTACCAAAGCCGGTTTCCAAGAGATCTTAAATGATTAGATGATTTGAATGTGGCAGTCTGCAAATCAAATTAGGGAGAAATGTTTCAATGAGGGGAAAAAAAAGACTTAAAATAACACTAATAACGATTACAGTAATATATAACGGTGATGCACTGAGAAAGCCAGTGCTATTTTATGTCATGTTACTACCGGTACATCCAGGCTACATTAGGCCTAACGCTCATTTCAGTTAACATGGACTATTACTATGTTTAACTTCCATATTTCACCGTGACTTCTTAAAGGCTAACTCTCACAGACTTCCTTCCGTCTTGTGGTACTAACTTCTCCCGAGGAGGGGTGCACATATATCCTATTACATTCGCTCTATTCCTCCCGCGGAGCTGTGCCAGTCATTACAGTAAAACTGCAGACGCAGAAGGTTAAGACCTAAACGCTTCCCCGCGGCGACAATTTCTGGATTTGGCGGCTCACACCAGGAGGCACGGCAAGGAATAAACCCTGCTCC